>NC_064770.1:39370089-39698145 GCF_011397635.1 Epinephelus fuscoguttatus | reverse complement strand
AACCAGCCACGAATCATGCCAACATAAAAGAACAGCTTTTTGCATTGGTGTCTGACGCTGAAGGTCACTGACCAAACACCACATTTTGACACTTTCAGAGTGAGACCGGGTCACAACAGAATACAAAGATTCATTCATTCAAAGAAAGTGAACATTGTGCTAAATATTGTCAGTCAGCAGCTTCAACTTTAGTTTTGTGTGTTGATGACAGCATGTAAATACATGTAAACATGCACATGCAGTGACAGCAGACTGACACAGTGTGGAAAAACTCTGACGTGTTGTTTATATCACACTTATTTTTCTGAAGCCATCTCAGGCTGTTTATGATCTGGCTGTAAATAGATATTTTCAGAAGTAAGTTCTGAAAATATCTATTTACAACAACAAAAGAGGGGAAACATTTTGTAGGTGGTTTTATTTATAAGTTATTATCCCGTGGTTTTACTGGTCTGACCCACTTTAGAATAAACTGGTCTTTATGTGACCCATGAACTGAAATGGGTTTGACACCCTGCTTTAAAAGCTCACACAGTAAAGTTAAACCATTCAGAACAAAAACAAAAGACGAGCTCCTCCAATGAAAAGTGATTACAATGGTGTTTCCTAAAAGTTTCAGCAGGGGCTCATGTCCACCATGTTGTCAGCTATGCAGTACTTTCATTGGGTTTCATGGACAAATAAATCTGTAAATCATCTGCATAAAGATGGAAAGACAGATTGTGTTTTGTTATTGTTGATCCCAGAGGTAGCAAATACAATGAAAAGAGGACAGGACCAAGAACAGATCCCTGTGGCACCCCACAAGGAAGAGTTGCATGTGATGAGCGGAGGACACCGTCAACTTAAGCTCGTCTCACTTCTTAACTTGAGTTAACTCAGTTAATGAGTGTAATTTACTGTGACGAGGTTACACACTGAGAAATATAAAACTTTTCTTTAATATTAAACATTCAGTTTTATTTTAAAGAAGGTGGATTAAAAACAAGTTCTAAAGACTGAGACTAAAAACTCAACAGCTGATCAAAGTAAGTCTTTAAATTTTGTCAAGTTTCATTTTGACAGTTTTTAAGACGAGTGACATTTACACAAATATTAACTAGACACTATTTAATATATATTTCATCCTCATCAATGCATCTGCTTCAATATGTGCACTTTTTACATACTGTATGAACACTTTCTATTCACGTCCCCGACCACTATAATCTTCGTCTTAAGGTCAGTCATTATTGACATTCATTTTATTGACATGATGTCAGTTTTGAATTTAATGAGAGAAATCACCTTTTAAATATGAATCTACTTCACTGACCAATTTAGTCATTTTCAACTGTAACATTTGTCAACACTTGTCATCAAAGAAAAATTCACTTTTCTAGCATCTTATAGATTTGATTTTGTAACAGCACATGACAGAAAATATTAACTGTATCTTATTATCATTAGTGAGCCTGCTGTATATTTGTATGTCAGTTTTTGTGGAGCGGATCCAGCGGTGGGACGTGAGTAAGTCAGTGGCGTAAGTAGTTAGTAGTAGGATGGGCCCTTGTGCACGCGATTGTGCACATATCATTTCATCACATGATCAAACAGACACTCAGCAGTGAACGACATCAGTCATCACTGCATCTACGTATATTTGACAAAAAATACCAAAGAAACTATTCATTTAATTTAATCATTTAGACTTTATTTATATATTATAGTTTATAATAAGCATGTTTGACCTGACGGCCTCAGGCAGGCGCTACAGGTCGTTAAAAGCGCGTCCAGACGAACCAACAGTTTCTTTCCCCTGAGCTGTAAGAACACAAACTATAATCAGGTTTAATATTTTTAACCACTGGCTTTTATTGTTTTTATTCATTTAATCACTTGCTATTACAGCTGTTTTATATCTGTCATGTCTCAGCTGGTTGATGGAGCGACACCTGTAATCTCATTATATTTAATACAAATTATAATGACGATAAAGCTTTCGACTCTATCATATTATATTCTTTATACTTTTGTCATAGATGCTACTAACTATTTTATTAAAAAAAAAACATGACACAGATGGGTTTCCCTTTTTTAAATGGATATATCGCACATGGCACCTTTGTTCTTCTTTCAACACAGGCAGATTTCTAAGGTACAGTCACTAATAAGGGCCCATTCTCTGCACAACACATTGTTGGAGGGCCCACTCTCTTTATGGGCCCCCCGCCTCACAGGCCTGGTGCAACCCCACCACCTGAACTGTCTGTATTTAGGCCCCTGAACCAAGTACATTTACTGCATCTCAAATTTGAAGCTCATACTTTAAGTATATTTTTGTCACAACACTTTTTATTTTTACTGCGCCACATCTCACAGGAATGTTTTACTCCAATTATTTGACAGCGTCGGTCACTAATTACTTTACAATTTAAGATTCTTGCACACAAAGCACATTAAAGTGAACAGCTGAAGTGAATCAACAGAAATATTTCAATAACTGTTGTAATTTTTCGTGCAAAATAAAAATAAAAATAAAAACATTTCACAGTTCCAGCTGCTTAAATATGAGTGAAATTTATCTTTAGTTTTGTTTTTAGTGGCATCCAGATGATTAATGTAAAAAGAGACGTTAGAAACACTTCACTACATGCCTGTGTTGGTGGTTATATGTCACAAAAAAGAACAAAAAAAGTGCTTCAAGGATAATTAACAAGCCAAGAAACAAATAAGCAGATAAACACAAGCGTACAGAGATAAATACATTTATTTTTCAAGTGAGCAGTTGGGTCCCAAATAAAGTGAAAATAAATAAATCAGCTGATTAAATGGAATAACAATGGGAGTGTGACACTTTATACTTTTACTTTAAACTCCTTATCGTGTTTACAAAACATTATAAAATTTCCAAATGAGAATTTATCAAGTTCCTTCCCCATTGATTTCACAGGCATTAAATGCTGGTACCAAAAAAATAAATAAAAATAAAATAAATATGTTTATTACACAACAAATGGGAGAAGTGGCAGTATTCAAAAGATGCACAGAAGTCTCACACACAGTCTGGTCTTTGGGGTTAAATAAAGTTAATCCACCTTGACCACATATTGGTGAATTTCTCTTGTTGTATTCTGAAGGAATATTTCAGTTTCTCTATTGTATTTATTTGATGAACTCTGTCTATCCAGTCTTTCCTACATGATTTCTTACTTGCAGCCAGCAGAGAGTTTAAGAGCATTCCACCTTTGGAGTTTCTCTCTTGTGGAATATTGCATAGATATAAAACATTAATTCTGAAAGAGATATTGTTTCTGAACACCTTCTCTAAGATCTGATGGATATTCTGTCACTAAGTGGCGGGACAGGGGACGACCAATGATAGTGATTCGCATTTGCAGCCTGGCGTTGCCTCTGACAAGCCGAGCTGCACGCTCTGTGTCGCTTCTGTTGGGGAGTGATGACAAACCAGACCAAATAAGACAACTTTTAGTTTTCAGCTGTATTTGGCAAACCCTGTGCCACTCCTCCTGAGAGAAGATCCCACTGTCTTACTTGTCCCATTTACCTTTAATATACAGTGACTGCTGTCCTTTTAATTATCTTAATTTAGTTTCATTAATTCTGATGTCTGGTGTATTGCTGGGACAAACCAAGCATTATGAAGGTTTCACTTTGAGCTCTGGGGCTGTTGTTGGATTATTACAAAACAAATAATTAATCATACTAACATACTTTTTGTCTTTGTAGTGATCTCATGTTGTGTTTTATATTGCTGGTTTTATATTTTATTTTGTATGTTTGTTCCATGCTGTCTGTTGCTGCTTGTCTCGGCCACGACACTCTTGAAAAGAAATTTTAATCTCAAGAGGGTTTTTCAGCTTAAATAAAGCCGAATCTTTTTTTTAAAATGAGCTCCGCCTCAACAAACTACAAATATGATGTAGCAGTAAAATCCTGCTCTTACATTAATGCATGAGTTATAATGATCTAATGACATGATACATAATATTTTCAAACTTGACCTGTGTTTCAAAAATGAAGTAGTTTCCACACACTTCCTGTCTCAGCGTACAGAATGCTGTCCGGGCATTAGAATAAAAACACCAAACAAAAGTTGACATTTTTCATAATCATTACCTCACATGTGAGTTTGTCCTCTGCAGCTGCATCATCCAGATAAATCCAGTAACTCTCCTGCAACCGTCAGATGATGCCACTGAGACCTACCACACACGGGTCCTCCTTTATGTTTAGTGTAGGAAATAATAAAAGTCATATTAAAAGCTGAATGGCCGTCCTGAGTGTTCGTCAGCAGGCAGGCTGTGTCTTGTCCCCTCCGTCTCCCCACCCTGCACTTTGAATTAAAAGGTGACTGCTCTCAGAAATGTTCTCACACACACACACACACACACACACATTAATGTGCAAGTGTGCATGTTTGCAAAAACATGCACATATTCAGATTCAGACAAATTTATTTATCCCACCAGGCACAGTTTGTTTCACCAGCTTGCATTGCACATATTATAACATACAAACATGTGGACATGGAAAGAGATGAGAAATAAGTAAATAAAAAAAGGAATCTAGGAATAATAAAAAGTTAATAGACTGATTATCAATAAAATAGATCAATAAAAAAAATCATAAAATATTTATAGAATTTAAAAGACAAATAGCAGAGGAAATAAAAGATTTTGAATACTGATTAGTTTTACAAGCAGGTAAAACGTGACGACACCCTGACGACAGCAGAGAAAATTCACCTGCAGGAACACGTCCAGAGGAAAATAAAATACTTTATGGAGCATTTGTTGAAACTGGTCACGTCCCTCTGTGTCACTGCTGTGAGCTCAGAGCAGATTTTAATAATGTAATGAAACTGTGAACACCACAGAAAATGAGTTGAACTTTTAATAATCAACATCTGATTGATCAAATGGCTTCACCTTTGCCCCCCCTCCCCCCCGACCTGGGGTACAGCAGGTTTTAAGGTATTCTGTGGAAAGAAAATTAAAGGTCGTCATAGCGTGTACAAAGACGCAGCCTCCTCTCTCCTCTATTTTCAAAATGGAGAATTTTTACACATACTTCCATTTCAAGTTTCAGTTGTAGTGATAAAAGCCTTCTTTGTCAATTTAGTGAATAGTTAAAAATAATACAAAGACAAAATAAAACAAACAGTATCCTCAGCAACAAAGAGGCAACTCAAATAATATCATTCATGTTCAAAATTTGAGGTCTTACTCACTCATATTTTTTATATATATTAATCATAGAAAATAAAAGTTCAATTTTATTTCTTTCAGGGCCATTGTAACTGATAATCGTAATAATTCTGTAATACCGTGATGCTGAGGTATTTTCTGGGACGGTTATCGTACCGTGAATATCTCATTCCTTTGCAACACTACACCAACGTAACTCTGCGTTACATATGTAACATGAAGACGCCAACCTATGTTTCTTTTCCCAAACCTAACCTACGTAACGTAATCTTAAGTGTGTAACTTTACGTGAAGTGGGTAACGTAAAGACACCCAACCATGTTTATTTTCCTAAACCTAACCTATGTAACTTTATGTTAGGTACGTAACAACATTACGTATATAACTTTAAGATGTCTAAACGTGTTTCTTTTCCTAGACCGAACCAATGTAACTTTACATTACATAACTTTACATTACGTGCAAAATGTAAAGATGCCCATCCATGTTTCGTTTCCTAAACCTAACCTACGTAACTTTACCTATATAACAGATGCCCAACCATATTTCTTTTCCTTAATGTAACCTATGTAACTTAAAGATAAGTTCATAACTTTACATTATGTACTTAACATAAAGATGCCCAACCATGTTTCTTATCCTAACCCTAACCTACGGAACTCTCCTTTCCTGAACCTAACCTACGTAACTTTACATTAAATACGTAACTACGTTACATAAATAACTTAACGATGTCTAACTGTGTTTCGTTTCCTAAACCTAACCTACATAACTTAATGTTAAGTATGTAACTTTACATGAAGTACGTAACGTAAAGACGCCCAAAGATATTTCTTTCCTTAAATGTAACCTACGTAACTTCACATTAAGTACATTACTTTACATTCTGCACGTAACGTAAAGACGGCCAACAATGTTTCTTCCCCTAAATGTAACTTATGTAATTTAATGTTAAGTACGTAACTTTCATGAAGTTCTTCATGTATAGACGCAGTTTGTGGGTCATGACAAACTGCTGAAAGGATGCGTCGGTATCGTAGTATTTAGACTCCAGAGCAGGGTTTGAGATTAGTGTGATAAGTTCAGGTTAACCCTGGGATTCAGTGCTACGATGCTGGTTCGGTTTTTATGGGGATAAATCACCATGGTAACAGATGCTGAACAGCTAACTTCCTCTGGAGCAGGTTAACTTCAGCAGATCGGATCAGAACCTAGAAACACCCCGAACACCGACCGATCAGATCTTTGGGAAAAAAGGATCCTGACATGAACAAAAGTCAACAGGTATAAAGAGTTTAGATTTCAGTAGGTCACTAGAATCATTTTAATTCCTCTCTGGTTTTAAAACAGAACCTCTGACAAAAGGAGAGATCGTTGACGACACTAAACAGCTGCATATTAACTGTGTAAAGGTTATTTCATCCCTAAAGTGATACCTGACAGTCTGATTCCATCACTGCAGTTTAGAACATGAGACACCTGAGTGATGAGAACAGGAAATAAAACCAAAGGTCGTCTCTTGTTAATCACACGCAGCAGTGCGATAATGAACTCCAGCTTCTTTCGTGCGGTTCGCCCTCCGTCCACCCCGACCTCCTCCCTTTGACTTATGTGTGGTATAAAGATGTAAAACCCCGTTAGCTTGAATGACGTCCCGCTGAACATACAGTACAGTAAAACGAGGAATGTCGTCACTGGCAAAACAAATGGGCAGCATGTAAACATGGTTTCTAGGAAACAGAGTTGCATCAGGTTTGTTTTTATTTTCAATCGCCATGACAACGGAAACGTGACTGGCCTATTAAAACTGAAACTATAATTACAATCAAGTCGTTTGATTATTTCCATGACATAGTCTTTATAAAACCAGAAAAGCAACAGTGAAATAAGGAGTGCCTCTGTATATGCACAGTATGTTTGGCAAGGGGAGACACACACACACACTCACACTCACACACACACACACCTCACATGCTACTCTCCTCTAACATGCAAATTTCAAGGTGTTCCCACACAGCCTCACCTGAATTTCCACATGCGTGTGTTCACGTGGACACACACCTTATCTCAGAACAGAAGTTTTCATTGTGATTCTGATACAACGCTGGTTTCATGCCAACAAAATAAATCTAATAATGTATACAGTTAAATACAACACATTACAGTCAGTTATTATAACAAATTGACTCTATCAAAATATTGATACGAAACCATATGTCAGTCTCTCTTAAAGAAGCAAAACGAGGTCTGAGCCTTCTTTGATATCAGGAAGAAACACACACACAACTATTGCTTCATATTTTCATCATTACACCAAGTTGTGTCTCAGACCTTTGACGTCTGTTCATATCAGCTTCTGCAGATGTTGAATCCATCTTTGTGATGTGCATGAGGCTCCTGAAGGACGGCCTGTAAGCTCTAAAAAAAACCCCACTTAATTAATTCTTTTTTATTTGTATTTGGTTTAATTACCCAAAATTCATACTCCACCCGCAAAATGACCATTTGTTTAACAATGCCTCGCCCTGTGTTAAATAAATTTGTAAAGATAACTCTCACAAAACTCGTGCAGTGTAATCTAAGTCTCATTCATCCAATCACATGATCAGTACTTTACAAACACATGCAGTTTCACTTTAACGTATATATAAATCACTTGTGCCTATAAATAGCGATTTGATTTTGGTGGTCAAAGGTCACCGTCACTGTGACCTTGCACTTGTCTAATTCTCATAAACACTCTGTCTCACTTGCGGGAATCCCTTCAAATTTGGCACAAACGTCAACGTGGACTCAAGAAGGAACTGATTCAATTTTGGTGGTCAAAGGTCACCATCACTGTGACCTTGCACTTGTCTAATTCTCATAAATACTGTTTCACTCGCAGGAATCCCTTCAAATTTGGCACAAACATCAGCGTGGACTCAAGAAGGAACTGATTCGATTTTGGTGGTCAAAGGTCACCGTCACTGTGACCTTGCACTTGTCTAATTCTCATAAACACTATCTCATTCAAGGGAATTTCTTCAAATTTGGCACAAACGTTAACATGGACACAAGAAGGAACTGATTCGATTTTGGTGGTCAAAGGTCATCGTCACTGTGACCTTGCAATCGTCTCATTCTCATAAACACTATCTCATTCAAGGGAATTTCTTCAAATTTGGCACAAACATCAACATGGACTCAAGAAGAAACTGATTCAATTTTGGTGGTCAAAGGTCAGAGGTCAGTGTGACCTCACAAAACATGTTTTTGACCATAACTCAAGAATTCATACACTAACGAGTGTGGATGCTTGTGCTGCTAGGCCTGCAACCACTTAAACTACTACTATTTCTACCTCCACTACTTATGCTACTATTACTACTGCTACTGCTAGCATTACTGCTACTATATCTAATACAACCACAACTACCACGACAACTTCTGCTACTACTGCCTCTCCTACATTTAGTACTGTTACTTCTACTGCCACTACTACCACGACCTTTACTACTACAGCTTCTGCTACTTCTACCACAACTACCACTACAACAACTGTTACTTCTTCTGCGATCTCAATGACCAATTTTACTGCTACTGTTAGGACTACAGTTACTGCCTTGCCTGGAAATCCAGACTCAAATCTAGAAAGATTTTGAGTCTGGCCCTCACCGATACACCCTTCCTACCCAAGGAACAGCACTAACTGAGGCATATTAAATGCCACCGCACGCAATTGGATAGCACGATAGCCAATCAGAGCAAAAAACAAGGTGACGTATTCATTGCACTAAGCCCCGTGTGTTTGCTGACCAGTGGGGCCAACTGATATATTCTGCTTTTGCCGTATCCCGTCTGCAAAATGGCAAAAACGTCCTTCCTGGAAGCGAAGGCTTCTTGGGCAGTCTTCTGTTCCTCTCTCAAGGAGAAAGATAAGTGTAGTTGGCTTAGTGTTTCTTCCCAAGCTAAACTGAATGGACGCGGTCCTTCAGCAGCTGCCATCTTGGCTGTTTACTTTTAGACTCTTACAGCGCAGCGCTGTCGTCATCATGTTACGCCCGCCCAGAGCCCGCCTCTGTCAGATAGACTGATCTGATTGATTCGATGGAGATTCAGCGGGCTCTGCTCGTCGGGGCCAGATCCCCGTGCAGAGCAAATTCGAATTTGCTAGGGGCGGGGCATCTGGATTTGCAGGTTAGTTAATGCTCCTTCTCCAACTATCCAACTATTGCTACTACTTCAGCATTCAGCATCCACCCACACTTTCTGCAGGAAATTCCTTTTTCCTAATTACAACAAAACTTGACACAAACGTCAAACAGGATAAAATAATGAAGGCCAGAAGGTCAAAGGTCAGCTTGACTGTGACATCATCATGTTTTAACGTCATATCTCAGGAACAGAAGGGGAGACATTTGCTCAGATACTGAATTGGTGACTCTAATCTTGAAACTGTGCTGATTGTATAGATCTTCTGTGTGTGAAGCATCCATGTTTTCACTGACATGGATGGAGACTGTCAGAGACACTGGACTGGTGGGCGGAGTCATACAACCACAGGGTGGTAAATCTAGTTTCCTTTTATGTTTTTCTCTCTTCTTCTGTATTATTATCATTATTACCTCGGCCAAGGAGGTCATGTTTCTGATTCTGTTTGTTTGTCAGCAGTATTACAGAAAAACTACGAGCTGATTTTCATGAAACTTGGTGGAAGGGTGCAGCAGGGCCGAAGAAGAACCCATTAAATTTTGGATCAGATCTGATCCACTAATTGTTTTTCTACTTTCGTCAACATAGCAAGATCGGGCATTTCAATTTGTCAAAGGTCTGCGGTCTCCGCGTGCCCTTCTAGTTGTTCCATAGTTGTTTTTTTTTTAAAAAAAAAATTTGGACAAATATGTGCGTGTGTATTGTGAAAAGAGAAAAATTTCTGTGAAAGAGAAAATTGTACAATATGGAAACTGTTGGCTCTCAGTCAGTCAGTCAGTCTGTTTCCTCACAGTCTGGGAGTCAGTCTGATTCGTATCTGATCTGTGAGCCTCGGAGTTCAACTCTGGACAGGCTGATAAATGAGGGCAATTAAAGCTTTCTCATTAATGTTGTTTTTAATTCAGCCCATCCACAGAGGGTATTCATCATCTCCCTCTGGTACCATGCATGCATGTGCAGGTGTTTGTGTATGTGTGTGAGCGAATGTGTGTTTTGATAGTGAAACGAGAGACAGGGTGACGGGAAGAAGGAGAGAAGGAGAGAAATCAAGGAACAAACGTCGACCATCCAGCTCCTCGCTCTGTTTCTTTTGGCGTCTTGTGGCCGTTACTGGAGTGCGGTGGGAGACAGGAAGTGAAGAGTGAGGGAATTGCTCAATCTGAACAGACATACACTAGATCCATGACAACTGTACACACACACACACACACACACACACACACACACACACACCTATGGTTGGAGGTTGTGGTAATGTTTTTTATTTTCTTCTTCATGTACAGTCATTTTTCAGATTTTGGGCGTCTTGACAAAGTTGAAGATAAAGTTCTTATTTTGAAGAATTTGTGATAATTATCATAAATAACATTGATCATGAAGATATGGTGATGAAGATGATTGTGATGGTGATGTAAAGGTATGAAATGTGGAGAAGATTTAGTAATGATCATTCATTAATCATGACCAGTGTCAGGCAGCAAAACACTTCAGTAAGGTTTAAAGAGAAATATAAATGATTACAACATCAAATTTACTGTGTTGGGAACTCAAAGTTAATGGTATTAAAATGGCTTTCAGAAATAATTATTGATTATTAAAAATAATGATTAACTAGTCCATAGCCATTGGTAGCTTTGTCACCTTCTACCTATGCCAGTCCTCAATGCCTATGTGCAGTTTCACATAGATTGACCACGTCAGTGAGTAGAAAAACGTGGGACAGACAGAATGACTGACTGACAGAATGACACACTGACAGTTTCCGTGATTATGTACAGCATACCATACCATGACTTAGTCATACCAAACATTAGAAACAACACCAACATTGGTCCACAGGGGGAGCCACAGCGATCGGTGGCATTTTAACCATTTGGAAGCATTTTTCTGTTGTTATAGCGCCACCCAGTTGCCAATTAGAGTTAAATTTCTCCAGTCACCTTGAGGCGTCCTGTTCTACATATCTACCAAGTTTAGTAAAAATCCATATGGCGGTTAGGCCTAGATAAGAAATGAGCTCTCTAGCGCCCCCATTTTGTTTGATGGGCTCAATAATGGAGGGGTCCCCTCAGATTATGTGTGGTCATATGCCTACAAAGTTGCGTGGTGATGGGTGAAACCCTTGAGATGTTATACACCTTTATGTGATGAGCCACGCCCTCCACAATATTCATTGCCTTATAGAAGCTCAGTTTTAGGAAGTTTTCCAACTTTTGCCAAGAGGGAACTTTAGATATTGCTCCTAGATTATGTTCACCCAGTTTCATGCAGATCGCTCAAACTTCCTAGGAAGAGATCCATTTGAAGTGTTTTTCAACAAATTCAAAATGGCGGAAAATCTATATAAGCGGAAGTTATGGGTTCTTGAGGCAAATGTGTTCCTCATGAGGAGAGGCATCTCTGTGCAAAGTTTCATGTCTCTACCACATACGGGGCATGAGATATGCCCATTCAAAGTTTGACATTTCAATGGGTTGCTATAGCGCCCCCCTTTGGCCAATTGATGTAATATTGCTTCATTGGCATCCTCCCATGACCCTCTACCACTGTGCCAAATTTCACATGGATTGACCAAGTCAGTGAGGAGAAAAACATGGAACACACACACACACAGACACACACACACACACACACAGAGTTTTCCTTATATGATTTAATCTGCATTAAACAAACAGACCACATCACACCTGTACTGGCGTCACTGCACTGGTTGCCAGTCAAGTATAGGTCTGACTTTAAGGTCCTGGCATCAGAGAACATCTCTGAGCTCCTCTGCCCCCTTTCCAACCCAAGATCTCTCAGACCAATTGCTCCTGGCAGTCCTGCGATCGAGACTAAAGGAGGGAGGGCAATCTTGCGTTCGCAGTAGTCACCCAAAGCTTTGGAACAGCTCACCTTTTCAAAAACAATTGTGAAGTGTACTGATGTTTTCAAGTCTTTATCATTATGTTCTGCCGTCATCTATTTTATTTGAACACCATCGTTAACGTTTTCCTTCTGAAACTCCTTCTTTCTTTAAAACACCACTTCTCAAGTAAATACCGTTTAGAGTTACAAAGCACACACTAATGAATAAAATTAGCTCTTATGTGCAAACATAATTCATTAATAACATATTTAATACATATATAAGCAAAAGTTACAATTTCAACCATTAAACACAAATGAAACAGGAAAGCCAGCACCACCATGATGTCACAGATATTTGATTAAGTCCACAGCTATTTCTAGAATGACGACAGCGACACATTTACATTTAGACACTCGCCTACTGTGGAGTCAATTAAAACACCTCACAAAAATCATGGAGCATTTAATAACGTAGTACCTTGTTCCCATTCCAGCCGGCGCTCGACTGTACAAGAAGCAAGAGCTTATTATTGCAGAGCAAAGTTGCTTGTCTTCACTCCTTTGTTCTCCAGTTTTCCTGCTCCAGTATTCTGTTTCTGGCAGGAGAAGGCGTCAAAATAAAAGTCCCATAGGATCAAAAGGAAAAGGGGACCACCAAAACAAAGGCTGACAGGAAGTCATTCAACCTTGGCTTCAACCTTATTTATAGACCTTAATCTACCTTTTGAACTTATTTACAATCACCATTTCCAAAACAAAAAGAAAAATGATAGCCAATAATGAATTCAGTGTTGTAAAATATACAAAACAATCAGTTTGGAACTCAGAATAACTTTAACCAAAATGACCACATCAGTAGTGAAGATGGAAGGATTTTGGAGAGGTTGTGAAATATTAAACAGAAAACATTTATGATCCCAGAAATATTTATTCACAATATAGCAAAGTAAAACATGCAACATAAAGTCTAACTGAATATACCCAACATGTGTAAGACGAAGGCTACCTGTGCTTCAAAACAAAATGGCTGACAAAAGAAAACTACGAGAAGATGGCCGAAATGTGGTCAGTAGGGGGACAATAGAACAATGGAAACTTGTGAAGCTTTGAGTTCCCTCTCTAAGTGCGGTGTGATGTTGGAAAGCCAAATTAAAGTATATGTGTGTGTGCGTGTGTGTGTGTGTGTGTGTGTGTGTGTGTGTGTGTGTGTGTGATCTATAGCGGTGCCAGGTTAGTAAAAAGGATGTTTAGCTGCACACAATACTTTGTGTCAGTGTGAAGCATTGGCTTGCTTACAGCAACTTTGGCAGAGCAGACTACCCACCAGCCTTACTAGAAAAAGATCACAATAATAACTAATTAAATAGTATTAAATTACATTGATGGTCTTGCCTAACCTGTATGATTGTACTAATGCTGCACCCAGTTGTTACGTTACCAGTCCATTAATGGGGGCAAGAGTTGCTTTGTTAGCTGGTGGTTGTCCATGGTGGATGAGCAATGCTGGTAAGGACTGTGGTTCCAGTCACTCTTCATCCCGACAGAGTTAGCTGTTTGGCGCCAACTCGGCTTTGTTCCCCTTTGAAAAGTTAGATTGTAAACTTTGCGTCTGTTGCAGGTTCTTACTTGTCTAATCTTTTCTGCCACTTAAGTCCCTTTTCAACAGTCATGACCTGGCATGGCTTGGTTTGCTTTGCATTGGACCAAAGCAAACTAGCAAGCTAGTTGGAAACACTTTTTTACCTCCGCAGCTGGAAATATTCTCATTGCTTTGGTTTTGTCAGAATCAAAGATGACAGGAACACTGCTGCTGCAGGTAGTTGTTCTAAAACACTTTCCACTGCGAAGAACACATCCCCAAACCTTCCTTCTAAAACACCTCGGCTACTACGACCGACAGCACAATACCTTGAAGCTCCAGGAAATACACCCTACCAAAGGTGAGCCCTCCTCGGCTGGAGATTGGCTGTAGCTCTGCACTGGCTAAACAACCCAAACTGGATTTTACTGGTGGACAGCTGCAGACACAGAGAAGTCATGAAGCTGGTGGTTGGATATGTGGTGGATTCTGCAATTTACATCGTAGAATCTGTCCGCAGCCCTGTGTGAAAGACGACTAGAGAGGGGGGGAGGGCGGGGCTTTGAGTTTAAACGATGTTGCGCTTTAGCCAATTACAATGGAGGGGGCGTGGCCAAGACATGCAGGTGTCCCCAGGAAATGTGTACCTACAGAAACAGCAAGCTCCGTGTCCATAGCGACCGCTCCATCCAAAACATCAATGTGAAAAAAAATATTTTTTCCAGCGGATGTCTTAGTTACAACATGATTGAGCTAACTGGAGTAGTTTCATGTCGTATCCGACAACAGAAGGCTTTTAACAGATGACGTCCTGATGTTAGCTTTGCTAACTGTTCCTGTCAGCTGTAGCCACTGATGCTTTCTAGACATCGTGATTTCCCATAACTGAATAAATACCGGGCGGCACGGTGGTGTGGTGGTTAGCACTCTCGCCTCACAGCAAGAGGGTTGCCGGTTCGATCCCGGGCGTGGGAGCCCTTCTGTGTGGCGTTTGCATGTTCTCCCTGTGTCAGCGTGGGTTCTCTCCGGGCACTCCGGCTTCCTCCCACAGTCCAAAGACATGCAGGTTAATTGATAATAGATAATAGTGAATGTGAGCGTGAATGGTTGTCTGTCTCTATGTGTCAGCCCTGTGATAGTCTGGCGACCTGTCCAGGGTGAACCCTGCCTCTCACCCGATGTCAGCTGGGATAGGCTCCACCCCCCCCGCGACCCTCAAGAGGATGAAGCGGTTAGAAGATGAATGAATGAATGAATAAATACCACACATAGCAACACAAAACTGCTTTGCTAGCTCAATCATGTTGTAACTAAGATATCCGCTGGATATTTTATTCATGGACCGTTTATTGAGTTATTACCTTATTTTTATACAGTCTATGGTTATTACAGACACCGCTAACGGCTAATGTTAACAGCTAACTGTTAGCCCAGCTAATCTATGATAACCATGTTATTAATTACAAAATGTGCACACAGAAATAGTAACGTTTGTTCAGTCATTGTGTTTATAGACTTTACAAACATCAGATTAGTCTACACGGTGATATAGTGACGTGAAAAATATGATATATAGCTAAACTCTGCTGGTTTTCTACCCAAAGTATTTGTAGACAACACGGCGATTCCCTGGGGGCACCGCCAGAAGTGAAGTTTTACCAATGGATTTACAGATTGCTCCATGAGTGACTCTCCATCTGTCAGACAGAGCCTTGGGGGAAATACCAGTCACAGGCAACTGAAGACCCGCGGGTAAATAGAAGCTAGCTAGCCTTAGCTACACGTACCGGCCATTCCCCGTACATTCACACAGAGACACATCTGATCCGATTTTATGGGGTGTAACGGAAAAGTAATATAATGAGTCGTGTAACAAATTACTGTTGGCAGAGAGTAATAACTAAAGTAATACTTTTGAAAAGAGTAATGAGTAATTTGTTACATTTTCAGAGTAACAAGCCCAACACTGATCTTGATCTTGTTTCACCTGCTAGCTCACTGTCACAGCTGCCTTATCGTTTCTGCAACAGTAAACTCATAGCACCAGATTTACTGTAGGTTCGGCAAAATGTGACCAGTCTGTGTGATGTCCACGGCCCATAATGTTGCGCACTTTTCTGTTCCATCTCAACGTCCATCATTGACATTAATGTGTGGTTACACTATGAAAAAATATACTGAGGTCATTTATTTTACTTTATTTTAGTTTTAGTTATTTTTTTGTTGTGTTTTTAGTGCAAGGAAACGCAGTCATCATGTTTTAAACTATAGACGTCATTGAAAAATCATATGATAGTTCCTTTCACATTATGTGACAGAGGATCTCAGAGTGTTGCTCTGCTCCCCATGTAAACATCTTTCAAACAGTCGTTGGAGTCATCACAGTACACATATAGATGTGCACTTGTAAACATAAACTGTTTAACTTCATAATTGCTTCTATTGTGTCAGGCCTTTCACCATTTAAACAAACTGGGCTGTGGAATGTCTTCTTCTCTTTATCTTCCACCTCAAACCAATTAGCTAAATCTGCTCCTCAAAGGGGGCACGCCCACCGCACCCCTCAGGCACCCAGCATAGTTCACTGAACACACACACACACACACACACACACACACACAGGAGACCCACACTGAAACAGGAACCATTTCCAGTGGAGCACACGCATCGACACACACCTACAAATATTAAAGCTAACACGCCTAAAACCAGCAGCGTGTGCACACACACCTTGAAATGAAAAAAAAAGAGCGTTAAAATGAAATATCAAAGACAGACGTGCGCACATGCACGCAGGAAAAGTACACATTCCTGTTAACCAAACTTGGCAGTCCCATCCGAGGAACTCTGGGATTTTGGCCTGGGGTCATATTTCAGACGACATCCAGCCTCCAGAGATCAGCGTGTTCGAGTACATGGCAGGTGATGAAGTACCGCATCTGGTGATGGATGAGAAATTGCGTCATGACCTACCTGCCGCAGGTCGAAAAGTGCTCACAAAAGATGCTTTATATCAGTCCAGACCTGAGTTTGTGCCTCGTCCTTCCCTCTCATCCTGCTGCTCTGCTTGTTTACTAGTTTTCCAATCCGCGGTGCATCTGCGTCACGCTTTCCTCATCAAAGTGCAGCTGTTTACTAGCGTTGCCAGGAAACAATGTAGCGCCCATTTTGACATAAGCAGGGAAAATGGAGAACAATGCAGAGGCAGGTGGAGACTGGAAGAAGCGTGACCTCAAAGAAGTAGAAACAGCCCTCTGCAACATTCCCTCCTGAAAACAAGATATCAAGTGGAATTAAATTAAGTTGATGAGAATGAAACCCACTGGTGGGTTTTGTTCAGTGAGAATTCTTATAGTGTTTATTCAACCAAGACGACTTCCTCCTCACCAACAGCCAAGTATCTATAAACATATCTTTATGAGCATTCTGATGCATCACACTAGAGAAGCTGTGTGAAATGACAAATTTCAATAAAGTTTCCTCACTTGTGAAAAAAAGTTTTCACCAGGGTTCCCACAGATTCTTCTGTCGTCTTGAAAGGCACTGAATTCATTCATCTAAAGATGAGGCCTTAATGGTATCATGGTGTCTTAAATCAAAATTTTTAAAAATGCTGATATTGGAAGCAGGACTTTTGTGAATCGTTGTCTTCTCTGACACTGCCTTTTAAAAGCTCAAAATAACCCAGCTGGCCACCACCCATCATTACCCGATCGACATTTGTATGTGGGCCCCATGTGGTTAGTAAATGAGCTTTAAAAAAGGGCCCTATGTGGGACTGTCCATGGTTTCCAAACTTTCCATAATGGCCCATTGCCAACTGCCCACATGAGTGGGTTTACTGAAGTGGGCTCCACGTGGGTTATGCTATGGCTACCTGGGCACCAAGTAGTTTTGGAGCATCTTATTTTGGGCCCCCATGAGTAAAACCGCCCAGTTGGCACGGGGCCATTATGGAACCCTTAGACGATTCCATATTGGGCCCATTTTCAGCTCATTTACTGCCTACATGAGCCCCACAGACAAATGTTGGATGGGCAGACATTGGTATCTGGTAGAATTTTGGTTGTGATGTTGGGTGACCAAAATTCAGTGTGAGGACAATGTCTGATGGCAATGTCAATTTGATGTGGAATACTGAGTCAAATTACGTTGATGTTTTGTTGGTTTTAGGTTGTGTAAGTTACCTGAATCCAGCATCTTTGCCAGCTGGGAATGGGTACCTCTACAAGTAATAATAATAGTTTGCCGAATGCCTCTCCTATTGAAGTCACCAAAAAGTCACGGACAATGTTACAGTGCATATTTGGACAAAATTCTCCATAACCCTAAGTAATTGATTTTTTTTTCTTCAGCTCTGATCACTGCAAAATTGGTCTCAAATTTCAGTCCGAGTGGCAATAAAAAGCTGTTAATCTAACTTGCCTTAAGCTGTAGGAATCCTGTTTTATAGGTGGTTGAGGTTTGAGGTGGTTTTTGCTTTTGCCAAAAGAGACTTGGTGTGCTAATTTGGATATGAAAACACCTTTCTATATAACAAGGCGAACATGAACTCGCATGACTAATCAGATGTTTCTGTTTTCCTGTCTTCCCGCATCATTGCTTTAATTTCTGTCTCCGGACAAAGAAGTTTCCATAAGATCAATTAAAAGTTGCCTAACTGGAAGAAATTCCTGAAGACCTCTTTCCATTCTTCTCTTGTAGATAAGTTAGATAGTCAAGGTGACTTTTCGGTTTGCAACCTCTTCATCTGCCCTGTAAAGTGGCGGATTACAACCCCGTGTAAAGCGATACCCATACAGCTAACTTCTGACCAAATCACTCTGTGTAACCCAGTTTACTCGCTCCAAACCAGTTCATGGAAATTCATCTTATGACAATAGGTTGTTTGCAATCACATGACTCTTATGATGTAGAAATTTCAGCCAGAGGGCAGGAAGTGATTAACCCATGTACTGTGTGAATTGACCTATGGCTAAGCCACGCCCCCTCCACTCACTCGGACAAAATATCAACATTCAGTGACCGGCGCTATGGCAGGTGTCACAGATGATTTTTGAAGACATAACGATCAAATTTTGGTGCATCAAAGACAACAAATTAAAGTGCCACTGAAGTTTTTACCATCTTTACCAAGAGTGTCTCTCCGTTAGTTTGGTGCTACAGTATTTACACTGAATCATTCAGCATAACGTTTGCCAACCTTTGTTATCTCTGCCATTACAGATAAGTTAATGAAGCTAAGCTCCAGAAGTTAACGTTAGCTTAACTAGAGCCCTTTGGACAACAGCTAACAATGATGTACCATCACCAAAGTACAAAACTAGAACAAAATAGGCTAATGAACTCCCAGCAAACAAGGTGACACGATGAACAACGCAGCTAGGAGCTAACGTTAGGCTAACTTTAGCTAACGTTAGCTAGAGATGTTAAAGATAACTTTATATTTCTTTGCAGCAAAGTGACAATATGTTGCCTCAAACACAATGTTGACTTACCTTAGAACAGATGTAGACATCATTGTTAATCTTATTCACGTTGAGTTGATGTTGTGGTCTAACGTTACCACACAACTTTATCCAAAGGAGACACTTTTCTCGCTTGAGATGTGGTTTAAAGTGTAAAAATACACCTGGTCGCCCAGCCTCTCAGGATACCTTGTGTCAGAGTTGCATGTACCCCATGCACACCGTTTGACCATTTTTAAACTTCAAATCTCAGAAAAAGCTCATAAAACCCAACAAACTGACTTTCTGTAATGCATTTCAATGGACGTCCAGGCAGAGAATGTCCCAGTGTATGGGAATGGCTATACGCACTGTGATTGGCTCATCACGTTTGAGGGCGGGGCTTAGCCATAGGTCAGTTGCAGGTATCATCGGAAAATTTTAACTCATATTAGATCCATAGAAAATTAAGGAAAGGTATTATTCTCTCAACTTGATCGATTTGCAAACCGTACAAGAGGCGTACAAGAGTCTCATGGGTTATATTGTTTTTCTGTTTTGTTGGGTTCACAATTGAAACGACTGTAAATGTGGTAAAGAACTCGCTTTTATATTTAACTCTACATGAATCCATTGCGGTCAGGCTAAAGTTACTAGCTAACGTTGGCTTATTTTAGTTATTTTCTACTTACTAAGTCAAAAATTTCCAGAGGTCTGGTGAAACGCTGTCAGGCTAACGTTAGCTAACTTTAGCTACTAATTTTTACCTACTGTGTTAACTGTTGCCAGAGGACTGGTGAAACATCGTTAAATAAACACGAATAAGTTGTCACAGCACGTTGTCATTGCATACAGCTCATGATGTGTAACACAATGCTTTAACGTTACAGTTCGACATTTGTTGACTTTTTACTTTTCCCCTTTACATTGAACTATTTTCAAGACGTAATGTGGCCTTTGTTTTTTCTCAGTTAGATCGATTGGAAGAGCCATAAACAATGCAAATCGTAGGTATTTGTAAAATGTTGGTAGTCTTTTTGCCCTCCGTCTGTACAGCACACTGACGTATGACGTCCTGTGCAAAGAAGCTATTGAATGCAAACACAACTGATGTTGACAAAACATCAAAACAAGAGGCAGTCCATGTTATTTGGCGCAATTTTGCTATGAATGGAAAGTAAGAAGAAAAAAGACTGGAGCTGCAGGTAGCTGGAGGATACAGATGATCTGGTCTGTCTGTCCTGAACTGAAGTTTGATTCATGTAAATTAATACTCCAATATAATTAGAACTACTTTTGATAGCAGCTATGAGAAAAATATAACTTTGAAACTTAATGAAATCATTATTATTATTATTATTACCAATAATTTAGCTTTAAACCGCAGTGTGCAGCTTTAGATTGAACACAATAGACAGAGAGACTGTGGATAAAGTTGAGGCTCTTTGCTGACATCGTAAAATGTAACTGCTGCACAGTAACGTTAGTGTACTCAAAAGAGGTGTTGTTATTAATTTGAACAAATTACATGTTAGTTAAACTTGCTCTTTGATAAGTGACAGGCCTCTCCTCTGGAACCGTGGAATAACACACTGCATGTCAGCAAACACTGACACTGCTGAAGTGCCCTGGAGCAAAGCATGGAGTACCTCCCAGCTCCAGGGAGGTGTGAGCAGAGCTAAAGCGTTTGGCTCGGGCCTCGTTCCCGAATCATGTCACAACATAACCACAAACAGTTTGACCACGGGGCGATGATGTTTTCCAGCAGAGTTTAGCAGAGATGATCTTCGGGCTACTTCTCCATGTAATCCTTAAAACTATTATAAGATTACCAGCTACTTTTGTTCACAGGCTACACATGAAACATGCACAAACACGTACACACCTGTATTCATGTCCACAATGATAAACGTGTCTTAAGTCTTTTGTTGAGCATTATGTGGTAAATTCATATTCTACGTAAGTAGAGGCTGACAGACTGATATTATCCATCTTCCTTTCTTTAATCAAAGAGTTCAGAAGCTTTTAAGCTAACAGGGTTACAGCAAACCTGGATAGCAAAGAAGAAACTTTGGCTGAAATATAAAAAACAGATCCATTAATCTACCTGCTGATTTATGTGTTTCACTCTCTCATGAAAATGACAAAACATTTCCAGCCATGTGTGGGGCAACAAAACCGGGTATTTTCTGACGATGCATCTGGACATTTCCAGCTGTATGTGGAGACAAAACTGGGTATTATTTAATGACACTTGAATGTTAGTGGCATCAAAAGCAGGTATTTTTTAATGAAGGATTGGGACTTCTTCAGCCATGATTGTGCAATCAAACCAGGACTTGTTCTGACGACACATGACAGGACATTATCAGCCATGTTAGTGGCATCAAAACCGGGTATTTTTTGACGATGCATCGGGACATTTCCAGCTGTATGTTGGGACAAAAGTGGATATTTTTTAACAACTCGTTGGGACATTACCAGCTGCGTCTGTGGAGACGAAACTGGGTATTATTTAAGTGGCATCAAAAGCAGGTAATTTTTAATGAAGCACTGGGACATCTTCAGCTATGCAATCAAACCAGGACTTGTTCTGACGACACATCAGGACATTATCAGCCATTTTTGTGGCATCAAAACTGGGTATTACTTAATGACACTTTTGGACACTCCCAGGCATGATAGCGGTGACAGGATACTTTTTAACCAACACGTCGGGACATTTGTACACATGTATGTCGCAACAACAGCGACTATTTTTTAACGACACATTGGGACATCTTCAGCTGTTTGTGGGGAATAAACCAGGTATTATTTAATGACATTTCTGGTCTTATCCAGGCATGTTAGTGGCATCAAAAGCAGTATGTTTTAACAATATGTCAGGACATTACCAGCCACGGTCATGGCGATAAACTTGGTATTTTAACAACACGTCAGGCTTTTTCCATCTAAGTTTGTGGCGACAAATCTGGGCATTGTTTAATGACACTTCCGCACATCCTCAGCCATGTTTGTAGCGACCAAACTGGGCAGTTTGAAACGAGACATTGGGATATTTCCAGCTGTGTTTGTGGCAACAAAGCCAGGTATTTTTTAGCAACACACAGAGATATTTTCAGCTGTGTTTGTTAACGATAAAACTGGGTAATTTCTCACAGTGCACTGGGACATTTCCAGCTGTGTTACTGGCAACAAACCTGAGTATTTTTTAACGACACATCAGGACATTATCAGTCGTGTTTGTGCCAACAAAACTGGGTATTTTTTGCAGAAACATACAATGCCAACATTTGTTCTGGCAGTTGGGTTGGATGATGACATAGCTAGTTAAGCTAGTTTTGGTAACTTGCATGTGAAAAGATGTCTCAGTGTCTATAAAGTACATTGAAAGGTTTTTAGATTTCTGGGTTGGATACATCGATGTGTAGTGCGTTCTACGGGATCTGGAAATATTTTCTTGCGAAATCATGTGCAAAGGTGCATAAACTGATATCATGTAGTAGCTTGAGTGAAAGAATAAAGTTACCACGGCTGCTTGGCTCCACAAACTGATGTTTAACTCACCCTATCAGATTATTTCTGCCCTCAGAGCTGCTCCGGCTGGAGACCAGTCTGTAGAGAGGGCGGTCAGCCCCTGAAAAAGGCAGTGGGCAGCTGTCTGTCATGATGAACAGCCAGCATTTCACCACAGTGTCACTGCATCTGGTCCCTCTGTCAGCTGTGCAAGAGGACAATTAAGACACGCTAAACTTTCCCAGACACATGTTTGCAGCGTTAGTTGGCTAGTTTAAATGAGATGATAAATACCCTGGGGTCAACTGGAGGATAAGGGCAAGATCTGAGAACACAGCTGCTGAAACTGCCATCATCTGTTCTTTCATCTCATTTCTTTTTTTTTTTTTTGTTGAGTAGACTGTTAAGTTCATGCAGTGGTCACACGATTTTGATAAGTCGGTGCAAAGAAATACAAAACAATCCTAGTTTCTGCTCAGTTTACAGAGTCTTTGGTTAGACATGCCGATTAGTAATACTCACTGGTGTGCAAGAATGTTTCTGAAGACTATATAAATCCAATTTAATTTGAGCGTCAAAATTATTTGACCTGACAAGTTGGAATGAATTTCTCACACTGCAGAGCTGTCACACTTCAAAATGAAATCCTTTGAATGCCGATATTTATTTTGGCACCTGAGCGCCGTCGGCTCACGTTTCAGTTCTGCAGGACTCCGTGCCAGCCGGCTTTTACAGACACTCTAAACACAGTATCAGATATGCATCATAAACCCTCTGTAATAACATCTAATCCCTCACAGGTACTTCAGTTAACATTATGTCATTATAATGATGACTGTGTATGTTTGAATGGAAGCAGGTTTCAGATGTGTCAGTCTTCTCAGAGCGGTGGAAGAGAATTAAGGATTCTTTCCTTAAATAAAGTAAGTAAAATATCAAAGTAAAAGTATTGGTTCTGCAGAGAGTTGGCTCTGTGACTGATATATTATTACCCTTGACATCAGCAGAGTGTTAATACTGATGCATCTGTGTGAAGGCAGCAGGGCTGTCATGCCAGCATGCTTGTCCGTTAGGTTGTGGTTTGTAGCTGCTGTTCACACAGTGGCAAGTTTACATTGACCTACATCAGTCAACTCTAACAGACCACACCATCAGACGCCACGTGGATTTTATGAATTGAGAATCTTACATTTTTAAAATCCTGCTATGCTCTTTTATGTCAGTAGGTGGTAGTATGTAGCCCTGACTGCACTGAGGAGCTGTATGTTAGCTAATGTTTTTTGGTTGTCTGTACATTCGTCCCATTCTCGCAATATCTGCAGAGCACCTTGAGGGAATTTCTTCAACTTTGACACAAACGTCCACTTGAACTGAAGAACAAATTGATTAGAATTTTGTGGTCAAAGTTTTTGACCGTAACTCAAAAATGTATGTGCTAATTATGACAAAATTTAACACAAATGTCTGACTGGATAAAATAATAACTGTGATATCCACAGATTGTTCTCACAATTTTTTTGTATTTTTTGTTACGAAAAGCACTGCACCAGAACTCGTACATATCTTGTGTATCTTGAAAGGCTGCGATCACGTGACCAATGTGATGACATGGTCACAAAAAACATTTCCCCTGGAGTCACGTGTTTAGATCCGTCATTTTAAAGTACGTCCTCACCATGTTTCTTATCCTAAACCTAACCACAGTAACTTTACATTAATTACATAACTGTATGTTAAGGACGTAACATCATTCATGGGGCGTAAGATGTCATTTGAACTCTTGTGCATGCATTTTTTGTAGGATATCAAACGAACCGTTCAATGAGAATCTGTTGCAAGAAGGTATGAAAAAATAGATACCACCCACTAAAGAAAATCTTGGTCAACTAAATTGGTCGATGGGGGAAAAAGATCTGCACATTCTTTCTAGATTAGCTAAAGATCCACGCTGTGTTTCCCACAACACGTTTTATGCTATCGTTTCTTTTACGTACGTCCTCACCATCTTTCTTTTCCTAAACCTAACCACAGAAACTTTTTAACACCTACACCTAACCTAACGTTAAGGACGTAACGTCATTCGTGGGGTGCAAATTCATAGGATATCATACGAACCGTTCTATGAGAATACGTTGATATCTAAAAGGTCAAAGGTCAGCTTGACTGTGACATCATCATGTGTTAACGTCATATCTCAGGAACAGAAGGGGAGACATTTGGTCAGATACTGAATTGGTGACTCTAATCTTGAAACTGTGCTGATTGTATAGATCTTCTGTGTGTGAAGCATCCATGTTTTCACTGACATGGATGGAGACTGTCAGAGACACTGGACTGGTGGGCGGAGTCATACAACCACAGGGTGGACTGGTGGGCGGAGTCATACAACCACAGGGTGGACTGGTGGGCGGAGTCATACAACCACAGGGTGGACTGGTGGGCGGAGTCATACAAGACATCGCTGCTCTCACGGGGAGGATTGTACCCCTAAATCTGGGTATATTAAACCAAAACATGATCTTTTCCTGGCCATAACCAGGAGGTTTATGTGCCTAAATCTAACCACAGCGTCGTTGACACGTGAAGTTTCAAAGTACCTGCCACATACACACCTCATAAACAGCGTGTCCAAACTCAGTCTGAACTGGTTTAAATGGTTTAAATGACGGTTTGCTCTGCAGCACGTGTGCATGAAAAGCCCGCCGCACAATGTGTGTCGGACATCAGGCTGCAGGCACGTTTGAAAACAGAATAAATGTCTTAAGGACGCTTTTAGTGTTCTCCTCACATTAACCTTGCTGGTTGGTTTTGAGTCCGTAATTAAAGTTAATTTACACTCAGAGGCTGATTGTTGATTGGTTTATTTTATGGATGAACCCGTCTTGGTAACCGATACCTGCTGCAGCACGGTGGCAGATAAATACAGGTTCAGACCTAAACCTGTCCTCAAACTCTCTCACATACATCTATAATGCACAAACATGCAAACTCGTCACAGTCAGTCTTTCTCTTTGTCTCACACACACCCTCTCCTCTCTGTCTCTTACACACACACACACACGCAAGGAGACACACGTGGGAGGGTTGACGCCGCGCTGTCTGCAGTGCGTTGAGGAGTATTGTTATTAACTGCGGTGTGAATAGAGGCAGCAGTACATCCCCTGCTCTCCGGCTGCTGCAGGGCTGCAGGGCTCGCCTTTGTTCTGCGCTCCATAATGGCATGCCATAATTACAGTCTTAGCAGAGGAGGCACACAGAGGAGGCAGCGTCTACCTTACCCCTCGCCTCACCTCACCTCACAGGGTAGCAGAGGAACATACAGGAACACACCTCTTTCGTGTGTGTACTCACGTCTGTATGTCAGACCGTGATGTGGTCACTGTCACTGGGCTCACTGTACATGGTGATTTGTAAAGGCCTCCTCCTCTTCCTCTTCTTCTTCTTCCTCCAACGCTTCTGTCATAAACAAAGTTCATCAGCACAAACTAAGCATTCATTAATTCTTCCCCCCCTCACACAGTGATAGCATCACAGCCATAGGACAAATGAATCCTCTATTGTTTCCTCTGTAACTGTAATATTTGTGACAGATCTCAGTGTGCTTCAAACGAACAACGACGTGTTGCTGGATTGTTTTTAGTGTTGCTCTCAATAAACAGACATCTTTCAAGTATTTGTGCGGAGACTTAAAACAGAGATGTTGTCAGAGATGTTTAAACTTGACTCTCTAACCTCCCCACACCTGCATCTGTACACTGACCTTGTATGCAGCCATGCAGCCCTTCATCTGAAGCATACAGAGGCCTTTGAAGGGACAGTTTGGATTTTTTGTAGTGGGGCTTGTTTGAGGTATTTATCCATAGTCTGTATTACGTACAGTCAGCCGACACGCACTGTCACTTGTCTAGCTTCCATGGCAGTACTCCTGACTGTTTCTCCAAACTCCAAACAGCTTTTTTAGCAGACAAATATTCTATCATGGATGTTAAGGGTTAATGAACATCCATCCATTTTTCACCCGCTTATCCAGGATTGTGTTGCCGGGTGCCAAGCTGAGCGAAGTACTCAGGACATCCCTCTCTTTAGCAACGCTTTCCAGCTCCTCCTGGAGGACCCCGAGGTGTTCCCAGACCAGATGAGATATATAATCCCTCCAGTGTGTTCAGGGTCTGCCCCGGGGCCTCCTACCAGCTGGACGTGCCTGGAAAATCTCTTACAGGAGGAGGATCCTGATCAGATGTTGATCAGCGGCTCTACTCCGAGCTCCCTCCAGATGTCTGACCCCTCCCCCTATCTCTAAGGCTGAGCCCAGACACCCCACAGAAGAACCCCGAGAGACCCTGAGATACTCCGTCGCTTGGAGCAGTAACTCTCTCCCAACCCAGAGGGGACAATCCACTGTTTTCCAGCAGAGAACCATGCCTTCAGATTTGGAGGTGCTGACTCTCACCTCGACTTCACACAAAGCTGCCAACCACCCCAGTGCATGCTGGGTCACAGTGTGATGAAGTCAATAGAGCCACATCTTCTGCAAAAAGCAGAGACGCGATTCTGGGGTCCCCAAACCAGACCCCTTCCTCCTCCCTGGAGGGGTCAACACCCACTGACAAGGACCAAAAGTCCTCCTCCATAGCCTCTCCACACTCAGGCACCTGTCCGCTGCTTCAGGAGACCTCTGGGCCAACCAAGCCCGAAAGGCCTCCTCCTTCAGCCTGACAGCCTCCTACATCATTGGTGTCCACCCGCGGGTTCTCTGGGTGCCACCAAGTCAGGCTCTGATGACTATCTGACCACTACTTTTATCAGCTGCCTCCATGATGGATGCTTTAATTGATGGCTTGTAAAAATACTACACAAATGGTTTGGTTTAAGGAAATGCTTTTCCTTCACAGCCCGGGTCTTATCATCATAGATGTGGTCATCATTGCAATCTGTTAACCTAAAACGTCCAGAAGCTCTGACAGTCCGACAGGTTTCAACCAAACCTTCAGGGCTCACATTCTTCACCTTTCATTCAGTAATTATGACACCTCAGGTGTGGTCACTTTTGGTTTCACCCAGAAGTAGATGGTTTGGATCATCTGGCTAAACTGGAGCCTCCAACCTGTCTGATTATCTGACCGGTTCTGCCTCCACACAACAACTGAATACTCTCAGTCCAAGTGGATGTGACCTTTGCATTTGTTATCTGTCATCATCTCGGCTGAGTAACAGTATTTGGAAAGTGCTGTAACGTTGCTACAGTAGATCCACATGTTGTAAGACAGCTGTGTATCATTCAGCGTTGCTGTTGTGCAGACAAGATTTACTTTGTTAAAGCTGGTAGGCAGTTTTCTGGAAAAGACCAAAGGCCCTCCCACCAGACGAGCACGGGCATATGCACCAAGCCCTCAGCGCCGAGCTTTGAAGACGATTCAACATAGTTGCCAAACTGTAATTACAACTTCCATGTCCATCACGTGATGTTAGTGGGTCCAAAAGACTTTTGACAGACGAGATTTACAGACTTACACTGTGAGACATCTGTTAAACAGTGGATTAGTTTTTTTTAGGTTAATCAGTTTTCCATTACGACACTTAAATAGCCCTCATGTCAGTCATTATGTCCTGAGAGCAATCCCGATCAGAGTTTTGCACCAGGTCAGGTACCCACAGGTGTATAACAGGTAAAAATATGTATATATATAAATTCGCAGGTAAAAATGAACTCCAGTCAGGCGGGCAGCAGGTGAGAACAAAAATATATTTTATTTTTCAGAATAAAACGCAGTAAAAAGATGTGCAGTATATGTATAATATTCTGACAGTTCCTTTTATTTTGAAAGTCAGTGACACCAGTGTAACCTTTGACCCCGTGGTCACATTGGTCGCCGACGTGGAGGACTCCAGCCATGAAACTTTGCAGCCCGAGGATGAGGTGGCAGCCTACATGGAGTTGGGATCCTTTGGAGGTTTGATGGTGGTGGAAGGAGCATGCTAACATGTTTCCTAACCTGGCAGTGATTGAATGTTTCCACCATCCAGTCAAAGAGACGTCCAATTCAAGAACGGAGACCCAGCTTCATGTGAGGGACTGGAGCCTGGGGGGGGGGGGGGGGGGTGCAGCTTTGACGTGGACATAATGACAGGTCAGTTCTGGTACTGAGCTTGTTCACCATGTAGCATCAACAGGAAAAGGCTGCACCCTGAGATCCAGGATCTTCTAAAGGTGCAGCCAGGGGGAGGAAGGGGTCCAGTCTGGGGACCTCAGAATAGTGTCTCTGCTTTTTGCACATGATGTGGTTCTGTTGGCTTCAGCACACCGTGATCTCCAGCTTAAAATGGGGCAGTTTGCAGCCGAGTATGAAGTCGAGATGAGAGTCAGCACCTCCAAATCTGAGGTCATGGTTCTCTGCTGGAAAACGGTGGATTGTCCTCTCTGGGTTGGGAGAGAGTTACTGCCTCAAGAGAAGGAGGTCAAGTATCTCTGGGTCTTGTTCACAGTGAGGGTAGAATGGAGCGCGAGATGGATGAGATGGCAGTTTGGCGTGGCATCTGCAGTGATGCGAGCGCTGAGCCAGAAGGCAAAGCTTTCGATTTACTGGTCCATCTCCGTCCCAACCCTCACCTATGGTCATGAGCTCTGGGTAGTGACTGAAAGAATGAAATTGTGGATACAAGCGTCTGAAATGAGTTTCCTCTGTAGGGTGTCTGGGCTCAGCCTTAGAGATAGGGGGAGGAGTCAGACATCTGGAGGGAGCTCGGAGTAGAGCCGCTGCTCCTTCATGTCGAGGTGGTTCAACATCTGATCAGGATCCTCCTCCTGTTAGAGGTGTTCCAGGCACGTCCCACTGGTAGGAGGCCCCGGGGCAGACCCAGAACACACAGGAGGGATTATATATCTCATCTGGTCTGGGGACACCTCGGGGTCCTCCAAGAGGAGCTGGAATATATCACTCAGCCTGCTGCCTCCTCGATCCAGCCTTGGATAAGTGGATGAAAATGGATAGATGGACAATAGGATGCGTCCCCTGATGTGTCGATAGTGAGTTTTCTACGTTATTTCATTGACAGTGTGGTCTGGAGTCCTGCTTTTCAGCCTGAGACACAACAGAAAAACATCAGCAGGCTGATGGCGTCAACAAGGTAGATATATTTTCTGAAAGTGATGTGTGGACGATAAATGGATGCATCACTAATTCAAATAGAAACTGGAACGAGAAACTAGTCATTCATTTTCTGGTGAAAACAGGACACTTGTGTTCTTTGTAGACTTTACTCGACCTGTAAATCCCTCTGACATGACACACTGTGATTCGAGGCTCCTGAAGCTGCACCCATTAGCAGATAGCAGAAAGCTAACCTATTAGCAACATTTTCTCTGTCTGTGAAACACTTCACTGATACTGACACGTGTTATTTATTGTCAGATTCTGTTTGATCAGTTCGTCTTCCTCTCCTGCGTTGCTCTGCAGTGTAGGCAGTTGATGCCAGTGCTGGATTAACAACTTTCTCTGCAGGACTCTCCAGCACTAAATCAAACTTTCACCATCTGAAGGGACGTGCACACACATCTGCATCTGTCCAACAGCCAATAGGAACACCCTCTCTCTGAAATGACCTGTGATTGGACAAAGTCTCAAAGTCCGTCACAGGTTAGATTTCCTAAAGCCTGAAAACAGAAACAAGGAGCTGCACAAGTCTCTCAGACCACTTCAGTCACAATATGCTCAAAGTTTTTTTTGCCCAATGACACCAAAATAAATCTGCCTACCACAGCTGTAAATAAAATTTAGAATGAAATAGATAACAGATGTAGACAGATCATGGATAAAAACATTTTCAGCAGGAAGTCTGTTTTCAGAGGGTGAAGGCTGCACTCATCAGTGTCTCTGTATTAAAAATGGGTCCATGTGTAAAGTTAAGGTGCGTTTCCATCTACCGCTTTTCTATGAGTGGAAGCACCGAAAATTTGAAAAATAAAATCTCGAAATATTGCCAAAATGCTTTCACGCTTCGAGGAGGGTGATACTCATGAACTCACTGAAGTGGTCTAATTTTATTTTCGTCCTCCTCCGTCCCTTCCTCATCTTCTCTTTCTTCCTCCCTGAAGGCGTAAACTGACCCGCACGTGTTCCCACAAGGTGCTGTATGAACTCCGTCTCTCGCTGTCGGACAGTAACTCATCTCTCCTTTGACACCGGATGACAAATTGCCTCCCTGCAGGCCAACAAATCAGTGTGGTTGTTTGAGCGCAGTCATTAGCCGATGTTACTCGTTGAATCAGAGGTGTTGGTTAGTGCTGTACCTCAGATATCAGGTCACCCATATTTGATCCTCACAGAAATGTGACGACCAAAATGACGTCACCGTACGACAGATTTTGACCATGTTTTTGCGAAATGGGACAAAAATTCTACAAGGTCTTGCAGTTGCTTTAATCTAATGTTGAGCACCTCATCTTCCAGGTCACCTACTTATTCTGAGCCTAAGATTAAAGTCTACATGGAAAATGTTGGATACCTCTGGGCCTGAATGCCAAAGATTCAATTTTCAGATTTGCACAATTGCATTTTAAGTGGCGATAATTTGCTCCCATGTCGCACCTTTCTCCGGCTCTGCCCGCTGACCGCTTCGCCTCGTTCAGTCTGTGCGGAAAAAAAAAAAAAAAACAAAGAGAAAGAAAGAAAAATTTGACGACTTAGCAACATTGTGCCTCTAAATAACAGCATTGACACAGAGGAGGGTGTGCCCGGCGCTCTCAGAGGTGAAATCAGGGAGGGGAGGAATGTTGGCCTGAGATGAAAGCAGCAGCGCAGGCTGGGATGTGTAATAACTCTCCACACATCAGCCTGTTGGTATAATAAGCCGGATCCTACAGGCAGGAGAAGAGAAACCAGGAAGAAACATGCCAAAACATCTCTCTGTCTCTCCGTCTGTCTCTTTGTCCACACTGTGTTCAAATTATTCTGTTTCCAGTTGGCATGACTGGAATTATGCTGTCAGAGCGTCGTGCTGATGGGAGTCGTTGACGTCCATTGATTCATTCATGCTTCACATTCACTTCAGACAGAGCAGTCGTCAGAAAACCTCAAATACGTTTGTATGTTTCATACATGTCATATTCTTTGTAACATGACGTAGTGTAAGAGCTGACTTGGAGGAGATGGTGGGGATGGAGGATGGTGTGTCACCTAGACGACGCCTGCCAAGCTGCAGACTTCACAGGCAGTTGTTTTTTAATTAGTTGTCGCTGTGGTTCCTGTCGGGATAGTGTCACAAAAGCAATTGTTTCTCAGCGAGTTGTCGCTGCATTTACTACGGGGATAGTGGCACAGAAAGTGTTTGTATTTCAACCAGTTGTCCCCGTGTTTCCTGCTGAGATAGTTTAACAAAAAGCTTTTTGAGACATTGCTGTGTTTCCTGCCAAGATGGCGTCACAAAAAGTAGTTGTTCTTTAGCGAGTTGTCATTGTGTTTGCTGCCAAGATTTATGAGAAGCTGATTTTTTTTTTAATGTGACATTGCTGTGCTTCCAGTGTCTTTTTAGGCATGAAAAGCAGCTGTTTTTTAGTGAGTCGTCACTGCATTTACTAACAGGATAGTGTCACAAAAGTGGAGAATTTTTAGCTAAAACAAGATCTTCACTAAACCATAACCAAATAGTTTCTGTGGATAAACCAAACCGCACATTAACCACAGCACTGTTGAAGCATAAAGTTGTTAAGTTCAATCGTATCTGCTTCATATTAACATGCAAAAGCAATGATTTGCAGAAACCATGCCAACACTGGGTTTTTTGTGATTGGGTTGATTCAGTGAACTTTATTGGCACAACTGGCTTAGAGAGAACTAGTCTCGACACCAGCCAATCAGAGATCTCCGCCTTCTGATAGTCTGGGGACACTCCTTTCTAAAGTGTGTTTAACACACTGGAGAAAACGGGCGGCAACAAAGCAACGCCTCTTGCATTTTTGAAAAGGACACGCCTTCTCGGAAATGTGCGCTCCTACTTTTCTCGTCCGCAAGGAAACAAACACACAACATGATTGAGCTGACTGGAGTAGTTTCATGTCATATCCGACAACGGGAGGCTTTTACAGATGACGTCCTGATGTTAGCTTTGCTGCTAGTGTTAGCTGTCCCTGTCAGCTGCAGCCACTGATGCTTTCTAGACATCGTGATTTCCCAAAACTGAATAAATACCACACACAGCAACACAAAACTGCTTTGCTAGCTCAATCATGTTGTAACTAAGATATCCGCTGGAAAAAAAAAAATTTCACGGACCATTTAATTAGTTATTACCTCTTACAGACACCGCTAACAGCTGAGAAATAGTAATGTTTGTTCAAACATGTGTTCATAGACTTTACAAACATCGGATTAGTCTAAACGGTGATACAGTGATGTGAAAAATGTGATATAATATATACATATATATATACCTGGAAGTATTTGTGAACAACAAGGCGATTCCCTCTAACGTTATAGTCCGGCCGGACAGATGAGTCATGGCCTTGTAAAAGATTATGTTTGTTTCTTTTAGTTGGCGAGAATGTGTCACTGCAAACGCGACAAACATCCACTGAACTTTGACAGCGTTTTCTGCGAGCACGGCTGAGCCATTTTGTACCGCTACACGTGTTTCTAGTGGGACCATGTTTACGAGCACAAGAGTTCAGCGAGCCACCAAAGGACCGCCCTGCAGATTTACTATTGGTTCTGCAACGTGGGGAGTTTTTTAAACTCTGAAATTGTATCCGCCCATCTAAATACAAAATCAGGGAGAAAGACATCAGTCTTTAGTTAAGCAAAGCGTCTAAAGACTGACTTGTGAGTCTAAGAGAGAAGAATCTTCATTTTAGAAAACAAAATCTCATCTTTTTATTTGTGTGTGTGTGTGTGTGTGTGTGTGTGTGTGTGTGTTACAGGTCAGAGTGACAGCAGTGCCTTCAAAGAGTCCAGATCTGTGACTAAATATGGATCCACAGGCCTCTGGGCCAGTCTGCAGACATCTACCTTCCACCTCCAGCTGGTAGAATAAAATCCTTCCAAGTCAACGTCCTGCAATAAAAACCTTAGTAACATGCAGTTAGAGGAGAGCAGGTATGGTTGTAGTACCTCTTATATTTATTGCATGATCACTTCCTTCCTGACTTTGCATGTAAAATTCCATAGCCATGTGAAGAGGTGTGCAGACATTACAGCCAGAACACTGATTTCAGGTCTACATTTTGAACACTGATACTGTTGAAGTAGGGATGATGTAATGTGTGTACAGACCTGCAGGGTGATGTTTTTCTGTAGGCCGACATGGAAGTTAGCATCACCCTGGTTCCTTTGTCAAAAACGCAACGGGATTTTGATTTATTACAGAAAATTATCTCAGTGTTAAACAAAATGTACTGATGATAAATGCAAAGTAAAAAGCTACAACGTGTCCTCATACAACAGTTCGTATCATATCCTTCAAATCAGCACCGCACGAATGATGTTACGTCCTTACGGAAAGTTCCGTAAGCAACGTTTTGGAAAAGAAGCATGGTGAGGACGTGTCTTAAAATGACTCAAATTTCGCACGGTGTCAAACACCTGTTCCGGGAAAAGTCCTGTGTTTTGTGGCCCATCCTCATCGCCAACCTGCCTCCTACCTGGACCACTCAGTACCGCTTCTTTTGGCACGTTGGTCATGTGACTGCAGCCTTCCAAAATACGTGGGTTATGCACAAATAACTGTTCTATGACTGCGTGGTGTGTTTACGAAGTTTAGTGCACTACTTTTCGTAGAGAAACATACAAACAGAACGTGACAACAGCCAAAAGCTAAAGAGAGCTAACGTGAGGCTATAAGCAAAGTACACTACATGCATGAGCTAACCCAAAGAGACATGAGATTCCTCAGACAAGGGTCATGTGACACATTTATTTTGGGTTTGTCGGGGGAAAAAACAAACAAAAGGAAATAAAGTTATTCTTTAACATTTTGATTTTCATACATCGTTGCTCTCAGCCTAAAGTCATTTCTCCAGTCATAAAAATGTGTAGCTTATACACCAATTGAAATATTTCGTCAACTAAAATGGGCGTCACACGTCTGCGATCTGGCGCCATTTCCTCTACATTTTACCAAACCTCAGTGGCGGTGACTTGTCTTGAGTCTCTCTCGTGAGGCAAACTATTGATTCCAAATCCAAAGAAGGAAAACAGAGAATTGAATCGTGTACAGACAGATTTGTTTGGGTTCACTGCTAACATTGCAAAGCTAAAGATATTAATTAATGTTCATTTAGATCCCTTCGTTATAAGGCTCAGATACGCTTTAAGGGCCCATACAGATATTTTTTTTTTCCTTTCTTTGGCCAAAAATGACTCTTTTGATATAAAGGTTGCCGACCCCTGGCCTGGAACAATGATGTATGAAAATTAAAATGTTAAAAATTGTTAAATGTAAATGTTAAAACAGTTATTTATTTTTCTGACAAACCCACAGTGAGCCGCTATCAAGGGGATAAAGAGCCACACGTGGCTCCGGAGACGCCTGGTACGCTACACACAAAATAAATATGTCACATGACCCTTGTCTGACAGGAAGTTTATGTCAGTTTAACTTTTTTGTTGTGTGTTTAATTCTAGTCTTGAAAATTTTATTATGGGTCCTTGAAGTCATGGAAATGGAAATGAAGTCGTACATCAAAACATAGCCGATTCCTTCGTGTGTTGAATAAAAGTAACACATTTATAATATGTCTGACGAACAGTTTAATAACACGTTCACAGAGTTTTTTCTTACTTTCATCTGTGACTTTCAGATGTTTTAACACAGCAGATGAGTTCAGCTTCAGAGAGCAAACTTTTTATGTTACATTTCTGTTTCTGTGACCTTCAAAGGACAGGGAAGTAGCTGTGTGCCAACCGACCCCGGTCTCCCCTAATGGTGTGTGCCACTTTTTTGTTGTTTGAGCTTTTGACTCTGTGTCGCTGTAGGAGCATTAAAACACTGAGTACACATTTTAAGACTATTTTAAATGTTACTGAACTTAAAAAAATGTTAAGTGCACAATGATAGTGATTTTAATTGGTGTTAAACTAATTAGGCAAAAACGTCTCCACAGTTTTTATTCAAATTAACTCAAAAATTCTTGATTTAACATTAAAAAAAATATGTCAGGCTCACAGGGGAGGAGTTTTGTGTCACCCGAACTTAAAGTTTTCATTTTCATGTCGTTTTGACCACCTGGGACATTTGTGTCGACTTTATGTTAAAATGTTGTGTCAGGGATGGACTGTGGTTCACAGTGTGGAATACTGGAATTAATTATTTTTTTCTTGTGCAACTGATTTATCCGGATCTAATAGTCCCACTGAGGTGACTCTACCCCTCAGTGTGTGTGTGTGTGTGTGTGTGTGTGTGTGTGTGTGTGTGTGTGTGTGTGAGGTTTAATTTGAAAGCTGAGTGAAATTATAGTCCGAGTCTCTGCTGCCCAAATCACAAGTTTCTGCAGAGAAACAGGTTGTTTGATGTTTGTTGTAAGTGTCCCTGTGTGGGACCACAGGCGGTGGCCTCAGTGTGTGTGTGTGTGTGTGTGTGTGTGTGTGTGTGTGTGTGTGTGTGTGTGTGCGTAAAATCACATCTCGGTCAGGTTTTGTCTCGTCGCCTCATTTTGAGCCCCAAAAATAGAAAAACTAAACAATAAGACGTCTTTTTTTTTTCAGATGTCGAGCCTCGTGGTTTGTGGGTCTCGTGTGTAAATGTGTGTTTAATAAAAATAATTCGGATAATAAGGTCTGCGGCCTTTCAGCAGCAGCTTATGGAGATCATTTGGTCTGATCCGCCTGATTTTGCTTTTGGCGAGCAGGAAGAATTTTATTTTGGAAACGCTGTGTGTCGTGAGCCAGCCTGACACTGTCCAGTTTTTAAAAATGAAGAAGTTGGTGAACAGTTATTTTTAAATACATATTACTGCAGCCTGCTGTCTGTTTATCACACATGACGTCAGAAAATATCTTTAATTATATTTTCGGCATAAACGAGTCAGATATTTGAACCCAAAGTGCGTAAAAAGACCTGTTTTTATTGTGTAAAGACGCGAAGGCCACATCATGTATGTCCTCATAGATCACATGAAATAACTGCTAATTATTGTTTTTTATCACAACAACAAAACAAATATTTCAGCAGTTATCAGCCTTCATTTTATTCTCCTGCTGTTTTTATTTCTTTCTTTCTTTTCCTTTTGCTCTAATTCATCCAGTTAACTGTGGACAAACTGCGGCCCTGAATTATTGGGCTCATAAACACTCCACATTAATGATATTTTAATGGTTAAACCGGCTCTTTCACTTCACGTGCGCATTAAGGCCAAACACCGAGAGCAGCCTCCGCTCCGCCGCTCGCGCTCTTTGTGATTAGCGTGACACGGGCGGAGCGCGGCAGCCAATGAGCGCGCGGTGTGTGCCAAGTGGAGGCAGAGAGTGCTGCGTGCAGACGCACAGTGCGCTCTGAAGAGGAGGAACACACTGCGCTCCTCTCAACGCCTCCTCACTACACGGGAGGGAACCGAGCACCGGGCTGCGGGTCCAGGACGGAGAGGAGAAGGAGAGTACTCGGTGTGGAGGATTTTAAATCAGATTTTCGGCTTTTTTCGGAGAGTTTCGGGGGTTTGTTTTTGTGAGCGTCGCCGCGCGTCCTGTCCGTCTCAATGGTGTTTGTGACTGAGCGTGAGGTCTGCGGAGCGCTGAGCTGGGATGTAGCGGAGGGGAAACCCACATAGAGCCGCTGTGAAGTCTTGTTTTCCTGCAGCGGGAGTCAGAGCAAAAGGTAGATGACATTTTAAGAGGCTGCTGATTGTTCCTGGAAACTCTCCTCTGAAAGTCTGCAGACTCTTGTGACATTGATGGTGGCTTCCTTTATGATGGCCCCCCTCCGGAGGTCATACTGACCCCTCTGATTTCCCTCCTCATCACTGCCCCTCACCCCAATGATGACTATGAGCTCTATATCGGACACTTTAGTCCCGCCCGATCCCTCCAAATCCGCCTTCCTGGAGTTCGGCGGCCACGGGTACCCCGGGCACCAGCAGCCCTCCCCGGGCCTGTCCCACAACCATTACCCGGTCCACGGGCTGCACGCTGTGGGCCCCTCGCAGCACGACGGGCCCTTCTCCTCCGGTGCATCGTCCTACGGACGCCCGCTGGGATACCCGCCCTATCACAGCCCCGTGAGCGCGCACCACCCCGGGGCCTACCTGCCTTATCAGCACGGGGGCCACGGCGGCGCGCTCGGACACACCAGACTGGAGGATGCAGGTCGGTTCACACAGAAATATTCATGTTGTGCTTTTTATTTGCAGCTCCTAAATATTATGGAGCATGACGCGCGTGGCGCATTTTCAGGTGCTGCTGATGTTGAAAGATCTCAAACGAAGAAAGAGCTCAGCCAATCACATTGTTCCATTCCCTTATTTCATTTTTATTGGTGCTAAAAAAAAAAATCTATATTTCCCATTAATAATTTAATGTGTCGTCTTAACGAAAGACAAAAGTTAAACTGATGCGCACAGGGGACATTAAACGCAACATTACGCACAGAATAATCCAGCTGGAGTTGAACCCTCATCTCTCACAGATGTTTGCTTCAAACACTTGAAGTCTATATTCCAAAGAAACATGAAAATGAACCGCAGCGCAGCGCAATAATTGGATCCACACACAGGTCCGCCGCAGCGTCATGTTCAGTGTACTTTGGGGTTGGACTGGAGATGAGTTTAAGGCCCGCTCAGACTGTGGGACTCTCCACAAGAAGCAGCCGACACCGGGCCTGTGGTGTCCCGCAGCGGCCCGGGAGCTGCGCCCTCTCCAAACCCAAAGCCTCAGCCGTCATCTGCCGAGTAACATCCGGCCTGTGTCTGCTGCCTGAGCCCACAGGCCTGCATCTATCATCATCATCATCATCATCATCATCATAATAAATAATAATAAATAACTGGACTCCACGTTCAGTCTGATAGTATTACAGGAAATAACTGTAGAATTAGATTAAAAGAAATTGAGCCAGAAAAATTGTTTCCTCTTTTACAGATTTTTAACTTTATTTCAAAAATAAATTATCACAAGAAATTTGAGACGTAACAGATCAGTTCTGATTAAAAGTGCACAACAATACTTTAAGAAATAATAAAAACCTTGAAATTCAACCTTTAAAAAAAAACATGTACATGTTGACAGCAGCTGTAACATCTGGTGTCTTAAAACATGCTTCAGTTCAAACACAGAAAAATATTAAATGTATATAAACCACACATTTCAAAAAGACATAAAACACTTTATTGTAAATGTTCAATGAAATAATGTTTGGTTCCTCTCAGGCTGCACAAACCAAATAAAACCATTAAAGAAAGCTACATTTAAAACATTAAGACAAGTTCAAACCTCAGATGAAACACTGACAAATATCTAATCATAAATAAAAACATGATCTGTGTCTTAAATCTGAATAAAGAACTGTAGATGAAGTTGTTTCAGCTCGATGAAAAAGATCCTTCGCTGTCAACAGGTTTATTTATACAGACACAATTTAAAGTGATTTACAGGAGCCAATAAAAGAACATTAAAAAGACAATAAATAAATAAATAAATAAATAAATAAATAAATAAATAAAGTGGAGAAACAATCTGCTCTTTCCTGCAGCCTGAAGTGGACGCTTCAATTGTCATGTATGTGACAGTATTATTAACACATGTAGAGTCTGAACATGAACCACTGTAACCACTGATGATAATAATAATAATAATTCAGGTCCTTGTTAACACATTCAATTAACTAAAGTGTGACTGCAGGCCAAATCATTTAGTTTCCTCCGTCAAAACTTTCTTCACATGCACAGTATCTAATTTTCTAAAAGGGTAAGTAGGATTTGTTTTTGTTGGTGTTTTCCACAATCTGTTTATTGACATTTTTTTAAATGAATAAGATGGAAAACAGAAATATTTGGTCGATCCAACAGTGACACAAATAAAGAATTGAATAAGTAAAATAAGAACAATTCAAAACTAAGACAGGACAAATCCTACAAGACACACAAGAACAAAAAAAAGCGATAAAATTAAAATACAAAAAATATGTAGATGTGTGTGTGATGATAAAACAAAACATAAATCGTTACATCATAATTTAATGTCTCTTAAAATACATTCTTAGAGACATCATTGAGGAAAGTCTGCTGCATGTCGGAGTTAAGACTTTTTAACGGCACTCAGAATTGAAACCTAAAACTAGTTTTACAGTCAACAAAATGAAAGCAAATAAAACAACATAAATTAATTTGGGAGATTTTTGTCTGAATATTTATTAACCACACAGGACGGATAGTGGACGGCGTCATGTCACATGACCTGGACACAAACATGAAGGCAAATATTTCACATACCCCAAAATAAATTAACCAAATTATGAGACAATAAATATTATACAAAGCCTTAAATCATGAGAGACTGTAAAGACTTTTAAAAGATTGATTTAAGACATTTTAACACCAAATGACAGCTGTATTTTTAGAATAATTAATTCAGTGAAGGATGTGTGGGAACTCTGTGTCAGCACAAGTCTGACTTTTCATTTTGTTAATTTAAAATAAAAGAAAGTCGTCAGGAGGTCCAAGAAAAATGATGAAGACGGCGATAAAAATGTTCAAATCTCAAGTAATAATCACTTAAATATTATTGTAGAGAAATTCAAAATTGTAATAAATATAGTTTCGCTATTTATAAATAAAAACAGAGAAAAAAATGTAAGAAATTAAACTGTAATCTCATTTTGTTAATTAAAAATAGAGGAAAGTCGTCAGGAGGTCCAAGAAAAATGATGAAGACAGTGATAAAAATGTTCAAATCTTTAATAATAATCACTTAAATATTATTGTAGAAAAACTCAAGATTGTAATAAATATAGTTTCACTATTTATAAATAAAAACAGGGCAAAAAAATGTAAGAAATTAAACTGTAATTCAGTCTGTTTACATGTGAACTGATTTTATCCAAACTCAACTTTGTGCAAATTCCACTGGATTCTGTTTAAATCAAACTTTATTTAAAATTTGTGCCGGTGCTCTCAGCTCGTCTCTGCATCATTTATAAATAAAGTTATTATTATAAATAAAAGACTCAAAAACCTCACGTTGCTTCATCAGCACTGAACTTCCTCATCTTTTAAAAATTGTTTACAAACATGATTTTAAATTGAAAATGCTGCAATATTTCGTCAGCTATAACTCCTGCTGAAACATATGTTCGTGCAGATGCAGTTATTGGTGTTGACAGAGCGCACGGCGTCACCGCTCCCACTTCCCAAATAACTTTAATTTCTCTTCTTGGAATTTAATAACAGTTTGTTTATATGAGGTCAAACTGGGAGTCAAACATCTCTGACCCCAAACTGGTGACATCACTGAGTTTCATCTGTTTGTCTTTGTAAGTTTAGAATAAGACATGAAACATTTCCATAATAATAATAATCACATATTATTGTTTAAAGGAGAATGGAACAAACTTAACTGTCACCTGAGTTAAAGATAAAATAAAGACGGCCAAAAGTAAAATCAAGATAACAAACAATTAAAACCAACGCTGAAATCAGGATTTACTTTCGGACAGAAGTACATTTTTACGAGAGATTTAAACGACAACCATGTTTCCTCGGGAAGGTCGCTCCAGAGCCTCAGGGCCCTCATTTCCAAAGCTCCGTCCCCTTTAGTCTTCAAAGACGTCCGCCCAAGGAGCTCAGACTACCCGGAGGTTCATGAGGGATTAAAAGGTCTGAAGTGTAATCTGGAGTCAGACTGCTGTGATGTGATCGGACTTCCTGTTCGGTTCAGTCTGAAGTCGTTCTAAAGGTTTATGATGAAGATGAGAAAAGAGGCCGTCGCAGTCATCGAGGCAGGAAGAGATAAAAGCTTGTCCGACAGTTTCTGCAGCTGTGAAAGTTTAAATAAATCTTATTTCTGAGGTGATTAAAACACAACCGGACAGATTTACTGATGTGTCGCTCAAAATATAAATGACTATAAAACATGACACCAAGATTTCCTCCAACAGGCCTCGTGTCTTTCTGTTTTATCAGAAGTCGAGGTCCAGTTTGTGACGATGTCCTGGGTCTGAATAAAGTCAGACAAAAAGAAATAACACACATATTTAAAGAGGAATTATTCAGTCTTTGTTAATATTCTGACGCTCACAGCTGCAGTTTGTGGCACCATGACAGTAAAGTGAAGCTCACTGTCCTCAGAACAAAACATTATTATTTAAACAGGAAGTCTCCTCGAGATGTGAGTCGCTGTATCAAGAGTGCTGAAACGACACGTACAGTTCAAACACACATTAAACATACTTACACAAAGCAGTTACGAGTGTGATTAAACATGTTTCGGAGCTCGTTCTATTCGTGTGTTTGACGCCACGTTTTCCAAATTCAGCTGACATTCAGACGTCTTTAGACTGTGTGAGCACTGAGTTTAAAAATCAGACTAACAGGCTCCGAAAAAGTGAAACTCAAACAGCTGCTGAGGAGCCTATCGTACGGCAGGAAATTAAGACCTTTGTTGGGGCGAGTGTGACGTCTCACACGGTTTATTTTACCAAGTCAGTGAGCAGGCGAACAAAGAACGAAGGGGTCTGCAGCCTCTCTTTCCCTTCACTGCTGCCTGCCCCCTCCTCTACCTGCCTACCCACAATTCACCTGGTGTGCCCAAACAGCCCAAAACCTTCAACACAGAAGCATCTACAGGTCTGCAAATCAACTGAATAAACTAATCCAGCAGCAAAATAACCACAAATATTACGTAGCAAAGAATAAAGCAACACCAGTGTCAACAGAAGTCACAGCTTCACACGTCGCTGTGCTGGTTTCAAGTTTACTTCTCCACAGTGACCACGTCGCAGAGCTCTTTGTTTCCCTCTCGGCACTCGTCAGCGCGGCGCTGCCGTCTCTGCTGCCTCACGAGCTCAGTTACAGAGCCGCGGCGTCTTGTGGGGCCTCGGCTCGTCCACAGCTGTTCTCTCCTGCCACTGCAGGCTAACAGCTCATGTCATAACAAAGATCAGCGTGGGCGAACACACGGCCGCAGAGCTTTCTGGAAAAATGAGGAAAAGCCCTCTCGGCTGAGCTGCAGAGAGGATTTGTCTTTCTACCTGCGTCTGTTCTGTTCAAGTCGTCACACACCAGAGTTTCATAAAACTGAATCAGACTGTGTTTACAGTGTTTTGTTCCTGGAGCTCAGAGACGTCTGCGCTCAGTGAAGTCTCAGTGAATCCAACATTTGTCCTCACTGAATTATTTTATGTCGCATTTTGTTACAAATCAAAAAGCTTGATATTTTCACTTATTAAAAACGATCCCACGGTCATGGAGAACTTGGAAAAGTCTCATTTTCCAGGCCTGGAAGAGTCCTGGAATTAGTAAAAATGATTGAAAGTTTTGGGAATTTTGTTGTTTGTGATGAAATTAATTGTTACAGTAATTTTCTGCGTATAACCCTCCATGTAACGTAACATATCAGCAAATTTGTTTTTTGTAGTTTAGCCGTTGACATAACGTAGCTCTGATATGTGTCAGCTTAGGGCAGGCATGTCCAAAGTCTGGCCCGGGGGCCAATTGTGGCCCGCAGACCAATTTTAATTGGCCCTCAGCTTGACTTTCAAAATACACCACAAGTGGCCCTTTACACAATAATGGTTAATTTGTACCCTTCACCTCACAGTGATAGGACTATCATACACTACATTGTAGACAGGCATCACGTGGTTATAGCTCATTAAAAGATAAAAATGGTTGCCTTTGTCTCACTTTAAAAACAAAACAAAAAAACAACCTTTTGATGCGAGAATCATTTGCCCCCAGGTGTTTTCACGTTGTTTTATCTGGCCCCCATTCCAAAAAGTTTGGACACCCCTGGCTTAGGGGTTAGCATGATGTATTGGTTCCAGAGTCAACGTTGCGATGTGCACTAGGCGCCTCGAAGGACGTGTGATGTCAAGTACGGCAAATTAACTCTAAACTTATTTGATGTTTGATCCAAATGGAAAACTTGTACGCTTCTCATTTTCCAGGACTTAAACCAGCCGTCACGGAGAAGTTGTGAAAATGTGTGGGAGCCCTGAATTATGCTGTGTTTAAATTTTGGATGCACAGTTAAACTGCTTCACTGTTGAGCCTGTGTGTGTTCTGTCCTCACAGCCAAAAGACATTTTATTTTTTAAACAAAAACTTCCTGTAAAATAACGCTGAACATGTTCCTGTCCACGCGCCAATACAGCCGCCTGTTCTTACAAACTGTTTGTATGTTTTTCTACGACAAGTGATGCGTCTAAATTCGTACATATCACACATATTTCAAAAGGCTGCGATCACGTGACCAATGTGCTGACGGGAGCAAACAAAGAGGCCGTCTGTAAGGAGGCAGGTTGGGGTGATGGGCGGGGCACAAAACATGGACTTAACCCTGGAGCTGCGTGTTCGGTACTGTCTGAGCTTTGAGTCATTTTAAAGTTTGCCCTCACCATGTTTCTTTTCATAAACCCAACCTCAGTAACTTACGTTCATTACGTAACTATACATTGAGGACGTAACGTCATTCGTGGGATATCATACAAACCATTCTATGAGAATACGTTGAACAGAAGCCGCGTGTATATTGTATAAAAATAGAGGTTTGAATCTCCAGAGGCTCCACGATATGATATTATCGCGATACACAAGTCACGATACAATATATTTGTGATTTAAAACATGTTACGATATGCTAAGTTTAAGAATTGTCTTTTTCCAACTGTGAGTTATGTCCCCAAGAGAAAACTTTTGTAACATCTGTTTTATCTCATGAGATAAAATTTTCATTTTTATTGCAGCAGATTGTAATTTGTATTTGTAATATTAATAATTTATATTTCAATATTAGCAAAAAAAAGTAAAAGAAAATTACCCGAAAATTGGTAATACAAAAAAGGAAATTAAAAAGTACAAAAAATTATCTAAAGGTTAGCAAAAACAGGGAAAAGTACAAGAAAATTACCCGAAAATTGGCAATACAGAGAAAAGGAAAAGTAAAAAGTACAGGAAAGTACCTGAAAATTAAGTCTTCTGGACATTTTTCCTAAACTTATCTTTGATTCTGAATCTTCTGTTTTCTTGCAGTTTGCAGGACATTTCTTACCACGTTAAGTATTACCTTTTTCTCCATGTTTTCGGAGGAGATCAAACCAATTTGCTTCAAAGGTTCAAAAGTTTAAATGCGTTTGAAAGACACCTGCACACAGCACAGTGAAAGTGACGTCAATCCAGGTTTTAAAGGGTTAATATATTATCTGTCCCCCACTTTCCTCCTCCGGTCGGCCAGGCTGCGCTCACTCGTTTCTCGTCAGTAACGGGAGCTGCAACTAAGAGTTCCTCCCCATTTTCTGTTCCAGTTTTCAGACTTGTGTGTTATTAATCAGCAACGTGACCACAAGTGAGAATGTAAATTATAAAGCAGGACTATGGAGGTTTGTGTCTTCCTCAACAGTTCATGAGCAGAAGTTGAAGCACTCTAACTGATCTTCTGTCTGTAACGTTCAGACCAGACGTCTGTCCCCACTGAAATCCTCCTGTTGATATTTATGTTGCTCCAGAACACGAGAAGCCGACGGCGGTGATCGAGAACGGGGAGGTGAGGCTGAACGGGAAGGGGAAGAAGATCAGGAAGCCTCGGACCATTTACTCCAGCCTGCAGCTCCAGGCCCTCAACCAGCGCTTCCAGCAGACCCAGTACCTCGCCCTGCCCGAGAGGGCCGACCTGGCGGCCAAACTGGGCCTGACGCAGACACAGGTACCGTGGCCGACAACACACAACTTGTATTAGATTTTTTTATTTCAAACTGATGCCTGGGAATTAAAAAACACTTCTGTATGTTCCTCGGTTTAATTCTCACATGAGTAATTTCTTACAGACATTATATCGCTGAGGGTGAAACCATAATTATCTTTGATGACAGGAGTCGGAAACATTTCTAATATGAACAAAATGTTGGCTAATTTCTCTAATTGAGGGCGTACATGCATCAGCTCACCTCAATTTCCAAACGATATATGACACACTGTGAGGGTGTCGCCCTGAGCTATCGCTGGAGGGCATGTCCACAGCAAAGGTTCATATTAATACAACATATATGTTGTTATGTTTAATGGAAAATAGCCTGCAAAAAAAAATCGAGAGTGTGACTCCATCACTGATTGGTTCTGTGGAATTCCACGTGTTCGGTGGTTCACAGTGAAATAACTCGGATACAGAAACCCGAACAGGCAGCGGTACATTCTTGTTGGCCGGTGTCACCGTACGCTCCTCTGGCTGTAATTACACACTGGCACGAAATCTGATAAAGGTCATGTGATGTTTAATCATCGATTGTTGTCAGGACATGAAACTGAACGACAAAGCAAGGTGAAACAAAAAGGTCAGTCACTGATTCTGAAGCACGGGCAGCGTGTGTGTGTGTATGTGTGTGTGTGTGTGTGTAACTGTGAATCCTCCTTCACACGTCTGCAGCTGAGGGTAAAGCGATGAGTTGCCGCTGGTCATCTCTCCCTCTCAGTACTTTTTGCAGAACACTTATTACTCTGACTCGAGCACAGTTGCGATCACGGTTCCAGCCGATCCTTAAAAAGTCTTAGAGGGCTTTGACTTCATGAATCTCCATTAATGTCTCACATCAATCTTTCAGAACTCATAAACATGCTGCAACATGTCGGGTTCCCACGCTCATGGAAAAGATTTTCAGATTTTCCAGGCCCGAGGTGACAAAGCTGCCGTGTGTGGGTTCGAACCCACTGGTCATGGCTGGCCGTAGGTGTGAACGTGAATGGTTGTCTGTTTTCCCACTGCACCAAACACCCACCAACACCTGCTAATATCTGGCTTTTTAATGCAACAGGAAGGGTTTCAATCGAGGTCAAATGACTCTGCTGTAGTTACGGGTAGGCATTGACGGACACGAGACACTCGAATGAACTCGCTAATTTTAGCCCCTTAACATGCAAGACACAGTAACGTGCAACCAATCCTCACTGCGACCTCGTCACATGTCCACATTTGGTCATGAACTTCCGTCTGTTTTCAAAATACACTTCTGTTTTCACAGGAAATGTACAGTTTGCATACAGTCTCTTTCAAAATAAAACACCGCAAATTGTTGCTTTCTTCCTTCAACAAACACACGTGGTTGGGTTTAGGAAAAAAGAACAAGGTTTGGCTTTATAGTCTTACAGGAAGTGAACACCAGCCTCCTGGGTGAAAGTCGGTGGTTGTTGGATTCGTCCACCCTACTTGAACTTTTGCCGCCTTCATTTTTGTTGTTTTCCACGTTTCCCCTCCTCGTCCCTGAATAGCTAAAACTTAAATGTTTAAAAATGTGAAAACTAATAATAATTTACCAAATGCGTCTTGCTTTAACGTCACCAAAATTCGTGTTTTATGTAACAAGAAATATTTGAACATCTCACTACTTTTACTGATACATAAAGCTGAGTTTAGCCCCGCCCCTTCCACGACCCTCCCTTAAATAAAGTACAGTTTAAGATCATGGCAGCAGATCCAGGCCTGCTCACAAATATCTGGGCCCCTAAAACAAGTCCTAATAAATAAACCCAAAGCCCACAGAGACAGCACCAGGCTTTGGAACCAATTTCACATAGAGCTCAAACTGTTTAATTACAACTTCCTGGTCTGTGATGTCATTGGCCCCAAAAAAAGATTTTTTCCCATAGACTTAAAATGTGAATGGGAATTTTGTTTTTTTGCATAACTTTAATCCTTAATAAAATGCAGCCCCTGTACAGTCGTCATGAATGTTGAAATTAGCTACAGAGACCAAAACTGTTTTTGTTCTGTAAAGTTTTAACATGGAGCTCTTTCGCGGCCGACTCACTCTTGGAGCCAGCCTCTAGTGGACATTAGAGGAACTGCAGGTTTTGGCACTTCATTGTTGGCTTCATTTTTCAGCTCTGGAGGTTGCCGGTGGTTTTATAAATAATATGAATATTTTGATTCAAAATAAAATGTGGTTATTTATGTTTAGGATGAGCGTGATTGTTGCCCCCCTGAACAGCTTGCCCCGAGAAGCTTTCCCCTTTTTACCCCCTTATGGGGCCCTGAGGCGACGAGACGCCTCCCTCTCCTTCAGAGGAGGCACATGCACGTCCTCGGCCACACTTCCTGTTTGCCTTTCAGAGGAACAACAGTCAGATTACGTGCTGCCTACTTTATTAAACCAGTGGACATCTCAACTTTAAAGAATTCCACATTCTGACACATGTTGTTATTTTTATGAGTATTTTTATTTCTACTTGAGTCCATATAATTGTGAATTAACAATACTTTTACTAGAGCACCGGTTTTGTTTACTCCACCCACCGCTGCACACATGTGCAAATAAAAGCCTCACGGCAGCCATTTTGTCTGTCACATGAAGTCAGTGAACCAACACTGGACGCTGTTGTGTGTTTTTTAGCCTCTTCAGCATCTGAATTTCATATTGTGTTTTTACTAGACGCTCTGGGGCTTAATGACACTCCTTATATAATTTAACTATAAATAAATAAACGTCTAATTTGCCACGTTGCATTGATTTTATCCAGCTGATTAAAGCTGTGATATTTGCAGCTCTAAACACTCAGTCTGGGAACCATCCCAGGACAGATGTTGCACTTTTGTTTTTTTAATGTTGCCTGTCGAAAGTCATAATTTTATTGCTCTTATTTTCCATCTGTGAAGTGAGTTTTTACCAGAGAGAATATTATCATATATTTCTGTATGCAGATGGTTTTATGGCTTCAGACAGTCGTGGTTGGTTCTTTTGACTGTTTCCTCATTTCCTGAGTATCTGTAATGTGCACAGGAACAGTTGTTTTTCATTGGTCAGTTTATTTAAAGTTAATCTATTGTGAAATAACTTGAAATTATTATTAAGTACAAGCATAAATCAGGGATTGTATCATCATGTATAACATTATGCCAGAACTGTCTTTTAGATGACCAAAGCTGTCATCATCTTGCTCTTTACCATTTATTTGATGTTTTCAAAGGCAAAGAGCGGCACAAATGTTAGCACTGTACATTTCTGCACATTATGAATACGTTACATTTGTACGTTCTAGGGCTATTATTGCAACTTTGCAATTTATTACCTTTTTCCAACTATAAATTTGTAAATTTAATATATAAAAAACTGTAAATGTAAATGTAAATAATTTATATAATGAAAAAATAGATACTTGGCACTGTGTGATTACACAAAAATATTGCAATACTATGCTGTATCAGTTTTTTCCCCTACCCCTAATATGTACATTTCAACAACACTTCATAAACCACTTAGTTACGGTTCAGAAAAGATCATGTTTTAGCTTAAAATACTGGTCAGTCACTTTTTGTGGCGTCACTCCTGCTGGAAAAACAGAGACTGGTCGCTACAGAACACCCACGTTTGGTGCTGGAAACGCAGCGATGACTCGCGAACAAACAACTGGTTTTGTAGATTTTTGGTCTAGAACATTGGTCCACAGTTTGGCAGGTGTCACGCCAAGATGTCATACACAGCATTTGTACGTTAGCATGTAGCAGATATGTTGAAACTTTATGCTTAAAAAAACGCTGTGGTTAATTTGGATTTAAATTTAGGCACAAAAACCACTTGGTTACAGTTGGGAAAAGTTCATGCTTTAGCTTGAAATACCTCAGTTCTGGGGGCTACAGTGCCTACAGGTAAAGCAGCAATGTCTCTGCAATAAACAGCCGCCTTTCATGGCACCACTCCTGCTGGAAAACACAGACTGGTTGCTACAAAACACCCACGTTTGGTGCGTAAAAGCCGCTGGAAACACAGCGATGACGCTCTAATAAACTACTGCGTTAGCGTTAGCTAGACTAATCGTTGATATTTAAACATTAGCTTTCATTTGTTCTCTAGAGTGAATTTAAAGTGCTTTTCTCACATAATTTATATATTTCTATGACATGATACTTTTTTCATATTAAAACATGTATAAAAGAGAGAATCAGGTCTCAGTTCTGACCAAATACGTAAGCTAGTTATTGCATTTTTTTGGCTTTGAAAGGTAGATATGTATCTTATCATACAGGAAGTTATTTTATACGGCAGAGACATTCAAACACAAACAGGAGACAGTTAAACACACAACAAGCAACAAGCTAAGCACAGAGGCTAAAACAAATTACTGAAAGAGCACAAATTGTTTGCAATGTGCAATGTGGCTCATCTAAAAACAGTATAAAAGAATATTAATATATAAATAATAAAAAGTACATAAAAAGCTTCCCAAAAAAATTCAAATCATAAAAAAACATGTAAAATGTACCTGTCTGAATAATTAAATAAAGAGGCAGTGTAGTTATTATATATAAACCACATTAATTCTATGACACTAGTAACAATTAAGAAACAAAATTAGAAACAGTATTTGACACCGGGTCAAATTAGTGAAACAGGAGCCATTGTCTTCATCAGCAACATGTTTTCTAAATGTCCTCTAATTGACCGGGCTTACTGTGTCACAATACACACTCACTGTTATTTACAGCTGTTGTCATGTATAATTATAATCATTATTATCACTGCTGTTGGTGAAGCTTATTTTGAAAGTTGTGTCATTATCAGAGAGACATTACACGTGTTGGAAAGGTGGAAAGCAAAGGTCGGAGTGTTGAACATTAAGGAAACATTATACAGCCGGATACTTTGAAATATGATACACCTGTGTGTGTGTGTGTGTGTGTGTGTGTGTGCGTGTGCTGAGTGTACATAAGCAGCTGATGTCATCAGATGAACTGTCCTAATCCCGTATGAATTAGCCAGCGCAGCTCTGTTTACACTGGGAGCAGCAGATGATCCGTCCGTTTGCTTCGCCTTTTGTTGTGGCAAAGTGGTTTTGAATGCGGTTTACTACGAGTCATACTCACATGCATGATTATCAGAGACGCACGTTTTTGCATCAGGGAAAGTGAGCGTTGACTGACGGTATTATGGTTGTCATAGTATCAGAGTTTGGCTGATAAAGGACGAGGCTGTCGTTTGAAGAACGCAGACACATTTTTGTGGGATAAAGAATGCGGGTGCTTTTTTTTTTAAACCGGGCGCTTCTTTTTTGTGAACGTGTTACGGTGAGAGACAGCAGTGCTACAAAGGGGCAGTAGCATGGCGTGACTTCTCCACTAGATGGAGCCCTTCAGGTGTGTACTTTAGCATAAGAGAAGATAACTTTATTTGCCATTTGTACACCTTCACACATTCTGGGTACACATGAATTGTTGTGCAAACAAACACTCAGAGTCAAGTCAGAAATAGTACAAGATAAAGTGTACACGACAAGCTATAAATAGTATAATAAATACAAGAATATCAACTCAATTTTTGCCGGTTTTGTGTTTTTAAACATTAATATGTCTTAGTATTTTTCAATGTCACAGAAACCACTGAGAGTGAATCGCGTGTTTTGGACGTTATTATCATACAGTCGGTGATCTGACACCTGCTCTTCTCTCTGAGGCTCGGTGCATTGCTGTTACCTAGCAAAAATGGCGGCGTCAGCGGCGCGCAGCATCAGGGGCACTAGACAAACACCTTACATTGTTACATTGTCAGTGAGCTTTAGCACCACATTTCAAATCGCTACCCATTAAGAGATGGTGAAATTTTAATGTTTGGAGACATAAATGTTTTGCCTTTCATCTCCTGTTGGCTGTGCTGACAGACAGACAGACAGACAGCAGCATTAACATTTGGAAACATAGTGCCGACCCTCCAATCTCCACTGGTTGCTGCTCTGCGGCGCCCACCACCTGGGTTCAGGTGGAAGCTAGCTAGTGGTGCCACTCTACTGTGATTACAGCTGGTAAAGCGGTTTTGTAATGATGTTGCTGGCAGAGGTGGGCACAATGTTTCCACAGCAATGCTGTTGAATCAGGATCACCAAACAACTGGCGTTGCTAGCTAGCTCCCACCCAACCCAGCTGGTGTGCCGTGTAGAGCTGCCAAGGCTTATGTGAGCTAACCGGTGGAGACTGGAGGATGGGCATCATGTTTCTGCATGTTCACGCAGCTAGCCGGCTGTGTGTCTCCCACCTGACCTGGTTGGTGCACAGTGCTGTAAACTGAAGAGTAGCAAAACCAACCTGTAGTGCAACATGTGCAACATGCGGCAGGTAATCAATTAGCAGTTAACCATAGACATCCTGATTTGCCAGAAAAGAAAATGAATACTGGAAAACAAGAAAAACATCAATGCTTTGACAAAACAGGCCAAAATTTTGTCAACGAACCCACACTAATGTTACCAACTTAATCCATGCTAACGCCGTCCAATCTGGGCATAACATTTTCCACCCCAGATCGAGTTATTTTTGGCGTGTGGTGTCGACCAATCTGAACATATTACACACATACCGCCATCAGGTGGAGAAAAGTACGTTCTAAAGCATTCAAAGTCTGTCGGCAGAGCTTTTTGATTTATTGCATTTTTGTATTGAAGAATCATTCATGTCAGAGTGACGCTGAATTATAGTATATAAAAACACAGGAATCTTTGTTCCACTCAGTTTAATTAGAGTTGATCGCTGGGCACAAACTATGGAAAAGTTCCTCAAGCTTCTGCGTTACTGGGCGAGTGGAGTCTGTGTACCGCTCTTCTTCTTTGGCCAGACTTCCTCTGACTGAGCTAGCTGACTTCCTGTTGGCTCCCCGAACACATGAATGTGTTAAAATGATGACATGATGTAGCGTTTCTGGGCTTTCCATATTTTATTGGACTAAATGGATCCTCATCGATGAATTTTAGGGTGGTTGTGATGCTCAGAAGGTTAAATGTCCCTTTAACCATCCTGTAGTCGCCACGCTAAAAAAACGGTGTTGGTTTTTTCTCGTCTGGCTGCGACACAGTAAACAGACGCAGACACAGAACAGCCTGTGGTGAAACAGTCGTGTTGCTCTCAGTCAGCTGTAATTAACCCAGCGTGCACATGTAACTGTGCAAGCACACACACACACACACACACACACATTCCTCACACGCATGGCTGCACTTCAATCCACATGCACACGTGCATGTACTCAAACATACTGTATGTAGCTGGTGTGTGCATTTTCATACACATATACAGATGGAAACATAAACACACACACACACTTGAAGATAGTGATCATACACCAGATCTCTGTCCTGCCTCCACGCCATTAGGCCGGCAGCCAACCGCTGACCAGCTCCATCCAAATCTCTAATGTTCCCAGACGCAGCTGAGAAATGGCACGTAGCACAGTTTGAACGTTTTCCTTGAAACTCTCTGTATCTCCAACAATCTCTTACACACACACACACACACACACACACACACGCTCACACAGTGCCCACATACACCAAATGGACGCCTTTTATTTCCAAAAATCCTCACAGGACAACTTTTTCGCCCGTATTCAGGAATATGTAGAAACACTTAAAGGTTCAGTTTAATGAACCCATTCACCAGAATTAATGTTAGCATTATACCTTTTCTGCAAAACACAGATATGTTACATTTGCAAGTTATCATGTAGCAGATACACTAAAAAGTTACGTTCCAATAATGTTGTGGTCAATGTGTGGTTGGATTTAGACACAGAAATCACTTAAGGTTAAGAAAAGACCATGTTTAGGCTTCAAATACCTCTTTTGTGGCACTGCTTCAGCTGGAAATGCAGCAATTTCCCAGTAAAAAACAACCGCTTGTCGTGGCATTCTCCTAGCAGGAAATGCAAAAAAAAAAAAAAAAAAGTTTTCTGTCCTCGCTGCAAAAGCAGTGACATCTCAATAAAAACGGGAAAAAAAATTGCATTGACGTCTTGGTAAAAAAAGAAAAAAAACCCTGCTTTTTGTGGCTGGAAATACAGCAATATTTTGGTAAAAAAAAAATTAATAAATAAAAAAAGCACTTTCCACTGTACTAACTCTGCTGGAAAGGCAGCATTATCTCTTAATTATCTCAGCAAGAAAAGCAATGACGTCTCGGTAAAAAACGATCACATTTGGTGGCACTATCAGCTGGAAATGTCAGTGATGTCTAGGTGTGGCACAAAACCCGCTGGAAATACAGCAAAGTCTCAGTAGAAAACAACTGCTTGTTGTGGCCCTATCCCGGCATAAAATGCAGCGACGTCAATGTAAAAAAACAACTGCTTTTCAATGCACTAACCCTGCTGGAAAAGCAGTGATAACTCTGTAAGAAAAAAAAACATTTCGTGGCGCTATCTCAGCTGGAAATGCAGCAGTGTCTCGGTGAACACACAACTGCCTTTTTGCCATTACACCCCCAGAAAAGCTGCAATGTCGGAAAAAAAAAAAACTCTTTTTGTGGCTAAGTTTCGGCTTGAAATACAATGATGTCTCGGTAGAAAACAACTGCTTTTCATGGCACTATCCCGGCATAAAATGCAGTGATGCCTAGGTAAAAAAAAACAAACAAACAAAAAAAAAAACATACTCTGTCTTTTGGCACAATCCCCTCTGAAAAGAAAAACAGTAACAGGTTGCTATATCCTTGTTTTGCGCCTAAAAAGCCGCTGGAAACACAGCAATGACTCGATAAAAAGAAAACATTATTCCTTGCTGGAAATGCACAATGTCTTAATCAAAAAACAACCACTTTTTGTGGCACCATCCCGCCTGGAAATGCAGAGATTTCTCTGCAAAAAACAAGTGCATTTTGTGCCACTATTCTCACTGAAAAAGCAGCAATTGGTTGCTATAGAACACCCATGTTTTGTGACCTAAAAGAGCTGCTGGAAACACAGCGATGGCTCAGTATAAAACAACTGGTTTTGTTGTTTGTACAGTGTCAGCTCACATACTACGTCACTTTGGAAACACTGATATGATACGTATGAAACATGTAAATATATTTGTGGTTTACAGAAATGTACAATACCAACAGTCCCTCCAGCTGAGTTGAGTATATCATGTTCACACACATACTACACACACACACACACACACACCCAGCGGCACCTGGCCTGCCTCTCCGCTAATGTCGGTGTCGTTGGCGGCGCTCTCAGGGAAGCTGTCAGCTCCGTGTTGCTGCTGGAATATGAAACCAATAATTAGGGCAGAAATCCTCTCACTGAGGCTGCATTAACTTAACGTGCTGTTGATTGACTCCTGGGCTCATGAGCTCCGCTCCACACACTCACTTTAGGGTTTCATCCGGGTAATTATTATACTGCAGGCACTGCGGTTTGGTGGCTGTCATTTTTATTACATTAGTCTGCAGATTATTGAAAATAAAGCCATACAGTTTTGTTTTAAGCTCAACTGCAACGACTGTAAGGACAACTCAGTTCTTATGTGATTTGGATTTTAATACAATTTACTGAATATAGAAACTGGAGGACTTGGAGAAAGAGTTAAAAGTGCAAGTGCAAGTTAATTTCTTATTAAAAAGCATCATGCGGTGTAATTACAATGCCATTGCTTATTTATGGCGTGGCAGTTTGATTTTATGTCTTTGCCACCATCCACACTCACTCCTTACAGGCTGTGATTGACGTCAGCAGATACGCTGGAACAATAGAGATCACATTAAATGTCACGTTTGGCTCAGCGGGACTCCTTGGCTCTTCCAGCTGAAGCTTTTTTGATGATCGGGTAAAAGGGATAATTTTTTTCCACATATTTAGAGTCAATTAGAGCAGTCTGAAATTAGATTTTTAATAGAATAAAATATCTCCCATAAACCACTTCAACCATCTTCATAAATATCTATAAACTCTCGGGGTAATAACTCCCAGGACTGTCAGTGTGGAGGAGAAAACAATTTTAGTGCCAAGTGTGTTTCTTTTCCTTTCTCTTTTATCTCTGCTCTGGAGCCGGCCGTGCAGCTCCAGTCCTCTGGGCGTTCGTTTATTTTTTTTTTCCTTTACGGCGCAGTTAAAACCTGTTTGAGACAGAAGTATCCTTCACTGACTGAATGTAATTATTCATGAATCATTTGTTCCTGCTAAGCTGACAGGTTGCCCGAGAGGCATATTCATGTAATTTGATGCTCAATTTGCAAGCACGCTGGAAACTGAGAACATGCCAACTATATCAACAACAACACAACTGAATCATCTAACCACAGCGATATGACTGGAGTGATATGCAGCTCAATATTTTGATATGTCCTAATAGTATCATGTCTGTCTTATTCAATGGAGCAGCTGCCTCAAGTGTTCAAAAGAGTTTATACACTTTGTACAACAAGCATCAGTGTTGGACTCATATCTTTAGTTATTTATTTATTTATTCACGTATATAATAAAAGAAAAACAAAAACATACAAAAATGCACAGATGGGATGAAAAAAAACCCTGAGGGTGTTTTAAAAGAAACCCATTGCTGTATTTGCTCAACACCAACTTATAAACTGCAAAACCTTTTTTGAAATGATATAAAACAAAGTAAAGAATCAGCGTATCTTCACAGAACAGTTCGAATTAGCCTCCCATGACTGTCCAATGTACAGTTACGTAATTAACGTAAAATAACGGATGTTAGGTGTAGGAAAGAAACATGAAGAAGATGTACCTTAAAATGACTCAATGTTCATTTGGTCCCGGACACGAGACTCCAGGGTAAAGTCCACGTTTTTGTGACCCGTTCAATCTGCAACCTGCCTCCCTACAAGACTGCTCACTTCCTTCTCTACTCTACTGTAGTGCATTGGTTATGTGGTTGCAGCCTTTCAAAATATGTGGGATATGTACGAATTTTGGTACATTAATTTTTGTGGGAAAACGTAGGAAGAGTTTATGAGAGCAGTCTGACAGTACAGTTTCCAACAAGAGATACATAAAAAAGATGGGATAGAAAAGAAAAAGAAAACTAGGATTACAGCGCTGTTCCACAAATACTACGATTCTTTTTCAAAACCTAACCTACGTAACTTTAGGTTAAGTATGTAACTTTACATTAAGTACATAACATGATGAGGCCCAACCATGATTCTTTTCCTAAATCTAACCTTCATAACTCTATGTTAAGTACGGATATTTACATTAACTTCATGACATGACCAGAACCAACGCTGATTCTTTTCCCAAATCTAACCTTTGCAACTTTAGGTTAAGAACATAACTTTATGCTCAGTACATCACGTGATAATGCCCAACCATGATCTTTTTCCAAAACCTAACTTTGCACTCCACCCCCATTTTGTAGCAGAAACACCTAAAATGACATACCCAAATTAAAATGACTGTAGCTTGTGAACCGCTCTGACTACATGCATGCATGAGGTCTTGCCAGAAAGAAAACTCTCTGAAGTTTCTTGTGAAAGTGTCAGAAACACTCTAGGTGATACAGAGACAGAGTAATGGGCCTCTGAAGTCAGTAACAAGTTGAAGATTTTGCCTAAAATAAAATAAAAAATGTGTTTGAGGATGAATAACTGTCTGTGGCTTCATCTGAGCAGGTAAATGACACTGTGGGGCTGTAGGCACACTATCAATGAACACTTGTTTCAAATTTGAAGAAGACTGCTCAAAGTATGACCATTCTACAGTGTTTTTACCATGAAAAGATCCAGGCGGAGCTCCAAATGACAAGTCGGTCACTCTGCTTCAAAACAGTACTATCAGTGATCAAACAACACTCAGTCAGCTTCAAACATTGTACCTTATTGAAATCAGGTGTGATTATGATAGCTGATGTTGTTTATGACACAGAAACACCATAAAATATCACCAAATAAAGCCATATGAAACGTGAAAGTTATGATCCCACTTTCTAGACGGTGTATCTCAGCCAAAAATAGTGGTAGGAGTGAGACTCTTACCTTTTATAAACCAGCTACGTCCCTGCTAACAGCTCCACATAAGATCGTGAGTAATCCTTTAACTTTTCCCGTCGAAAAACAGCATGACATGACTTGTCACCACTCATCATGATTGGCGAGGACATTGGCGCCCTGGCAGAGTTAGAGAGGTTAAGTATGTAACTGTACATTAAGTACATAGTGTGATGACAGCCAGCCATGATTGTTTTCCTAAACCTACCATTCGTAACTTTAGGTTAGGTATGTAACTTAGTTTTAAGAATATAATACTACGACACCCAGCCATGATTGTTTTCCTAAACCTAACCTACGTAGCTTTAGGTTAAGTGCATAACTTTACGCCAAGTGCATCACATGATGATGGGAAATCATGATTGTTTTCCTTAACCTAACCTACGGAACTTTACGTTGAGTACGTAACTTAATGTTAAGTTCACAGCATGACAGTGCAGAACTTTAGGTTAAATACATAACTTTACACCAAGTGAATCCCGTGATGACGGCCAGCCATGATTCTTTTCCTTAACCTAATCTCACCCGTTTGGTGCTAATCCGTAAGATCTCTTACGAACATTGGAGGATTCATTGCAGTTCCATATATTTTCACGGCTTACATCCATTGTATCACAACTCACTAACACAGTGCTGCACTCTGTCAAGAGACCGTGTTAAACATCTTTTAAAAAATCAGAAATAAGGTGAAGCAGAGAAGCTGGTCCGTATAACTGGACCTGCGTGACCAGGGCTGGTTTAGTAGAACCGATCAACAGGTGAGGTGAAAACAGCAGATCTGAGACCAGTTACAAAGAAACCGTGAAAAGAAATGAGAAGTGAATTTTGAAGAAATGGAAATACAAAAGTTCCTATCTGAGGTTTATTGGTGTCAAACATATTAAATAACTCCAGGGTTTGAGATAATGGGGCAGTGTGAGCGTTCCAGCTTATACATGTAATTTTACGCAGTTAAAAAGTTATTGGTACGAACCGTGTGTCTATAGGAGCCACAGTGTTGTAATAATTATCCTGTATGCAATGGTATTATTAACTCCTGTTGTATCACTGTAACACTCCCACAGAAGACACAGTGTCTGTGGTGCCACAGTGGCGTTAATGTCGGCACTCCTTCTGTAATTGTATTTCTGTCTGTTATTTTGCTGTTAGCTTGTTACGCTATAACTTTTTATGACTATTGCTGCATCTGAACGTCTCATTATAAGCTAATTGTAGGTTATTTTACCGCATTGTTATCTCTAATGGTGTTCCTGACAGGTGTGGCTGCGGTAGGTGTAGTATGTCAGTGTATCGCCATATAATGATACACCAAAGATTCAAACCACTGACAGGTAAAGTGACAAACATCGATCATCTCAGTACAATACAACCTTCTGCTGGGAAACCTTTGGTCCTGATGTTCATGTGGTGCCACCTGACACACTCCGCCTACCCAAACACCGTTGGCTTGGCAACAGCACTGCCTAATAGCAGTGCCCCCCCCCCCATAGCTAACTGCTACCATGGTGGACAACTTTACAGCTCTGTACATTTGGTCCGTCCAAAAAGTCACGGCTCTGGATGTAGATTTCTCCATGTTGTTACCGGCTTCTTCTTCTCTTACACATTTAATGCTATTGGACTTCCGGGTCAAAGCCCGGGGCGGAAACTGTGGAGCATGCTCAGAGCGCCTCGGCCAGTTTGGGTCTGACTGACTGTATACATGCAGGAGTCACATGATCTGGGTGTGTTAGTCCCACTGTGACACATTCACTGCAGGAACATTTCACGCACACTGACATGTTTACAGGGATTTATAAAGACTGACACAATAAATCCATTTTCTCTGATGTCTTATTTTGCACAATGAATGAATATCACATACATTGAAGAGTATTGTATCTCATGTCTCCATCTGCTGGTGGCCCGTCATCATAAGAGTATGCATGTATAATATGATGTGAATTTCATGACAGAAGAACTTGATCACTAAAATTAGGTGGGAAAAAAGTGGATATATCGATATCAGTACTGGTTATCGGCCAAATAAGTTGTTATATATCGGCAAAAGATCCAATATCATGCATCCCCAGTGCTGCTGCTTGTTTTTGTCATACATGATCATGAAGTGAACAGTTTTGGGTTCTTGGAAGATAATTATAGTGCATATAGAGCCAGCACATTTTAAGATTTAACTCCTTTAAATTTGCTTTACAAGTCAACTTGATTTGATTTGATTTGATTTGATTTGATTTGAACTGGGGGTATTAAGGATTTATTTCAACCAAACCAGAGCTGTTGATTGTTGGAACATTGCAAAGACTAACCAAGACAGTTTTGGGGAGTTTTATTTTGTTTCTGTTGACCTTGAATGAAGTGTTTTTTCTAGAGACAAAATTCATTCACTATCAAACCCGAGGCAACATGCTGACATTTCTGCAGCACTACGTCTTCAGTCACTTTTACTTTGAGTAATTTTTTCCATTGTTTGGGAACAGACCTAATGAGGTGCACACTGAAACATCAAACATGTTGTCTGCATCAGCTTCTAATCTGTTATTAACTCTTTCCTTGTCCTCCAGGTGAAAATATGGTTCCAAAACAAACGATCCAAATACAAGAAGATCATGAAGAACGGGCCCTGTGGACCGGAGGGAGACCACCTCGCCCCCCCACCGCCGTCCTCCTCTTCCCCCTGCTCTCTGTGGGACATCAGCATGGCCGCCAAAGGTGCGCCGGTGCACTCTGGAGGATACATGAACAATTTTGCTCACTGGTACCCCGGACACCAGCAGGACTCCATGCCCAGGACTCAGATGATGTGACAGTCAGGAGGACGCAACACTTCCAGGACTAATTATGGATTTATACCAGTGAGATGACTGGAGCTGTTAGAGACACGGACGTTTTTAAGAGTTTGAGCCACTCTGGAGGCAAAAATAATATAACTGGCAGAGATCAAATGCAGTGAACAGATACTGTGTCTTTACTTTAAGCTGGAAAGGCGAGCAGAGAGGCTGCAGCAGCGACCCTTGAGTGTACTGAACAGAGCGAGGGTTGGTTTAATTACTTATGAATTCATGTGTAAGGGGAAGAATGTGTTATTTCTTTCTCCAAAAGTCAGTCAGTCCTGCCAGTCACGTTATTTCTGCCTCCAGAGGAGCTCAGCCTGCCAAGACTTTTTTCATTAAGCTACAATTCAAATCTAATGCCAGGCCTACGTCTGTGATTCTGGACTTTAAGGGTTTTTATGTCTTTTCAGTGGGTTATCAGTCGGCAGAAGAGAATGTTGGCATTGTCTCTGCAAACCATGAATATCTGACATTTACACATTTACACTCACATATCGTATCAACATTTCTAAAGCGAGGTAGTATATGAGCTGACTGTGTCATCAGGAGGTGGAGGGGATGCTGAATGGCGTAACAACTAACAAAACCGGTTGTGACTTACTGAGTCATCGCTGTTTTTCCAGTGAAAATTTAGTCACCAAATGTGTATGTTTCGTAACGACCCATTGTCGTGTTTCCAGTGGGTATAGTGGCACGAAGAGCTGTTGTTGTTTACTGAGACATTGCTGTGTTTCCTGCCAAGATAGTGCCCCAAAACCAGGTATTTTAAGCCAAAACATTGTCTTTTCTGAACCATAACCCAGTTGTGTTTAACTAAATAAAATATTTGCTGAAGCTGTCACTATATCCTGACAGTAGTACATGAAATACATCATCTTCCTCTGTTTCCTCCTGGTGCTCCAAATGGCAGTGCCAGAATCCACTGCACCTGAATGAAAGAAAAAAACGTACGTGGCAAAGACGAGTATGTAAAGAAAACAGACAAAATGTAAACTAAAAAGAAAGACTAAACCGAAGCTGAGATAAAACAAGAAAGCATGGGATGTCAGTTTTGGTTAATTTTGCTTTCAAAAGGCCGACGGCCATTAACCAGTGACCCTTGCTCAGTGAGCTCTAGCACTAAATATTTTGCCTTTTATTGTACTTTTTGTTGGCTTGCTGACAGACAGCCGGCTAACCACCTTAACACGTGGAAAAATAGTACCCACTATCCACCCTCCAGTCTCCACCAGTTCCTTGGCTGCTCTGTAGTGCACACCACCCAAGTCAGGAGGGAGCTAATGTTAGCTAGCTAGCAACACCACTCATTCAGAGATTACAGTAACGTCCCCCCTTAGCTAGCTAGTTCCTACCAGGCTTCGGTCAAGTGCAGTGTAGTACAGTGAAGAGTAGCAAAATTAACCTGTAGGTGTAACCAGTCAAAATATTATCAGTTAACCAATTAACGGTTAAACGTTGACAACCCTAGGCTACACATCAGAGTTGCTTTTCCGAGGTGAAGAGAGCTACGGGGACCTTGAAGGTTTCTAAACTAGTGTTGGTTCAGAAGTGGTTTGAGTCTTCCTTTGTTTTTCATCGTCAGTCTTCTACTGATTGCTTATGCTTTGCAGAATTCTCTTGGCTCTTATTAATTGTTTTTGTCCAGGAGCAGGCTGTTATCACCATTTTTTGTCATGTGTTTCACTACAAACAGCAGTGCACCTGAATTCGTATATCTCACGTATTTTGAAAGGCTGCGATCACGTGATCAATGTGCTGATGGCAGCAAACAAGGAAGCAGTCCCAAGTGCCAATGAGGAGGCAGGTTGCGGTGGTGGATGGGTCACAAATAAAAACAAACTTTAGCTCAGGACATTCCCCTGGAGTCACGTGTTCGCGTCTGTGTGATCTTTGAGCACACTTTGAGTCATTTTAAGGTACGTCCTCGCCATGTTTCTTTTCCTAGACCTAACCTCAGTAACTTTACATTAATTAGATAACTGTATAACGTCATTTGTGGGGTGCAAATTCAAGGGATATCATACGAACCGTTCGATGGGAATACATCATCAGGAGCAGTGGATTCTTGCAAATGCAATCAGGAGCAGTAGGTGGAGGCAAAGGAACAGATAATCTGTCCAACTTATCCTCAGACAACGGTTCATATGGAATCCTACGAATTAACGCCCCACAAATAAGGTTACGTCCTTAACGTAGTTATGTAATTCATGTTACTGTGGTTAGGTTTAGGCAAGTAAAGTTGCTGAGGTTAGGTTTTAAAAAGGAAACATGGAGAAGACATACCTTAAAATGACTCAAAGTTTACACGGATCCAAACATCGGTCTCCAGGGGAAAGTCCTGTGTTTTGTGACCCGTCAGACACCACAACCTGCCTCCCAACTGGACCTCTCAGGACCGCTTCCTTCTTTACTCCAGTCAGCACATTAGTCACGTGATTGCAACTTTCCAAATTACATGGGTTACAAATTTTGATGCCTTTATTTAACGTATGTAAGAACAGCCTGATCTGTCTCGTACTTGGGTCAGGATACAGTGATAGTTTCAGAAAATATGACAAAAAGATAATTATATAAAAACAGAACCACTAACCACAACATTTTTGAGCATTTCATAATAAAGTGCAAATGTAACGTATACATGGTTTACACAAACTAAATGCCATCATGCCTTCTTGTGATTGGGGTTTTGGTGGGGTGGGTACATGTGTAAAAATAAGGGTTCTTCAGGGTCTCTTCAGTGCTGGTCTTTATGGATCTGATTCAGAGGACCCTCTGGTTTGATAAGAAACAGATTAAAGAACTTCTGATGTTTGTGTGTATTTTTGTAATTCTGACAGGGTGTGTAGCATATACAGCTTTACAGAGCCGTGGCGGAGGGGTTGATTACAGCACCAGCAGAGGCTCTGATATGAACAAGCAGCTATTTTATGGTACTTATAATCCCCCTTTTTTAAGACTGTATGGGAAAAAGGCACTGAATGGATGAGGTTACTTTATTGTATGAGTCAAATTTTATATATATTTTTTCATTATAATAAAAAATCTAAAGTTGCTTTAAAGGCCCAAAAGAAAATGACAGAAATGTATTTGAAAGCCAAATATGTGTTTAAAAAAATGTGTCTCATTCTCATAATTAACTCCATTGACTAATTTTAAGTAACTGATCACATCACTCCTGCAAGTCTTTGTTTCTGTTGCTGTTGGATGGAGGGACTTTGCTGCACAAAAGGGTTTAATTAATTGATTGTGAACATTTCACCTTTCTTTTTTTCTCTGATGGATTTCAGTTTTGGTTGCTGTCACTTTAAATGTTTGATCCCAAAACTCGTTGTTTCTGCTCATCTTCTGAAGTGGGAAACTCCTGCAGTTTACAGTCGCCATGATTTGTTCAACAACCTCTTAAATTAGAGTTAGAGTTAATACAGTTAATATTTTGCTGATAACACATCGGCTATGGGTCAGGACGTGCCATGTTTTTTGGAAATAAATCAAACCCAGTGATCACTGCCCGCCCTACTTGAATTTGTTTATTTAACTCACATCCAACATTTGTTTTTGCACCTTTAACATCGAATTCACAGTCTTCAGTAACGTATCGCTGAAACAACAGACTCCTTCTCAGTGTCTCGGCTCGCTGCGGCCCGGAGCCATTTTCTCCAGAGTCGTAAATCAGAAAGGAGCAGGTCACGTCTCTCCAACATCTGGAAAAGCAGAAAGAGAGTCGTCAAACATCGTCAATGATTTTATAAAATGACCACGTCAATTATAGGCAATTTAGGACACAGCTTGTTAAATAAAGCTTTCACTCTGGCGCTGTAATTATCTGTAATTGTCAGTCAAGGGAATATCCTTCTGCCTCGGGCCCTGGAGGAAGTAGTGGATTACATCCAACTGGATTACTGAGGGTTAATCCTTTCACAGCAATTTCATCTGTTGAATGAATATTACAAAAATGCATACATACATGACTGCATTAGGCTGCCTGTGGTTAGGGGTTTAATTTAAATTCTCCTGTTGGAGATTATGTAACACACAGAGCAGGAATGTTCACCTCCTTCTTCTTCTTCTTCTTCTTCTTCTTCTTCTTCTTCAAGGACAAAACAGCAGTTAAAATATATTCCATTACTGTTTTAAAACAATCCAGACAAAAGAATATTGGCCTTCAGGTGCAGTTTAGTACGATGATATGAGCGAATTTGTCTACAGTTGTGTCTGTGTGTTTTCAGAGGTGATAAAGTCATGTTTTCCTGGCAGACAGAGGCATCATTGAACTGTCACACGGTGGGTTGAAGAGTCAGTTGTGCTTACGATCACACCCAGAAGTGTGAAGCCACGTAGCGCTGCACTGATCCATACATCCCAGTGGAAACATGACGAGGGTCTTAGAATCATCTCGGGGTGCTAATGGAGCAAAAGGTTGGTTTGCTAATTGATCACACATTGATGGAAATGACACAGTTGGCAAAAAAAAAGATGAAAATATGGGACTGATAGAAAATAATGAAGAGTGTAGGTGGTCTGTGTTCGAGCTGATTCGCTCTAACGTGGTTAAATATAATGTTATTTAAACTCAGTAAAATTCAGCCGTCCTGAGATCCAGACGAAACTTATTCAAGCTTCACCATGTTATTTTTTTATCCAGCCATCCTTTATAATCAGTCCCGGGACCTACTTCATCTGTCGCCATCATAGGGCTCTGAAACACCAATGAGCCATAGTAGTCTTTGCAGTGTGTCCTGCACCTTTGGCCCTTGTTGGCTTTTTTTTTTTTTTTTGGCTAATTCTGAATGTTGAATTGGCATTGGAACCAGCAGAACATGTTAATGAATAAAATCATCCTGATTGTCAGTTCAGCTCAGTGCACAAGAAGAAAAATTGAAGTGAGGAAAGTAAACAAAGAGCCAGTGTTAATACCCTTGACAAAAACTATGACCAAAAATTAGGGCTGTCAAATGATTTAAAAAAATTAATCTAATTAATTACAGGATCTGTGATTAATTAATCTAATTAATCGCAAATTAATCTTATACTCATGTTTTGGTGGGAAAAGCCCCAATCCATTTTGCAATGGCGTTTGTCAGCTTTTCAGAGGTATTCTTGCTCAGGCGCTTCTCCCTCGGTAAGCATGGTTTGGCGAAGCACGCTAGTACTGGTAGCAACGCTACTGGGGCCAACAGCTGTGGAGCTCTTAACATGTTTTGCACTGAGATGATACGTTAGACTAGAAGTGCTCCGATGGTATGAAAATTCTTTCTTGCAGACACTGCATATGATGTAGTCTATGGGGTCATTCATAGGTCAAAGACAAGTACGTTCCTGCCTCTTCTGTTAAGTTAAATCAAGCAATGTTGAGGCATTTGTGCCTTCAAGTGAGTGAAATTGATTAGTGCGATTAATTTGTGTTCATTTTTTGCATGATTAATTAATTTAATTAATACGTTAAATTGACAGCCCTACAAAAAATCCTTCATCAATGACTGACACAAGGTCGTTGGTAAAAATTTTGACAAAAACAAGACCATGACGAGCTAAAAATAGATCTTGATAAAAAAAAAAAAAAAAAACTAGGATGAAATCTACAATATGCTTCATTTTTGTTGACGAGATGTGACAAAAATCTAAGTGGTGGACAATCGGACTTTAAAGGCCGAGAACGGCCATGCTTGTAATTATCTTCAAATGCCACTTGAGCAACAGGCTGGTAAACTCCAGTAAACAGTCTGCACCACGATGTTTTGCGAGCCACTGAATGGCAGCGGAGCAAGCAGCCACTGGCCACCAGACTTCACAGCTGAGAGAAGGTTTTATGACCTGGATTGTCACACATACTTTTAACTATTAGCATGAGGAAGGACGTGTTAATCATTGATATTTCAAATGCACTCATTGAGTTGATGTCAAGCTGATCATTTATGGTGGGGTGCCCAGTAGCTCTCCAGGTAGAGCAGGACTCCCATATACAAAGGCTTTGTACTTGCTGCGGTGGCCGTGGGTTCAATTCCAACCTGTGGCCCTTTGCTGCATGTCATCCCCGTTCATGCCAAACCTGTACTATCTAATAAAGGCAAGAAGCCACAGAAATAATTTTAAAATCGGTCAGAAATGTCTTGTTAAACTGATGTTTATTTGCTGCGCACTGTCATGATCCTGGTTTCTCTCTGTGTATCTGGTTGACTTTGTTTTTGAGGTTTTCTGTTTGTGTTCTTTCTTTCTGTTTCCTGTTTTATTTTGTAGGTTCGCTCCTCATGCATCATGTCTGGTTTTAGTTCCTGTCTTTGTGTGTTTTCCCGCCTTTCTGAGTCTGCCCCGCCCTGATTAGTTTCGCCTGTCACTCACTGGTGCTGCAGTCTCCTCACCTGTTGTCACTTCTTCAACTTACACCTGCCCACTTCCTTTGTTCTTTGCCCCACAGCAGCACACAGCCATAGCTATGACAAATTGTTGTCAGGCCAAGACCCTGCTGAGTATGACGATCATGCAGACCAGCTTCTCTGAAACAGTTTTTGACGTTTTATGCAGAAATTCTTTGGTTGTGCAAACCTGTTATTGCTTCAGCTGTTCAGGTGGCTGGTCTCAGACAATTGTACAGGTAAAGACGCTCCTGAGCTGGTGTGATTACTGGATGTACTGCCAAATTCACATAAACAACACTGGAGATGTTTTATGGTAGTGAAATGAACACTGAGTTCACAGTCAACAGGTCTGGTGGACATTTCTGTAGTCGGTCTTTGTGTTGTGTGATCAAACGTTTAATTTATTGTACCCATCCCAAGACACACCTGTATAGTAATGATGCTGTTCAATTGCATCTCGATATGCCCAGCTGGTTTTCATTCCAAAGTCGTCAGTTACTGCCATTGTGTCAGTGATTTTGGCATCAGACACCTGACACTAAAAGTCACCTTTCACAGCAGTATGATACACCACCGGGCGGAGTTTGTAACGCTGCCAGACTGAACCTTTTGCAGTGTTAGGATATGTCACCAGTTGGCTGGAGGGTAGTCTCTATATACAGACTCTACATTCAGTGAATGTAGAGTCTGTAGGCAAACCCCGGAGATCTTGCCTCCGGAAGAAGAGCGGAAGAGCCCTGGTTTCCGGTGCTAGGCTGTTTGTAGTCCTTGTGATATTGACCAATCACGTTTAAGCCGGCTGCAGTTGTTGCCAGGTTAAACGGTCCGGGCGGTGAACTAACGAGGCGGAACATAATTGGCGTCACTGCAAACTCTGAATCCATCGCAATGGTTCAGCATATTTACTTATATATAAACGGAAGTCACCACCGAAACACTGGGTGTTTTGTAAAAAATAAAGTATATCGAGTTATCAACTAAAGTATTATGATGCTAATCGGTTACATTTATGTTCTGTTTAATCAATTATTAACTCTGAAATCAATCTGATCAGCGTTATGCATTTTGCAAAGAAAGATTGCATTTAGATTTTGAAGAATTCTATAATATGAACTTCGAAATTTGTTAAAATATTATTTTTTATAGATTTAATTGTGAAAACCTTCAGTCAAAGTTTGTAAAAATTTTAATTTTTAAACAAGGGAAGGAACAAGCATAACAGGTTGATATATATTTTTTTGTGTTATATAAAACTATTTGTTTCGGTAGTGACAAATTATGGGAGAGGAAAAACATTCCAAAACAGTCTGAAAATACAATATAAAAATTTACAGTCATTTTACTAGATATGTGACCTTTACATATGGTACGATATATATAGGGACAAAGTTCTGGAAATAAAACATACAAAATTTCAAAATATTTCCAGCCAAATGCCAAAAAATTGGGGGTCTGCCCCCAGAGGCTGTATCGCCATCTGCTGGAAGTCAGATGCGGAATACAGCCGATGGGTTCTGAGAACGGCTGTTTCATCAGTATGATACGCGGATAGGCAGCATCAGTTCATAACATGGCTGGACAGCACCTGTCGCGCTGGTATGATACGCTGCTGGATGACGTGAAGTTAAAACGCTGCCGGTAACGATGTAATCTATGGAGGTGGAAATTCCCTACAAGGGGTGATGGATGCGTCCAACAAACCCCAGACTGTCACCCACAAGCTCAGTGTTCACTTCCCGTATTAATGTAGAACAAAACCCTGATGTTTATTCTAAAGCAAACTACGTGTTTTTGTTGACGTCCTGGCATTTGTAGCAGCATCCCAGATCGTCAACAGTGGACGCAGGAGGATACCTAGCATGTGACATGTAGATGTGAAAGACCAAAGCAGCGATATGTGACGAGTTAGGATGAGAGCACGTACTAACTTTAACAAATTTGTGTGAAATTTGAGAGAAATACATTTACTGAGTGCATGAGAAAGCCCTGAAAATGTCCTTGATGGGTTTATCGTGCTTGTAAATATTAAATGGGGCTAAAGTTGTTACCACATAATAATAACAACTCTGTCGTGTTGGTGCCATAAAACACAGACGCATCTCTACCTGAACATGAAGCAGCTTCATGTTGGGAACAGTGAAACACTTCATACACCGTTGGCCTCGCATGGGAAACCTTCTTCCTCTTCCTCCTAAATGGAGAGGAGACAGTTGACTGTAGTCATTGTAAAGGGAAACACATGTTGAGGAACCTGAACATTTTGCCACAATATCAACAGGCTGCGGTAATATGAATGACATCACCTCAGTGTAATTATGAAAAAGCTGTTTGGTAAAAATCATATTTTAGTTCACTGTTCTCCTGTTCGTCATTATATTCTATTTTATTTTCTTCAGAGGATTAAAAAGCCAGACGCTTGGATTGCTCAGAAGGCCCTGATTTATTTAATCTGCTACTTGGAGCAGCATCCTGTTGCCTCCGGTGAAGTTCACACCGTAGAGTTTTATGGAATCCTCTGCTTCACAGACTTCAGACACGTCGTATCGTCCTAATGAAGTGTTGGAGGGCTGAGGAAACATGTCTGCTGAAGAGAGGGCAAATGAGGAAGACCTCCCACACACCTACAGAGAAGTGGTGGAGACTTTTAAAGCAGCAGTTTGATTGTAGAGTTGATTTTTGTTCCTATCTCCTACAGTACGGATGATGAAACTGACCAATAACAACACAAACAAAAGACTGAGACCTCCTGAAACAATGCTAGGCTCAAACCAAGAAATACCAGATACAAAATAATTACTTGCATCTCTTATCTGTCTCTCCTGCTTCGTCTCATTATCACTGTTTTGAATCTGCTGTGGCTGCAAAAAATAACAATTAAAAAATACACACAAAAAGAAACAAATTAAAGCCTGCACAGTTTACAGTCAGAGGAGCACACAGTTTACAACGTTACCGGCATTAGCTAACTTAAGCTAGTGTTGTCTATCTACTAGGTCAACTGTACCCAGAGGTCTAGTGAAACGCCGTTGAGCTAATGTTACGTTAACATTAGCTAACTTTAGCTATTATTTTCTACCTACTAGGTCAATCGTTCCCAGAGGTCTAGTGAAACGCTGTTGAGCTAATGTTACGTTAACATTAGCTAACTTTAGCTATTATTTTCTACCTACTAGGTCAATCGTTCCCAGAGGTCTGGTGAAACGCTGTTGGGCTAGTAGTATTAGCTAACTTCAGCTACTGTTTCCTACCTTCTACGTCAACCATCCCCAGACATCTGGTGAAACATTGTCAGGCTAACATTATAGGTAACGTTAGTTAACTTTTGCTACTATTTTCTACCAGCTAGCTCAACCGTTTCCAAGGGTCTGGTAAAACATTTTCAAGCTGATGCTACTAGCTAATGTTAGATAGCTTTCGCTGCTATTTTCTATCTACTAGGTTGACCATTCCTAGATGTCTTTTTTGACACACATGTCATGACATACATGTGAAATTTTAACCTGTTTTTGAAAATTGATTTAATCGATGTTAGTATGTTTAAACATGCAGATGAGATAGATAGATAGATAGATAGATAGAAAGATAGATAGATAGATAGATAGATAGATGTCAGTTTTTGAGTTACGACAAAGGCCAAAATGTTGCCTGCAACAGACTTTTTAAGCCTAGCTGATTACCTTTATCACCGTGGTTTTTTTGACAACTTGCGGCCCGTGCTGGCCAGTTAAGAGGAGTGAGGAGTCAGCAGTCAATGACGGTAAAAAAACTAGTAGCCCTTTTTAAACAGGAGTTGTGCAAATTTGCAGGAAAGCCCAATCAGTGTTTTTTCAGCATTGGCAGTATAAAAACAAAATCGGGGAGTGCAGCAAAATGCCGCCTACCTACTTTTGTTTATACAGAATGTGCCTTTTTCGGGGCAATGGGGGGCGTGAGCAAGTAACAAAACGTGTAGCTCAGCGTGTGACGTAAACAGTGACGTGGGAGGGAAGCCGCGGCTGGTCAGTCCTTCGGTGATTCTCTCATAAGTCGGCCCGTTCTTCACCGTCCCCGTCATCTGACGGTTAATGGCCTCTTCGTTTGCGAGGACAAGGAGGGCGCACAATTCCTTGTCTCCCCAGTTGCTCATCTTTACAGTGTCTGTCAGGCTTGTGTTTCCCTCTTGCTACTAGCTGCTCGCTAATTCCTGCTATCAGCTGTTTCCTGTTTATCCACCGCCAGTGGGTCACACGTGCGACGTCATCAACAGCTCCTCCCACAAGTCATCAACAGCCCCTCCCACAAGTCATCAACAGCCCCTCCCGCTGCAGACGGCCGCCTCGTTCTGTTGAAACTAAAAGGGTTCCTACAATATGACTACCTTCCGAGGCGGAAAATTGGGCACCCTGGATCAACTCGCCAATCTGGCTCTGTGTGTCTAAACGCTTGCAGCTAGCTGGCAAATCAGCCCAACATTCGCTGAAAATCTGGAAGTGCAAAAGGGGCTTGTAAAACAGGTTTTCCAACAACTGTGAATCACAGCAACCAAGAGAGGTCCTTGAGCATACAGTCATAAAAGTGCACAAACATTACTAGGCTGATGGGTCCAGTAGTTTGTGAGATTAGCTGCAGACAGACACATACACACTACTTTGGAGTATTAGTGCATAATATAAATGTATAAAGAGAAAATGAAATTAACAATAAAATAGAATAAAATTACAATAAAAAGATGGTCACAACAATCCCACTTTTAGTTTATAGGCGTATAACATCTCCTGACAGCCTGCAGTCACATACATAAATATTTTAAAAGTAAAATTAAATGCTTTTTGAGACTTTTAAAGACCTGAATTTAATTTTTAATTTCCAGCAACTTCATCATTTTCAGAATTTCCATGCTGTTTTTTTCTGTTTTTGACGGCTGTACCTGTGTGGGGGCTCAGGTTTTAACTACTTTATTGTGATGCATTTAAGTGCTGCTGTTGTCAATATATGTGAAAGGTTTTTTTTTTTTTTTGCTCTCCCATCGCTGCCCTCCTGTGTTAGACCCAATATTGCGTTCCTTGAATCTTTTGTGAAATTTTTGTAAAATATTTTCCTAAGTGCCTCAAAAATCTTCCCAAAATGTACTTAACTAAGTTCATGTCCAAAATATGTGAGTATAGCTGCCAATTTGTTTACCACAGTTTCTACAACATTTACTTGAGTATGTTGAGCCCATTTTAGCCAAATCTCATCACCACCTTCCACCTGAATATCCTCCTATGGTAAGTCTGTGTCCATTTCAGTTTCCCATCTCCTTTCTATCTGTAATGTATTATTAGAGTCATACTTGAAGATATCTGATCAAATTCACAGTATGTAGAATAAAAACGATATCTCAGCTGTATGAGTACATATTAGGCCTACAGTTTACACAGACAAAGAAACACCAAGCACATTTGAAGAGGGAAACAGAAAAGAAGGACCAAAACTCAGGAGCTTGCGTGAGGACAAAAATGTAAAAACTATAAAACCAAAGAGTTCACAACTTGCTACTGGGCAGATGACAGCATGTGACCTCATGTAGAGTAGAAAGCAGAGAGGCAGAGAGATTCATGGGATGAGACGTATTGAAAGAGAGACATGGGGAAAAAACACATTAATTAAAACAGGTCATAAACAGTGGGGGTCACTTTATATTTGCTTGTTAAACTTGACCCATGCGGTGCGAAAACACAGAGACGCTCAGTTTCGAAGTGCAACTGAGACACTGCAGAGCTCGGCTTGTGTGTGTGTGTGTGTGTGTGTGTGTGTGTGTGTGTGTGTGTGTGTGAATGAGAACATTCGTATGTGTGTGGGGGGTTGGTGTGTGGACGCAACAGAATTAGACCGATATATCTGGCTGATAAAGGCAGTCATGTTGTTCACTGTCAGTGTTTATTTGACAAGTAGATGTTAAAAATGTTTTGCTTTCTGATTTACATTCTGAAAATTTAACAAAAATATTTCAATAATAATTAATACATGAAGTTGAATCTGGAAGTCTAACAATGGCCTGACCCAACAGTCATGAAACTGGTGTCAGGCGTGACAACTGCTAATTCATCCCAGTATCTAGGATGCTTCGTGACGACAATCATGATTTCTGTCACCTAATCTGACCCTCAAAAAAGTCGATAATGGCATGTAAACTGCAGTTTGCTGACATTTACTTCTTAAAAGAGCATAAACTGTGGAGTTTCAGATTCAGAACCAGGTACATTATTGATCCCTGAGGGAAAATTTTGATTCGTTTGATGCTTAAAATAAGATAGAAATAAAATATGAATTATGCTACAATGTGTAACACCAGTACTTAAGATATTAAATGAGCAGTTCGACAGTTGGTGTCAGTATTGCGCCAAAAAACAAAGTGGTGCCTCAGCGAAAAAGAAGACTGCAAGCAACTGAACATGGATGCAAACAACACAAGATCTTCAATATTTAAAAGAATAGTTTGGCATTTTGGGAAATTTGTTTTTTCACTCTACATATTCTCATAGAACAGGTCATATGATATGATACGAATTTGTGCCCCACAAATGATGTTACGTCCTTAACGTAAAAGTTAGTGTTGTTAGGTTTAGGAAAAGAAACCTTAAAATAATGTAAAGTTTGCTCAAAGTTCAAGTTTTTTATTCTTTTTTCATTTTCATTTTTCGTATGATATCCTACATATTTGAGCCCACAATGACGTCATGTCCTTATCGTACAGTAACTTAATTAATGTAAAGTAACTAAGATTAGGTTTAGGGAAAGAGACACGGTGAGGACATACCATAAAATGACTCAAAGATTCGAGCATGTGACTCCAAGTGAAAGTTGCGGGCGAAAATAAGTTTTTTCCGTGACATGTCCACCACCCCAACCTGCCTTTGTACCAGCGCTCGGGACTGCTTTCTTGTTTAATACCATGAGGGCATTAGTCATGTGATCATAGCCTTTCAAAGCCTTGATGACGTTCCGAAGTCTCATTTAGCCACTTGTGAGCAACCGTCTATCTTGTGATACATAAAAGTGTCAAATTTCACAGTGGGGTATTTACTGCTGTATTATGTCGTAGAACAATACGTGCAAGTCTCTTCAGCTTGCGTTAACTACGGACCTTATTTCAGACAGCATTCAAAAAACCCATGAACTTCAAGACAAGGCAGCCAGGAGTCGTAAAATTCGAACTCCTTACTGGGTTAGAGGACTCATTCCTGCAGCACTCTATTACACACGGTCGCAGTTTTTAGCAAATGGTTAAAAGGTTTAAAACGTTAAACATCCTAAACCTAACGAAACATTTGGCTGGGTTTAGGAAAACTAAACACTTGACCAAACACCAGCATAACAAGAGCTACCTAAAATGACAAAAAACCTGCAATTTGAGTTTTTAGTTTAGACTGCGCCTCGTCAGCTAACGTGGAGGGGGTGGAGTACTGCAGCCAGCCACCAGGGGGCGGTTGAGATGTTTTGGCTTCACTTTTGGTAAGCTGTCATGTCGTCCATCTTAATTACACAGTTACAGTTATAACCTGATACATCACACATAATATTACATAATGTGACATAGTTACATACAGTATGTAAAGTTAAAATAACTCAGTGTTGACTTTTGTTTTCACGCAGTACGTATTTTGGTTTGACCCGCCCACCATCCTTACCTCCCTCCTACGCGGACTTTCTCGCTCTTTATTCGACCTATTCCGTGTCGTTGTCAGGAATTTGTGTGTCCACCATGACAGAGGATCTGAGTTGACTTTCCATTTTGTGTTGCCAGCGCACAATTTCAACACATTACATGCCACACATAATGCAGTGTTAAGAAGTTGTGGTTGGTTCAGGTGTTACTGCAATGTTGTGCTCACACCAAACTTGATGCAAATATTCACATCGCATGAACACTAGGATATTTTGTGTTGACTCACTTCATACGCATGAATAACTTGCGTCATACATACGTGAAATCGTTTAATCGATTATTGAACTTCTGCCATAACGTCCTCAGCGTAATATGTCCCCAGAGGATCTCGGTGCTGATTGGCTACTGTGGCGTGAATTAGTTGCTAAAGTTCAGATTTTTGAACTCTCGCAAATAACTGTATGATACAGAATCACACAACTTGCTTTATCCGTGCCACTTATTAAGCATATTTCACATCATTTGTGATGCGTCCATCGCACCACCCGGCGGGAATACGCGTCTGATTGCGTCTTTACATTGACTTTACGTGTAATTCAGTCGCACAAACTGTTTTATTTGTGCCTGGTGTGAATGCAACATACAACCAGACTAGCTTTAGAGGTGGTGGTTAGGTGGATCATCTTTGGATGATCTGTCCAAGCGATCTGTTTCCAGTCTTTATGCTAAGCTAAAGTCACTAACTGCTCAGTTAGTCACCAAGGTTACTTTGGATGCAGAAGAACATTTATCTCAGCACATTTATTGACATTTATGGTGTGTATATTATCAGTTATAATTCAAGCCGGGTGCAGAGGGTTACATTTAATTTTCTGTGAACTGAGGTCTTTACACATCCTAAGGTTTCCCTGTCACTGAATTGTTGTGGTGTTTTTGTATTTTTTAAGTGCCACATAAAATCCACAAGCTGCTTCAGATTACGTCCCAAAATTTGACGTAATATTGGCACAAGATTTCGCCTACTGGCAACACAGGTGTCGGCTTTAGTATCGGCTTTCAAAAGCACACATCAGTCCGGGCACAGTTTGTAGCTCATGGCTAGAGGCAGGGAAAGGAACGTAACGTCAGCTCCAAATCTTTCATGACACTGTTATAAACTTTCCTTCCGCTGCTGAGTTCAGCTCACAGCAGCTGATGTCATCACCTCGTCTCACCCTCTTCAGCCTGCGTGTGAGTGCCAAAGAGCAGCGGTGTAAAACTGTCACCTCAGCCCACCTTTTAGACACTCCGTCCAACTCTTCACAGTGATATAAAAGATCAGGCATTTATTTTGTGTGTGTGCTTAAACAGAAGGTGATGAAACACTGGACGGGTCGTAACATTCACAGAATTCATGACCAAGAAAAACAAAATCACCTGGTTTGTCTTTGAGATCAAACTGCTGTTATTGCATGAATATATGATCAAACCAAAACCTGCTATGAGCCAGAAACCCAACACAATGGCTTTGGTAAAGAACGTTTTTCCTGTAAAGTGCCAGTCGCAGGTTGCTACAAGTCCCTGTTTGCCGTCTCCGTCCGTCTCGCTGTGATGTTTGATGCATTCCTCTCTGACACCTGGAAGCTGAGGGCTCAGCACAGGAAGGTAAGAGCCTAAACAAACATGCAAGGTGTCCCAGTGGATCTGCGGTTTAGGGTCCACACCCTGCACACTTATGGGTACAGTTGAACATGATATTATAATGTGGATGTCTGTTGGCCCGTTCTAACTGAAAGTCACATTTTTTCCTCGTTACACCTACTACATTTTCGATGAACTGCATCATTTTACAGGGCTGGGTACAGTGTAAACGCCCACACACACACACACACACACACACACACACACACACACAGGGGAAATGACTTTATATGAAGTGATACACTAGGTCTTACTTTTTATTACAATTTGAGCTGCCGTAAGAACCTACAGGAAACAAGACTAAGAACCGTGCTGGCAGCAGTTGAGCTACATGGTAACGTCCGCGTGCTAACATGCTGTATTAATGCAATATTTTTACCATGTTCACCATCTTAGTTTAGAGTGTTAGCATTTTGATATTTGGTAATTGGCACTGAACACAAAGCACAGCTGAGGCTGATGGGACAATACGTTCTCATCCAAAGTTGTCACATACCGCCACTTTATTAGTGCCCTTTCACGTCTACATATTACGCACTAGGTCTCGTCAGCACCAGGATGTTAACAAAAGCGCATGGTTTAGTTCAGAAAGAAACCATCATGGTTTGGCTCTACATTCATAAGGGACCTGAATACTGGGCTTCCAGGTGAAAGTCCAGGGTTTGTTTGACCCATCCACCTCCTCTCCTGCCCGCCCTGTAGGGACCTTCCTGCCCCTTATTTTACGCCCTTACTGGCAGCATTTCTACCGGACAACATCTGTCTGTATATGATACCACTGCAGCAGGTGCCATTGAGCCAACTGGCAGCATATGATAACACCACAAAAGGTTACATCTGGCCACGTTGCAAACTGATGCTGCCTGGTGACATATCATACTACCTCAAAAGGTGGCTTTTTGCATCAGGTGTCTGACACCAAAATAACTGACAAGCACTGCACTCGGAGAATGCAGGGTTACTCGTGGTCCCTAAAGTCTCCAAAAGTAGATCAGGAGCCAGAGCCTTCAGCTATCAGGCTCCTCTCCTGTGGAATCATCTTCCTGTTACGGTCCGGGAGGCAGACACCGTCTCCACATTTAAGACTAGACTTAAGACTTTCCTCTTTGATAAAGCTTATAGTTAGGGCTGGCTCAGGCTTGCCCTGTACCAGCCCCTAGTTAGGCTGACTTAGGCCTAGTCTGCCGGAGGACCCCCCTATAATACACCGGGCACCTTCTCTCCTTCTCTCTCTCTCTCTCTCTCTCTCTCTCTCTCGTATCCTATTACTGCATCTTGCTAACTCGGCCATTCTGGATGTCACTAACTCGGCTTCTTCTCCGGAGCCTTTGTGCTCCACTGTCTCTCAGATTAACTCATATCACAGCGGTGCCTGGACAGCGTGACGTGTGTGGTTGTGCTGCTGCCGTGGTCCTGCCAGATGCCTCCTGCTGCTGCTGCTGCCATCATTAGTCATTAGTCATACTTCTACTGTTATTATACACATATGACTATTGTCACACATGTATACTGCCAGATATTAATACATACTTTCAACATATTGTACCACAGTAGCCAGAACTATAATTATATTATTACTTAAATTAATGTTGTTGTAAGCTACTGTCATTACTGTCCTGGAAGAGGGATCCCTCCTCAGTTGCTCTTCCTGAGGTTTCTACTGTTTTTCCCCCGTTAAAGGGTTTTTTGGGGAGTTTTTCCTGATCAGCTGTGAGGGTCATAAGGACAGAGGGATGTCGTATGCTGTAAAGCCCTGTGAGGCTATATATATTGGGCTTTATAAATAAAACTGATTGATTGAAATTGACGGTTTTAAACGACTTCAGAATAAGAACAGGCTGGATGGGAAAGTCATTAGTTCTTTAGATATTGTGCCATAAACCACAATATTGACACGGTCATGAAAAACCTGGAAAGGTCATGGAATTTTAAAATAGCAATTTCCATGTCTGGAAAAGTTTTGAGAAAAATAAGGAAACCCAGAACGCTTTGGAACAGTCATGGAAATTTGCACACAAATACCTGAATAATAGAATATATGAAGTGATGTAGTGGTAGTTGGTGAGATGGGTGCACTATGAGGTAGATGGGTAGGTTACCAAGGAGGAAGTGGGTAACGATTCCTATATGTTCTAATGGCTTTTTAGCTAATAGGTGCGTATACTGTTAACGGCCAGAAAAAGAGGAGGGTATACCCTGTATACCTGCACATAATCTTCACTACACTGAGTATACTGTACAGTGTTAATGTTCAGGCAATCAGTCACGTCATTTGACATTTTGTTGTGGATGGATAACATCAGACTCGGACCTGGGTTGCAGCTTCTAGTTAATCCAGGTGTAAACTCCAAAGATTATAAAATAATGGGCACAGCCACCGCGACGTCAGCCATTGGTTTGTGGACTCCCGTTTTGAAGCCAAGAGTCAAGTATGTCCATCGCCATCTTGGATTTTTGGAGCCAGAAGTGACCATATTTAGATAAGAGGGTGGAGATAACCCCAATGCTAGCTTAAACACACACAGGCTACAGTCACTCACATTAAACTGGGTTCTTCTCTTTGATCTCACCCACGTGTAGTTAATTTTTACGTGTGAATTTACATATTTTTACCAGTAAAACAACTTTTTGTGGGTTATCTGTCACAGTGCAGATTAAACAAACAACAGATAATATTTTATTTAGCTAGCTTTAAAATAGAGATGTACCGATACCACTTTTTCCTTCCCGATACCGATTCCAATCCCTGAACCTTAGGTATCTGCCGATACCGAGTACCGATCCAATACCAGTGCATAAAATAAAAATGGATGGGATATGAATTGTTGTATGTCTCAACTCCTAAAACTCTTTGTAAAATATTAAGAAATAAATACATAATAGTAGAATGAATGCCATAAAACGTTTTGTTTGCCTGTAGCGTGCGTATGTGTAATGACGTGAGGCATTACGTGGTATCGGATTGGTCATAGGCTGTACTCGGCGATACCCGATACCGCATTTTAGGCAGTATCGGAGGCATTTCCAATACTGGTATCGGTATCGGTACAACTCTACTTTAAAAGCTAGTAGGTGGACTTTGTTTCCTTCGTACGGAGCCAGGCTAGCTGTTTCCCCATTTACAATCGTATGCTAAGCTAACAGGCTACCAGCTGTAGCTTCATGTTTTCCATAGTATCAGTCTTCTTGTCTCACTCTCGGCAATAAAACTCAGTATGAGTATTTCCCAGAATAACAGTTTTTTTGAATGACGTCTCATGCAGGTTCACAAAGAGAAATATTCTGCCAGTGTTCTCAGGTCGTTGTTTTTGGATCTGTAACTTTGTTTGTAAGTGTCCTCGTCTGTTTCTCTTCCTCATCACGCCCTCTTTTTGTTGGCTAACCAGTGGGTTTAGTTGGTTGAGAGCCTGGAGAACAGCTTGTTTGTCACACACACACACACACACACACACATGCACACGGTCACGCACACAAACACACAACTCTCCTCCCCTCTCCAACTGTGTGCCACATGAAAGCCGCGTACACCCGTCTCTCTCTGTGTCAGCGGTGTGTTATTAGTATCCAGAGACTCCAGAGTGTCTGCTGCACTGTCACCTCCCACAACCTCCTTTACACGCACTCTCAGTCTGTGTGTGTGTGTGTGTGTGTGTGTGTGTGTGTGTGTGTGTGTGTGTGTGTGTGTGAGATATATAGATGGGTGCAACCTGTATCTGTTGTCTGACTCACTCTGACAGACACACCAGCGAAGCACCGTCAGCACACTTTCAACGCCTTTGTGTGTGAGTGTGTGTGCTGCATTCACACGTTAACATGCTGAAAAAAAACACACAAATTCAAATCTAAACATTTTATTTTTACTCATTTCATGAAAAAGGCACAAACTGTTGTGCCACTTTTGTTCTACAGTTGACACTATAAATAAAAACCTGAGTACAGCTCGTGTGAATAGAATATTTACAACTTTATTTTTCAAACGTTTTAGCACCAACTCACTATCGTTTTTACTCTTGATAGTTTTTAAGAGGAGTTCAAACAGTTTTTACCCATGGGGATCATTTTACTGATCATGAAGGAGATGAGTACAACTCAGCTCGTGAGAACAGGTGTAAAATGTCTTCTGTGGCCCTGATGATGTCATAGCGATGTCACCAGGGTTATCTTGGTTTAGGCTTGAAGATTTCAAAATGAAAACAGAAAGTCTGCATTGAAAAGAACACAAGGAGTCTAAGAAATGTGAGCTTTTATCAAGCAAGGAGGGTCTAATAAAAGACGCAGCATTATGATGTATTATTCTGGCTGTTCCCAAAAAAATTTTGTATGTTTTTCTATGAAAAGCAATGCACCCAATTCGTACATATCGTGTTATCAGTGTAAGGACGCAGGTTGGACTGAAGACATACCTTTGCTGAACATTGATGAAGTGTCTGAACACCTTAGGACGTTGGAAGCAGTAAGTATGCCACATCCATGCTCAGTAAACTCAAGTACCGTTGCAAAGGCATGTAGTCCGGCCCCGAGGACATGCATCAGGCTTTGAAGCCAGTTTTCATAGTAGCCAAACAGTGGAACTTCCGGAGTTCATAGCATTATGTCTTTTACATTGGGAAAAGAGGCATGTGTAAATCTGTGGATACACTTTTTAGCAACACAACCCCCTATGAAATGATTCGTTTCACCATCAGGATTTGATCCTCTGGGTTGGATGGACCATGTCATTGGTCCGACAGCCCATTAGTCCGACTGTCCGCGGTGCTGAACGGCTCCCAAGGGGCGTATTTCTACCTTGATGGTGCGCTGCGACCAGCTCTGGGTCAGCTGGGAAAGGCTTGAGGCGGAGCAGGCTCACAGCTTATGTATTTTCACTTTCTTTTTCATTTTAACCCACACCATGATCTTTTCCTGACCCTAACCAAGTGGTTTTTGTGCATAAACCTAACCAGACCTTAACCACAGGGCATCATGATGATTTCGGAACGGGCTTCGGAACAATGAGTTTAATATGGTCGGAACACTGGGCTGTCGAACCAATGGGCTGCCGGACCAATGGGCAGTTCCCGGGTCGGATAACATTTGGAAAGTCTGGAAGAGCCACAAGACTCAAGTTAGCGGAGCACTAAACCAGAAGTTAGACATTTGGTCGTGCTCAGCCGTGCTCGGCTGTCCTAAGTCCCCAGTGAACATGCTCTGTAGGCCACACAGTGGGGAAGTAGTGCCAAAAATCCCTGGATCATCCAGGTTATTATATACGCTGCAGTTAAACCATTTTGGCTTCATACGCCACTGAGCAACTTTCATAGGAATAAACGGGTCCTATCCTGTTCCAGATAGAACCCTGATGAAAGTTAAAGAAATCCAAATCAATGCAGCAGAACCAGAGAGATCATCTTTTTTATTCCATGCACTGGTCTTTCTTGTCAAAAAAACCCCAAAAACACCTGGTGCCTACATTTCCCACAATGCAACTTGACTGCCAACAGTTCACTTAGCGATATAGGTGTGTTAAGCTAGTGGCGGCTAATGTAGCCTCAAGCAGGGATGAAGAGCAGGCTGCAGACGTAGCTACTAAACTCACGTCTTTCTACCTCCTCACCACCAGATTTTAATTTACAAACGTATTGTCTTTAGACCCAACTGCCTCGAGTGACATCACTAGAGGCAAATCCTCATAAGAAAAGTTTTACTTTAATCTGCTGCAGGAGGGTTTTATAAGAAACAAAAATAGTTTAAATTGAGTTCGTAAATTAAAACACTCTCTCACAGATCATTTCAGTGTCTCTACAGTTTGTCTTCTGTGTTTGCCTGATAGTTTTATTTTAAAAGGTTATCAGCCTTTTAACACGGTGTCCAATCACAGCTACAACAAACAGTCCAGTTTCCTATTTAAAAAAAACAAAAAAAAAGTTTGCTGTGCTGGTGTGTGGTGGACTGTAGTTTGCTGGAAAGTTTCAGTAGTATTCAGTTTTCAAGGGAAAGTGTTGTCAGAGGCCGATTCCAGAAGAAAAAAAACTAAGGGACTGAATCAATGCAAAACTGAAACAAATGGCATAAATATGGTAATTTTAAAAATATTAAATATACAAAATATTATGTGTTGTCACTGATTTCAAATAAAAAATCTGTACCAGTCTCAGCACTGAAAAAAAGCCACATCGATCATCCTAATCTCTGTTTTAACCTCCGCGTTTTGAGATCATAAACTTCAGAGCGGAGGAGAGCGGGGCAGCTGAGGCCAGCACTTGTTTTCAATCCACGTTTACTATCGAAAAGCCTGTTTAACAACATGTGTGTCTGGTTTTACAGTCATGACTCGTGTCTGATGATCACTGTCAGGTGTTCCCAGGTCACAGCAGCGCTCCGAGTCATCCAAAAAAAGAAATCCCCCCTGTGTTAAAGCGCAGGGCTCCAGTCAAACTGAGTTCAGCGTCAGTAGACGGCTCCCAGACTCTGTGTGGCTGACGGTGCGGCTGATGGTGTGTGGTGCGTCGGGCCGGGCTGTTGCAGACCTAAATGTGCACCCTGCTGTTGGTACCAGTCCTGGTGTGTGTACTCTCCCATGCAGGCGGGCGAGGAATCCACAGGCGGCTGATAGGGACCTTGCCCCCTGCTGGTGGGATCCATCACTGCATTACTCTTGATGCTGCTGCTGCTGCTGCTGTTGTTGTTGTTGTTGTTGTTGTTGTTGCTGCTGCTATTGTTGTCCCACACAGCAGGGGATGGAGGAGAGTTGCAGGCCATGGAGTCGCTGGCGTCTGGACTGTGTTCCAGAGGAATCTCCCCGAGTGGAAACTCTCCGTTCTTGTAGAGCTTCTTAAACTTGGAGCGACGGTTCTGGAACCAGATTTTGACCTGGAAGAAAGAGCATCAAACGTTGAGGTAACCGAAAGAGGTTGAAGAACCTAAAAATCTAAAGCAATATTAATTTCATTTACAATATTCACTCTTGTGCTAGCTCCGCTTTGGTCTCCTCCAACTTCCTGAAGGCTGAGTTATAGTTGGCTCTCCCAACGCATTCTTATACCAAGTCATAACATGTTGTCGCTTTGTCAGAGGACTCTCACTCCTACATATTAGGTGCTGCTGATGTTCCGGGTTCAGTAACCAATGCCAGGAAGTCAACAAAAGCACATCGCTAGGTTTAGGCAACAAAAGCATGATGTTAAGTTTAGGAAAAAACATGTTTTGGCTCTACAGAAAGCAAACACTGGCCTCCAAGGTGACCTATCCACCACCACTCCCGTCTGCCCTACAGAGACATTCCTGCTCCTTAGATTAAGTCATTAACGGCAGTGTTACAACCTGACAACATCCAGGTGCCATCTGACTGACCAGCAGCAAATCACTAACACAGCGACGCAACTGATCACCTTTGAGCTGCTCTAACATGTGAAATCAACCTGTAAAGGCCCTTAACCCTTTGAAACTTGGACCGACATCACTTTTCTTTTGCTTTCACAAGGATTTAAACCTTTGAACCTTTTGAGCAAATTGGTTTCATTTTTTTTCAAAAACATGGAAAAAAGCATGTAAGTAACTCGTCAAGAAATGTCTGGAAAATTGCATAAAAAATAGAAGATTTAGAAAATAATAATCATATAAAAAAAATAATTGAAAGTAAGCTAGGGAACTATATTTAGAATCATCATAACTATTTAATAAAAGTTATGTTGCAGATTATTATTATTTTTAGGCACTTTTCCCCCCACGTCTTTTCCTGGGTAGGTTTGTACTTTTATTTTTTTGCCAATTTTCAGGTATTTTTCTTTTTTATTTACCTTTTCTTCAAATCTGGTATTTTTCTTGTACTTTTTACTAATTTATTCTCAAATTGTACATGGTTAGGTGACAAAAGCTGTGGCAGATGCCATCCAGCCAACCAGCGGCATATCATAACACTGCAAAAGGTTCCGTCCTGCTGTGTTACCAACTGACGCCGCCCTGCCACATATCATACCACTGCGAAAGGTGACTTTTGGCATCAGGTGTCTGATGTTTGAATTTCACAACCTGTGTGATTGGGACTGTACATGACCTGCTGAGCACAAAACAGCAGGCAGGCAAAGTCTGAAACTATGTGGTGAACACAGTGAAAGATTTAGCAGCTAGACAGACGGATATTTTCCTCAGGAGCTGGTGGAGACCAAACAAAGAGCTAAAACTAAAACTATTTTACTACTAAAGTATTAAAACTATTTTCGTCTGCTTTTCAGGTGGTTGATGTGAAGGCGTGTGCTCACCTGTGTGTGTGTGTGTGTGTGTGTGTGTGTGTGTGTATGTGTTTGTGTGTGTGTGCATATTGAGGTGGACCTCCGCCGTGCACGATACAGAGAGCAGATGAGAATTGTAAATGCATGACCACATAGAGACAGAAATGACATGCCGTCGGGTAAATAAGATAAATAACATAAGGCTTTTTAGTTTGTTTAATAAAAGGACAAGGTATAGACCTGTTCTATAGGAAAGGTAACCTTAAAGGACTTCTGTTGTGATCTGGAGCTAAACAGAAAATAAAATTAAATAAAATTAACTTGACCTTCAAGGGGGGGCGGGGGTGCCAATGGAGAGGTTGGGGCGCCCCCCTAATATAATGGTAGGGGAAACACCGTATATAATGTCCATATAACACAAGACACTATCTAAGAACTGTAATTGGCCAGCAGAGGTGATGTCATAGATTATTTGTGGCTCCTTTAAATGTTATATAATGACACAGTAAGAGCTACCACAGTGCTGTTATTTACATTTTAAATTCATTCGAGCATCAAACCAAATGACACGACTGTTTCAGCTTGAATGGGACGGCTTTTATCTTTGTTTTCTTAACGCTTGCAGCTGAAGGAAATTACTGAGCAATGATTTACGGCAGATCAAACAACCTGCGCTGCAAGTTTTGTCTTTTATCACTGAAGCGGAGATAATTCTTGCGGTAATAAATCATTAGGACGGGAGGAGTATGACTGTGTATACCAGACTGACACCACAGTAACAACTCACAGGGCAACGTCAAACATCCTGATAAATGTCTTTATATAGGACTGTATTTTATGGCACTGTATTCTGTTGTATTTTATTCTTAATCTGTTACATGTTAGCTTAGCAGCCTCGTATGGTATTGTTTACCATTGTATTTACTGCATACACTAAAAGAATGTTGTCTCTGGCTGGTAATATTACGTCCGATCACTCCCACGTTATTTTTTAGCATATCAGCTTTGCACATAAGATTCAGAGTCCCACGGGCTCGACTGAACAGGTTGAGGAACTCATTCGTTCCTCAAAAAAAAAAAAAAAAAAAAATCAGAATATGGCTTCTAAGTTGTCTGCTTGAGTAATATGTTGCACTGCATCCACTTTTCGTAATGTCTGCTGTGATTTGTAGTGTGTGTTGTGTTAGTGTGCTGTTTGGTTAAGTGTTGTTTTGTATTTATGTCGATGTATATAAAATAGTTCTTGAACGTGAGACAAATTTCAGATTTTTTTTTTGACACTAAAGCCAAATCAAATCAAATCAAATCAAGTATTTGAGTATATTTTATTATATTGCTGTCAAAATAGATCTTGCAAATTATATTTTAGTATAACCTGTAGCTTCTAATATTAATTTTGACAGCAACTTTAGATTTAGTCTTAGACTTGAGATGAAAATGTGTATTAGTTTTAGTCACATTTTAGTCATTTTGATCCTTCATAGTTTTAGTCAAGGGAAATTCAAAACATTTCAGTTGACAAAATTCTAAATGTTTGAGTCAGTCTCATTTTCATTATGGAAACAAGGTTGTTGACTAAATATTTTCGTCATGGTTTTCGTCACTGAAACATTGTGCCCTATTTTGGACCTTTTCATCTCCTCTTCAGCTTCTTCATACTCAATTATCAACCCAATCACCAGAAACAATGTTGGCGTTTTCTGCAAACCAGTACTATGTTACATTTGCACGTGATAAGTTAATGTGATTATGTTTAGGCACAAAAACAACTTGATTACGGGTTGGAAAAGTTTGTCATGTTTTGGCTTGAAATACCCGGTTTTGGGCGGCACAATCTCCGCTGGAAAAACAGCAACAGGTGGCTACAAAACACCCACTTTTGGTGCCTAAGCCTCACTTTCTGCATGTTTCCACCATTTTAGTTCATTTTTAGTAACTTGTCTTACTCCTCTGTTACTCTGTTAGGCACTGTTTTACTTTATATCTTGTATATTTCAAATTTTTTTGACTGATATTTAAAACTCTGTTGTTTCACAAACTTTGCCCAGTGTGTGACCCTGACCCAGGGAACCCACTGGTTGTTCTGGTTGTTACTGGTTTCTGAACGTTAATTGTTGTTACTGTATTTTGTGTTACTGTAATTGAAGCATTCTCTGGCACCATAATTTCCTTTGGGATAAATAAAGTTCTATTGAATTGAATTGAATTAAAAAGCTGCAGGAAACACAGCAATGACTCAAAAGACAACAACCTGTTTTGTTGTTTGTTGGTCTTAAACAGTGCCCTTAAATGTTCAACTGTTTACAGACACACTTCATCTAAAATTTCTACTTTCATCTTCATTGCAATATTTTTTTCTTTTTAACCCTCAGCTGAGGAACTCTGACATTTTGGCAGCTGGCAGTCCTTTCATATCAGCTGACACTTTTTCAGTGCACTTAAAACTATCCCTGCCACTCTAATGGCAATGTAAACTCCAGTTGCTTTCATTGTTATTAAGTTCAGCTGACATTACAAACTACTTTTATCTTTTAACTCTTTAAATGCCAGCGCAGTTGCTCACACACTTCAAATGACTTACAACCTGAAAACTACCTACAGGCCTGTAACTTGAAATTAAAACATCAGCTGCTCTCAACTCTGACACAAGATATTTCAAAACCAAAATCAAATGACAAACTCTTTCAGTTCTGCTTTCACTGACACTTTTTTAAGAGCTTCAGTTTAAACTACAACTCCCATTCAATGTCTCACATGCTGGAAATTAAGATTTTCAGGTATTTTAACATGTTTACAGGTGTGATTTTCAGTGAAAGAGAGCAGACTGTTTCAGCTGCGACCAGCAGCTCTGGAGCTCACTCTGTGAGTTGATCAACAGAGATTTCCTCATTCTTTGGCGGTCACAGTTTTTGCCCTAGGACACTGATATTCAGCATGGAGATTAAGTATCAATGTGAAGGTGTGTGTTTGTGTTGATGCCAGTTGGCAAAAGGGGGCCAGTGGGTGTGGCTTATCGCAAAAAGGCGCCTAACTTCCAAATTGATTGAAAGACTTGCCTCACAGCAAAAGGGTTCCTGGTTTGAACCCAGGATGGGAGGTTCATACCCCGGGGTGGTGGAGTTTACATGTTCTACCTGTGTCAGCGTGGGTTTCCTCCAGGTGCTCCAGCTTCCTCCCACAGTCCAAAGACATGCAGGTTAATTGATAACTCTAAATTGTCCGTAGGTGTGAATGTGAGTGTGAATGGTTGTCTGTCTCTATGTGTCAGCCCTGTGATAGTCTGGTGACCTGTCCAGGGTGAACCCTGCCTCTCACCCAGTGTCAGCTGGGATAGACAACAGCATCCACCTGCAGAGCCGGAGAGCCACCATTTAAGATGTACGCATATGCTAGCTTAAGAGGGCAGGGTATCTGTCAGTCATTTTTTAATGAGGCCAATCAGAGGCCCACAATCCCCTGTCATGCAAATACTATCAGTTTTTAATTCAATAATATGTCAACTAACGTTATGTTTTTTAACAAAGATCGTAAATGCATATTTAGCAGTCTCCATGCATTCAACATAAAACAGTTGTTCTGAAACTTGTGCACGCGCACATCTAAAAAGGCGTGTCTCCAGCTCTGCAAGGAGATGTTTCTCGAGCTCCAGTGCCCCCTGCGACCCCTTGACCAAGATTTTGTGGAAGGACTGGTCAACAGCTGATTAACTGTTCACACCAGCTGGCAAATGGGCACCAGGTGGATGTATGCAGGTATGTGATCCCAGCTATTTCAGATTTGTTTCATAAACTGTAGCCCTCTTTGATTGTTCCTGAACTAAACTGAGCCACTCTGGTTGGTGTTTGTTCCCTGCAGCCTCACCTGTGTCTGTGTGAGTCCCAGCTGCGCGGCCAACTCGGCCCGCTCCGGCAGCGCCAGGTACTGCGCCGACTGGAACCTCCTCTGCAGGACTGCCAGCTGGTAGCTGGAGTAAATGGTCCGGGGCTTGCGCACCTTCTTGGGCTTCCCGTTGACCATCCGAACCTCCACGTCTGGCTCCTCTTTCACTGTGGGAGGAGACAGTAAGAAGTTATAAATGTTTCCTGAAACACTCCTGTTAATGGCACTCTCACCTTCTTCTTCTCTGATCCTGTAAAACGTAACAGTCTGTGTGAGACTTTTAAACACAAGTCTTCCAGTTAAATGAACTGAACTTGCATTAGGTCTCCACAGGGCAGTCTGTGCAGAGGAAAACAAAAATAGCCACGGCCGCTACAACCCAGAAATTTCAAAGAAATTCCGCCAGCACTCTGAACTTATAATTTTGGTCTGAGTGTCTCCCACAGCCGGGGAGGGAGACAGAGATTTATAGGTGCTTTTCATGTAGCCTGGAGGGCTGCTTGTATACAGCTCTCCTCGTTCAGGCTGTTATTCTTGTATCAGATTTCTTTTTTGTCTTCTTTCAGTCAGACAGACAAACTCACTCAGATACATTTGTTTACATTTGATCAACATGTATGTTTTCATCACATTAACCCTTTGAAACCTGACAGCAAATAGGCCTTGTTTCTTTCAGAAACGTGGTACGAAGGCAATAGGCTGCACATGAAATTACCCAAAAACTTAGCTCAACGAGAAAATTAAGAGCAAGAAAATGAGTTAAAATACAAACAAACAAGGAAATGACCTGGACAAAGAGCTTACAAAGCTCAATAAATCTGTAGCATAACTTTAGATATATAATAATGATAATTATTAATATGGTTCTTGCCTAGCTTTTTTTTTTAAAAAAAAAAAATCTAAATATGTCCATTTTTTAGGAGACTGCACCAATTAGCTCAGGGTTTAAAGGTCTGAATACTTGTGAAAGGCATCTGATAGCAGCACAAGAAAAGTGATGTCGTTCCAGGTTTCAAAGGGTTAAGATGGAAACAACGTTTAAAAATAAATACGGCAACCTGCTACTCTTCAGCCCCTCCTCAGCAGCTCCCTGTGGCTTTGAAGAAAAACTATATGGAAATAAGTAACGGTTTCTTTTTAACATTTTATTTTTTATTTGTCAGTGCTGTAGACCTGAAGTGATTTTTAAATTCTGAAAATGTGTCGCCCAGTGACTGCAAAAATGTTTTAACATTTTGTCGACTAAAATGTGCATCATACAGCAGAAAAAGTCATTTTAAAAACATTATAATTTCCATGGCCGCTTATGCTTTGTTTTTTAATGTTCTTGAAATTGATAAGACCCCTAAATATTATTGTTCATGATCTGAGCGCCACGAGCAGAGTGACACTTCGCACAGAAAGACAGTTTGCTGAGAGTGAGGTAAGAAAAAAATGGACATTAGCACAAAAGGGATGCTGGTACCATTTAACATACTAACAGTATGATACAACACATTATGTGTTTGCTTGAAGCCTGTGGCCCACCACTAAGTTTCAGTTTTGGGCCTCCAAGAGAAAAAGTCCACAGCCCGGCGCCTTTTCATAAACTTTTCCTGAGTCTCAACAACGGTGACTCAGTTTTTCACTCTTGTCGTGCAAACAGTATATTCAAGTTCAGTGCTTTTGATGAAATATCAGTATTTTAAGCTCAGATTTGTTTATGGTTTCTATTCCTGATGGAAGCGTCCATCTTGCACGATGTGTCCAAGGATCGTCAGAAATTTGAAAATCCAACAATAATTTGTGGTTTTACAGTTTCAGGCTGCGATAAATGATGTAATTTGGTGATTTTTAAGGAAAACGTGTCCTAAAAATTCTACCATTTAAATTTTGTATGCCCCTCTCCTAAGCCAAAGTAATGTTCACTTTGTTAAATGTTGCTGTTTTTTCAATCTTCATTTGAGTAGAGGAAAACTCAGCTAGCTGCTGGGCTAATTTATGCAATGTAAAATGTCATAGGATTATGCTAACAACATTAGCATGTTGTATTTGTGGGGAAAACGTGTCGAGTATAAAGCAATGGTTTTGTCTGTGAAACTTTTAAATTATAATGGACCCAAATTTTGTACGTTTGTTTAATACTGACACTGTTAAGACATGTTTTAGGTGTGTTTTATTGAATCAAACTTCAAAAGAAACTCAACGCGGTGGCAAAGAAATGGCGGCCGGGGTTTTGAAGCTGTGTTTTCTTTATTTTCTTTAAAGCTCCATCCCAGTGCTTATAAAATTATTTGACATGCCTCCCCATTTTTTCCCCCCCCCCCCCCCCCCCCCCCGCCCCCCCAAAAGTAAAGAACAGTCCCTAATGTATTCAGTATTTTTATGTCTGAATTTTAGCAACCTGACGGCCAGTTTACACTCTGCATTTGTTTTAAAGGCTCAGTCCACAGTTTTTTACTCAATATATTTAAATTGGACCAAAATAAAAAGAAAGAATCCAGTTAAATCACTACAGCAATTACTTCAGTAAATAAAATATGAAAAGTTTAAAATATATTTGTGTGGGTTCATTTGATAGGCATTGACTCATGACCTCAGTATTTTTTAAAGTTCTGGCTGCGCCCCTGTGCCATTTGTTATCCCTGTAGGTTTTTCATCTACTTATTTAATTAATTCACCGCATTATTTAACTAACTATGTTGTTTGAAACATGTATTTATTATCAGTTGATTACTTTGTGTGATCAGTTAGACATCAGGCCATTCATTTCACTTGTCACCTGTTTATGTATTTGTTTGTGATGTGTTTGTTTGGGCGTAGCCTCGGGCCTCGCATGATAAGGAGCCGTCCTCACTGGATGATTCAAAGGCCAAGGCTGACTGACATGTCGTGACACCTGATGTGCGTGGCTGTGGGCCAAAGTCCCTTGGGGCCATTTCCAGGAGTCAACTCCCAACTGGAATGTCAAAAACACAACACCAGTCTGTCGAGTTCACACAGAAACATCTTCCAGGCTCCAAGAAGAGCCCGAAGAAAAAGCTTTTGAAGACACAGTGTGGCTGAGGGGGGACGCAGAGCCGAGCTCGTGTTTGTTGCTCCAAGTGTTGTCTGTGATATCACGGCAGGATCTGAGTTATTCTACCATCACTTTATTTATGTTAGTGCAGTACACATAAACCAGCTGAGTGTTCTTTAATTACTTCTTCATTCCTAATGTAGGTGAAGCTGAAAAGTCACTGTGCCTTCAATCCAGTGACCTTTAGACTGATCTCTGTTGACCTATAAAAATAAAAGCTGACAGACAGCTAGATGAGGTGAGCTTCTGTTTACAGTGAACAACAACCAGGAAAACAAAAGATAAACCTCCGTTAAACTTGCTTTTCCTGACTCTCGTGATTATACTGCTTATGCTTTTTTTAATCATATAATTTGGTAGAATTTAAATGTTTAAAAAGCAGAGTGTAAACTGGCCGTCGGGTTGCTAAAATTAAGAGAAAAATACTGAATACATTATGGACTGTTTGTTATTTATGAGGGGAGAGGGGTATTGTAAAAACAGGGAAGCATGTCAAATATTTTTAAGCACTGGGGAGGGATTCATGTTTTTATTTTGGCTTAGTACAGGGGCAAACAAGTTTAAATTGTTGTATTTTGTATTTATTTGACTGCAGATTTTTAAAGGAAACATGATTCCAACCTCCACCGCTGTTTCTTTGCCGCTGTGTTGAGTTTCTGTGAAGTGCAGTCAAGTCTGATTTAATAAAACACACCTAAAACATGTTTTGATAGTGTCAGAATTAAACAAACGTACAAAATTTGGGTCCATTGTAACTCAAAAGATTCACAAACAAAACAGCTGCTTTATACTCGACACACTTTCCCCACAAATACAACATGCTAATGTTGTTAGCATAATCCTATGACATTTTACATTGAATAAATTAGCCTAGCAGCTAGCTGAGTTTTCCTCTACTCCCATGAGGACAGAAACATTTAAGAAAGGGAACGTTACAAAATAGTTGTATTTCATATTTATTTTACTGCAGATTTTTAAAGAAAACATAATTATAGATTTTGGCGATTTTCCAGATTTTAGCCATTTTAAAATTTTGGTGCAAAATTTGAGTTTGAAGGGCATGTTTTCTTTAAAAAATCGCCAGACACACCATTTATCACAACCAGAAGCTGTAAAAACAGAAATTATAACAGTCCATGGACACATCAGAGAGATACATTTCCAAATATATGGTTAATAACATCAAAATCACTGAACTTAAATAAACCGTTTGCACAAGCTAACCACAATGCACGACAAGAGTGGAAAAAACGAGGCTTTTTCAAACTCCAGGATTTTGTCTTCAACTTAAAAAAAATTACCTCGCCAGGAATGATTTCCTGTTTCCTTCTCACTAGAGTTGTACCGATACCGATACCAGTATCAGAAATGCCTCTAGTACTGCCTACAATGCGGTATCGGGTAGGCGAGTACAGCCTAGGCCTAATCCGATACCATGTAATGCCTCACGTCATTACGCATATGCACGCTACAGGCAAACAAAATGTTTTATGGCATTCATTCTACTATTATGTATTTATTTCTTAATATCTTACATAGAGTTTTAGGAGTTGAGACATACAACAATTCATATCCCATCCATTTTTATTTTACGCGCTGGTATCGGATCGGTACTCGGTATCGGCAGATACCTAAGGTTTAGGGATCGGAAACGGTATCAGGAAGGAAACAGTGGTATCGGTACATCTCTACTTCTCACCCACAGACGCACCCTCCTCTACTTTTCAATAAAACTGTGACTCACAGTTTTTTCTTCTGGGCGAAGTTGGTGAACTAAAACACAATTTACATTTTCTAAAAATTCACCTGTATTCTTGCATCCTGGCAGGAGCCGCTCCGCTCACCTTGAACGACTGACTGAGTTAGTTTGTGAGTTCTTCTAACAGCCAATATAAAGATTCAACTTGTGGCTTATTTTCAGGAGGAAGAGAGAAAACTTCACCTGGCAGTACGAACTGCATGTAACACTCAATATTTACTTTTTGAGGAGGCCAGAATCCCTGTTTGTCATAAAGCTTTACAGCAGTGACACTCAACTTGTGGCCCACGGGCAAAATCTGGACCCTGCCAACCATTTTCTAATTTACAATGAAAATAAATGTATTTAAACGCACTTTAAGTGTAAACAAGGTGCCAAATACATTTTAAAAACACCAAATACAGTAAATAAAATATCTTCTCTTCTCTATCTAGCTTCTTGTATGAGAGGTGAAACATCTTCAAGAAACTCGAGCAAGTCCAGTTGCCCACGATGTAGCACTTAAGATCACTACAAAAAAAGTAGAAGATCCCACGGACCCCCCCACAGAGGCCTGAGCTGAGCCCTGAACTCCTCAAATCCTAGATGCGCCCCTGTGTGAACACCAGACCTGCCCGGAGCTGCTCGTCTGGATTTGCCTCTTGGCAAAGATGAGTAAGGACACCTCATGCTGAAAGATTGAAAACAGGCAATTCAACAAAACATAAAAAGATGAATTTGCCTTAATTTCACATTTTATTTGATTTATTTGACAAATATTAGTTAAGTGTGTTTATTATCTGGCCTCTGGCCTCCTGACAGTTTTACAAAAGTGGCCCCCTGGGCAAAGCAAGTTGAGTATCCGTGCTTTACAGTGCGAACTGTGAGTTATTAACCTCCAACACTGGTGTACTAAAGATTTAAAAATGTAAATGAATACTATTAGATGTTGCTTATGCATCTACACATCATTCACCTGAATAAAGGGGCATATTAAAGCTGAAAAAATTATTCTAATAATGGATCTACGACGTAAGCTTTCGAGATTTAACAGTACAATAACGTCTCAGAAAATATGGCGTATGTTATTAAACAGTTATTATTCTTAATGTCAGTTACAAAAACCCTTGAAGGAATTAAATTAAAAGGGTGAAACCATTTCAACTGTGTGTAAAAAGTCTGACAGGCAGTGGAGGAGGAAAGAGAAGTGTAATTGCAGGTGAGATTCTCCGTCCAGTTTATTTTCAGTATTATAGATGAGCACTAATACACGGTATGATATCAGATTTAAGATCGCGGTATATATGGTCTCATGTATATCAACCCTGTGGGACATGTTTTTAGTAATCAGGAGGACACTGACGGTGTGTCCCTTACTCCTGTAGTCACTTGACACCATCAGCACACTGTAATAATGACTCCTCTAATCATCTTCTAACGATGAAGGTTTGGAGGTGTTTGGAGCTGCTCCACAGTGTGTCTAAAAGGCGATGTAAATAGTTCTGGACGCGGTGAAAACGTTCTCTTCGTGCGTAAAGCTCGTGCGCAATTACTTGGTTTTTATGGCCAGACGTGAGCACTCGCCACACATCAGCCTCGCGTGGTCAGTGTGGCTTTTCATGCTGTTGGACAAAGCTTGAGAGATGTTTCACAGAGCTGTGTGTGACAGCAGCTCTTCATTAAAACGATCCAACACAAATATCTGCTCATGACTCAGACACTCCGCTAAAGTTTCAGACTCAGCTTACCCCCGTCCTGCAGCGCTGCCTGCGCCTCCCTGCTGAACGCGCCGTGCTCTCTGTACGCTGAGGGGGGGTACGGGTACTCTGCCTTGCCAACAGGGTAGCCTCCTCCGGGACCCATCCCGTGTAGGTTGTAGTGGTGGTACGCGTACGGGTTCATGTGCTGGGCGGAGTACGGCTGCTGCGCCGGGTAGAAATCCTGGGAGCCGTGGAGCGCGCTCTGGCCGCTGTAGAAGCCCATGTCTGTGGACGAGGACTCCGGCAGGGTCGGGGAATCCTTGGTGGCCGAGATGGAGCCCCCGGCCATGGGGAGGGGTGGCTTCTTCTCCTCGAAGACAGGTGAGGACTGCCCGTTCATGTTCAGAGTTTTGTATTTCTGGTCCCCGCTCCTGACTGTGGAAGCAGCAGTGTGCAGATATCCTCACGGTCTGGAGCTGGCGTTCCCAAACTCCCTTGACGCAGCAGCCGGGCTGTCCACCGTGGCGGCGCCCAACCCAACTAGAGCTCCTAATTACAGGGCGCGCCGAGCTGAGCCAAGCCGGGCAGGACAGAGTGGATGTCTCCTTCTCATTGGCTCGCCTGCTCGCTCCCTGCCTCTGCCTCGAGGCCAAGGCAGCGCTGACTGTCGCCTGTCTGGCTCCCCTCTCCTTCCCACAGAAACCTCCAGTAAGCCTCTCCTCGGGCCTGCACCAGAGCGCATAAACACTTGGCGAGCCTTAAAGTCCTCTAACTAACGTTTAGCTCGTCTTCACAAGCAGCGGGACTGTCAGCAGCAGAGCAGATAAAGATTTAGCAGCAGCTCCTCTGCATAAAGCTGTTGTGATAAGGAGTGTTTACGCATTAGCTGCCTCCCATTCACATGCAGATCCAGAGCCAGGAGCTGCTGCAGACCCATGTTGGGACCATTTACACTTAATCAAGGCTTATTGTAAAAAGGCTTTTCATTCTTTACATGTGTTGACTTGAGCCCCAGGCTTCTCCCAGCATGCCCCGGGGCAGAGACACAGCTCCATAAACTTATATAACTTTCTGTAGGACACTGCAGGAACCCGATGGCGAGTTCATCTTCACTGTGAAAAGATTTAATGTGTTTAAAAATAAACTGAGTAAAGTAAAATCTGACTGAACACAACCTAAAGGTGGAGTTTTCAGTTTTCACTTGAGAATAACTGTATTGTTACTCACTGAAAACACAAATAACTGTCACAAAATCCATCTTGTACACTGAGAAAAATAAAATGTCCCTGTAAAGTTGAGTGTCCTTCTGTGCAGTGACACAATCTCACCACCAGATGTCACTGTTGAGACTTTAAATAAAAGTAGTTTGGGATATTTTCAGGTGGTTTTGGCAACAAGATGGATCTCAGGTGTAATTGTGTGTGTCCAGTGTGATGAAATAAAATAACTGAAGTCAGTTTAATGAGAAACCTTTCTTAGGTTTATGACTTACTGTTACAGAATAATGACTTATTTCAGATACCAAGTCATAGTTTTGAGATATCAAGTTATTATTTTGAGAAAGTTTTTCATGATTTTAAAGTATCGTCATGCTTTTGAAACTAAGTCATTATTTTATGATATTAATTCATTAATTTTTGAGAAAGTGTTTTATTATTTTTGCTACACAAAGTGTTTTGTTTTTTGTTTTTTTACAGATTTTCTCATTTTGAGGTACCAAGTTTCTCATTGTTTTGAGACAGTAAGTTATAATTTTGTGATATTAAATCATTTTTTGAGAAAGTGTCTCATTATTTTTGAGACGCTGAGTAATTATTTTGAGATATTAATTTATTAATTTGAGAATGTTTCTCATAGTTTCAAGATGCCAAGTATTATTTTGTGACACTAAATCTTTATTTTGAAAAAGCTGCTCATTATTTTGAGAAACTATGTCAATATCTGAGATGCTATGTAATATTTTGAGATATTACATCATTATTTTGAGAATTTTCTGTTATTTGAAATATTTGAACACTTAAAAAGTTTTTGAAAATGTATTGGGATGCTATGTCATTATTTTCTTAGTTACTATGTCGATATTTTAGAGATATAAAGTCAATATTTTGAGAAAGCTGCTCATTGTTTTGAAATGCTGTGCCAATATTTTGAGATAATTTTTGAGAATTTTGAGACATGTCAATATTTTGGTATACAGATGTATCTATAGTAATATATAGACAGAATTTCTCATTTGTAGATACCAAGTCTTAATTTTTAGCAAGTTTCTCATTGTTTCGAGATGCCAAGTATTATTTTGTGATACTAAATAATTATTTTGAGATTTGTCATTATTTTTGAAAAAGCTTCTCATTTTTTGAGAAACTGTGTCAATATTTTGAGATATTTAATCATAATTTTGACAGAATTTCTCATTTCAGTATACCAAGTCATTGTTTTGAAAAAGCTTCTAATTGTTTTCAGATAGTAAGTATTACTTTGTGATACTAAATCAGAAATTATTTTGAAATGAGTCAATTTTTTTTTTTTTTTTGAGAAACCTTCTCATTATTTGAAACATTATGTCATTATTTTGAGAATGTTCTGTTATTTGACAAAAAAACTGAGCACTTGATAAACAGTTTAAAAAGGGCATTGGGATATTAAGTCAATATTTTCAGAAAGTTTCTCATTATTTTAATATATTGTGTCATTATTTTGAGGAGAGTTATTACATTGGGGGAAAAAAAGCTTATTGTTATTTTGAGATAAGTCATCATTCCGAGAGAGCTTCCCATTATTTTTAGATATTATGTCAACATTTTGGGATATTAAGTTATTATTTTTGCTAAAGTTCTGTTATTTGAAAAGAAATTTGCACTAATAAAAAATTCGAGAAAATTATTTTGAGAAAGTTTGTCATTATTTTGAGGTGATATCTATTCATAATTTTGTGATAATAAGTCATAATTTTGAAATAAACTTTCCCAAAATAATGGCTGAATAGCTAAAAAAAAATTGTCATTCTTTTAATATACTTTATATACTATATATATATTTTTTAATTGAGTAATAATGTCGACTTTTTATATTTCGATTAAAAAAAATTGTCATTAGAATTTACAGGACAGAACTACAATACCCATCATGCAGTCTGAGGCGGCACACATCAACTTCCGGGTCGTGGGGTTAAAAGCTGGAATGTTTTGGTTTTACAGTCTCCTCAGGTCTCAGTCAGTTTGTTGGACCCAGAGTCAGAGTTCCTCCCGTTAACGGCACCGACAGATGGACGCTCTGCACCGACACCGGTCCCTTTATAAAGGAACCACTCCGCCATGGAAGGAAACTTACCGGAAGGTGACGAAAACTAACGGTAACCGTCAGCTAGCTAACCTTAGCCTGTTAGCATGTCGGAGTTTAACTCTGTCCTGTTTGTCTGCTGTCTGTCTCAGCGCTGTGTGGACAGACTGAAGAACAGCCGGTCCAGGCTGCTGGAGAGATACCGGCAGATGGGGGACAGTCACCGGGACACCGGCTCCGGGACCTCCAGCATCGTCCAGGAGGTGATGGAGGAGGAGTGGAGCGCCCTGCAGTCAGAGGAGCGGAGGCTGCCCTCCCTGTGGGGGCCGGAGGGGATGGCACAGGTCGGTGTCTCGGTACAGTACTCTGTCCTTGTCTCCTGGCTCTCTGTCTGTCTGTCTCTGTCAGCTGTGAGGACACAGAATGAGACACCTCCACCTGTAGTTAAAACACATTCTCAGAGTAAGTCATGAACCCAGTAAAACCTGTCCTCAGCTCTGCTCTCCTCTCATCTCTGAGCAGATGTTCAGTGTCATGAAGGAATATGATGAACTGGCCGTACTGGAGGAAATCCAGCAGGAGCTCATGTCTCAAGGTGAAGTATTATAGACACTGTAAAAGACGCACACACACACACACACACACACACACACACACACATCCTAATGTGCAGTGGAGTGGGTGCTGGACTGAAGAAACGTCAGACAAAGTCAAAAACAAATCAGTCCGCACACTAATCAGCTCCTGTTTAGGAGGATTTTAATACAGAGTGATGTTTGGCACTTCCTCAAACTTCACAAGTCTTTCCCATGATGCATTTCATTCTTAACTCCCGACTGTAGACGTGAAACAAATGTCCAATCAAATAAATGTAAATGTCAGCACCTCCAAGTCTGAGGTCATGGTCCTCTGTCGCAAACTGGTGGATTGTCCTCTCCAGGTTGGGGGAGAGTTACTGCCTCAAGAGAGGGAGTTCAAGTATCTCGGGGTTTTGTTCAAGACTGAGGGTAGAATGGAGTGTGAGATGAATCAGCGGGTCATTGTGGCTTCTGCAGTGATGCGGGCGCTGTGCCGGTGCGTCGTGGTTCAGAGGGAGCTGAGCCAGAAAGCAAAGCTTTCGATTTCCTGGTCCAACTCCGTCCCAACCCTCACCTATGGTCATGAGCTCTGGGTAGTGACCAAGAGAATGAGATCACAGATACAAGCGTCTGAAATGAGTTTCCTCTGTGGGTTGTCTGGGCTCAGCCTTAGAGATAGGGGGAGGAGTCAGACATCTGGAGGGAGCTCGGAGTAGAGCCGCTGCTCCTTCATGTTGAAAGGGGTCAGTTGAGGTGGTTTGGGCATCTGACTAGAATGCCTCTCGGGCACGTCCCACCGGTAGGAGGCCCCGGGGCAGACCCAGAACACGCTGGCAGGATTTCATATCTCATCTGGCCTGGGAACGCGTTGGGAGACCTGTTGGAGACGCGACCCGGCCCCGGATGAGCGGATGAAAATGGATGGATGTTTTGTGGACATTTTCATCCGCTGTTTTTCTTTGGGTTAGCTGCTAACTGCTACGAACGAAATCTTCGGCAGTGGCCTGCATGTGTAACACGTTGCCAAAATGTCACACCCAAGGCGCCCATAGTCCTATCTTGCCGCCTGTCCTTTCTATACAAACACCATTTCATCGTACCTTATGTACAGAATGCCAAGGCAGCATCATGCTGTGATGTTCCTGCCCTGAATGGACAGTGTAAAAGGGGCTGATCAGAGAGAGCGATGAAGTGCAGCTGGTGCTGATGTCTTGATAGTGTGGATAGCCTGGAGCAAGGCAGCTGCACTATGAAGACAAGGAACCTGTTGATTTTGAGGTCAAACTAAAGATGTTTTTTTTTTCCTTTGTGTCCCAGAAATGTCCATAATTGAAGAACTTGAGAGGAACCTGCAGTTTGAGCAGCAGTACATCTCGTCTGTGGTGGAGGGGATGGATGAGATGCACATCATTTGCCCCATCTGTCACACGTGAGTCTGAGAAATCACTGCTGTCACATGAGATATTGACACAGGCTGATAGTTTCCATATTTGTTACACAAAGACAGAGTTGATCACTTTAATCAATAATTGAATATAGCTTTGTACGAACAGATTTTTAATGCTCAATATTAACGTGCTTCTTTTGTCTCGCAGGAACAATTTGAACATCAACAACCTTTTCATCTCCTGCACCTGTGGACTGTACATCAGCAATAAGGTGGGTTTGTTAAATGAGGGACGAATGGGGACACTTTGTTTTATGTTACTGGACGTTCTTTAAATGATCATATTACCTCAGCTAAGGAGTAAGTAAAGTAGCAAGTAGCATAGATAATTAACATCACATTTCCTTCCAGGGTGAAGATGTTCAGAAACTGTTTTCAGTGTAGACAGACATGTGAAACAGAGTTAGTGGCTCGTGATTTCAGAGTGTGCGCCATCATCTCCTCTGTAATGTGTCACAAATGAGGCGACATTTCGTACGGTGGCGGATGTGACCAATACAGTGCTGCTCTAACCTCACAAACAGAGTTTTTCATGAGTGAATGTTTATTATTGTGTTATGCAAGCAGTTATACGCAGCCCACATGGGCTCACAAGACACCATAAATTCAAAGCGAGTCAGGATAAGACTTCAGCGAACATAAATTCAGACGGCATTAAAAGCCAAGAAAAGGAAACAAAGCAGCAAACACATAATCAGATTTTGGAACATCAGCTTTGTGAATCACTCACAGAGGCATTTGTTATGTAAGACTAAAGAAAAATCCAAATATTATTAACTAGTCCATACTCACTGAGTGCACAGTTGCCCACGTACAGTTTCACATGGTGTGTGTTTGGGATGCAGGTCATAGGAAACTGCAGATTAAATAGTCAACTGAACCCATTAAGAAGAGCAATGTATTCAGACAGAGTGTTTGTGAAGTTGATAGTATGATTGCTTTATTGAAAGTACAGTAGTACCATTGCCAATAGTGGGATAGTTAGTGGGCTAAAACTGTACATTAGTAGTTGAGGTAGCACGTTGAAAGGCAGATAGTTAAAGTGTTTATATGTTGTATTGACTAAAAAGTGGGGCGCACTGGTAGTTCACATGGGAAAGGTGCAGCTAGCCCTTGTTGCAGCAGCATACCATACCATGACTTAGTCATAGCAAACATTAGACATTGGTCCACAGGGGGAGCCACAGCGATCGGTCGCATTTTAGCCATTTTGAAGCATTTTTCTGTTGTTATAGCGCCACCCAGTTGCCAATTAGAGTTAAATTTCTCCAGTCACCTTGAGGCGTCCTGTTCTACATATCTACCAAGTTTAGTAAAAATCCATATGGCGGTTAGGCCTAGATAAGAAATGAGCTCTCTAGCGCCCCCATTTTGTTTGATGGGGTCTCCTCAGATTATGTGTGGTCATATGCCTACAAAGTTGCGTGGTGATGGGTGAAACCCTTGAGATGTTCTACACCTTTATGTGATGAGCCACGCCCTCCGCAATATTCATTGCCTTATAGAAGCTCAGTTTTAGGAAGTTTTCCAACTTTTGCCAAGAGGGAACTTTAGATATTGGTCCCTAGATTATGTTCACCCAGTTTCATGCAGATCGCTCAAACTTCCTAGGAAGAGATCCATTTGAAGTGTTTTTCAAAAAATTCAAAATGGTGGAAAATCTATATAAGCGGAAGTTATGGGTTCTTGAGGCAAATGTGTTCCTCATGAGGAGAGGCATCTCTGTGCAAAGTTTCATGTCTCTACCACATACGGGGCATGAGATATGCCCATTCAAAGTTTGACATTTCAATGGGTTGCTATAGCGCCCCCCTTTGGCCAATTGATGTAATATTGCTTCATTGGCATCCTCCCATGACCCTCTACCACTGTGCCAAATTTCACATGGATTGACCAAGTCAGTGAGGAGAAAAACCTGGAACACACACACACACAGAGTTTTCATCATTATATAGTAAGATAAAACAAACTTGTTTTTGCCTTCTTTTTCAGGCTTTAGCAACAACATTGCCAGACTTTAACACATTGAAATTAAATAACCCTTCTAGCTTTTAGTCATCTGAGCACCAGAAGGTGTTAGCGTTTAGAGGAGCTATTTCATGAAACATCCAGGCCCTTAAGTCATCATAGTTTGTACAGTGTGAAAGAGAGAAAATGTTTCATGTTTGCACATAAATGTACATTTACTCTTCACCTTTATTAATGAACAGAGGCATCAGCATAAGTTGCAGAGATCACTGCTGCAGGTATCCTTCTGGAAATAACTGTCTTCCTTTCTTTTTCATCTTCTTTTTCGTCCTCTTTGTATTCTTCATATTCATTTTGTTCTTCGTATTCTCCATTTGTAGACTTTCTTTGTATTCTTTTTCTTTTTTCATGTTCTTCTTTGTAATTTTTTATCTTAGTCTTCTTTTCTTCTTCCTTATCTTATTTATAAAAAAAAACCTATTTTCAAAAATACCTGTGTCCATGTGGACGAGGCCTGACTCAGTGAGACATAGCATCAGTTAACGCTGCTGCATCGTCCACCTTGTCTCCAGAAACAGAACATCACCCCTGACATCCTGCGTCACCTCCTGGAGTCCAGAGTGTCGGAGCACATGGAGGACTGTCTCCAAAACCCCGTGTTCTCTGTAACTCCAAACACAGACAGCTCCCCCAACCTGATGATCAGCTGCAAGGTAGGACACACTCACCACCAGGAGTTTCAGAAAGTTTATACTAAGAGGTCTGTTTGTTCTAACTGCACTGACCTGTCGTCCACTTCTGTTCTCTGCTACTTCACTGACTCCATTTACAAAGAGGAAAAATAATCAGCGTGCCACACACTAACAGTTGTATCACTTGTGACAGATGGACTTCTTTATTGTTGTTGTCTCTTTCAGGTTTGTGACTACCTGTCCATCGTCCTGTGAGAGCAGACGCAGCTGACTTCATTTGATTTGATTGTATGTATGTTTTGTTAAATAAAGACTATTTTATATTTAATGTGTTGATGCTCTACTTTATGCCACCCTGTCTCTGACTCTTTGAAAATGTAGACGTAACTCATACAGCGAGGTGCTGATCAAGTGTCACACACTCCGGCTCCAGATGCATTTCTTTTTCTCTTTGATGATGATGATGTTTCAGCCCTCACAACTTCAACATCAACAGTCTCACCTTGTCTGTTTATTACAGTCATACCTCCTAAAAAGAAGCTTTTCTGTCGCTCTGGGTAACTCCACCTCCACGATAGCGCAGTTGAATTGTGGGGTCCCTCAAGGCTCAGTTCTTGGCCCCCTTCTGTTCATATTGAAGTTCTGATGAATTTGTGTCTGAGTCACTGTACCATCACAAAGTATTTTCAATAAAACAAAATGTAAGTTACTGAAATGACACCTGACCGCTGAATGTGCTGAAACTGCATGTGACTCTGAGGTTTGAGGGCGGTGTGTGAGGACCTGAAGTTGCTGACATGAGTCTGGAAGCCAAGGTCACCTCTTTCAGTTTGTCTGCTGGTGACAGAAACATCTAGATGTGACTGTAATTCAACCTCCATTTTGTTTTTGTCTGCTGCAACATTTCACTGTATTCACTGTGGCTGCTCCGTCTTGACAGTGAGAGTCACACAGCCGCAGTGACCGGCGCATAGTTACGGCTATTTTGGCTTAATTTGATAACTTGACATTAATTTATGTGCATGTGAAACTTACTTTAAAAATGGAGCAACAAAGAGACAGAAAATGACTCCAAAGAGACAGAATACAGCTACAAAGAGACACATCCACAGAGATGTGAACATACAGTGATGCTTAACAGCTTCAGAGACTCACAACGACGCAAAGGGGCAAAACAACCGCAAAGAGATGCAAGATGACCAAAAAGAGAGGAAATGACTTCAAAGAGACACAATGCAGCTACAAATAGACACAAAACCACAAAGATGCGAACATAAGAGACACACAAAACAGAGATTAAACATGACTACAAGGAGATTCAAAATGACCAAACAAAACAGAATGACTACAAAGAGACACAAAACCACAGGGATGTGAACATACAATGAGACACATAACAACTACAAAGTGATGCGTAACAGCTTCAAAGAGACTCACAATGAAAAGGAGCAAAACAACCGCAAAGAGATGCAAGATGACTACAAAGAGACAGGAAATGACTTCAAAGAGGCGGAAAACAACGACAAAGAGATTTAATATAATTTTTTCATAAATGGCAAAATCACAGATGTGAATATACAAAGAGCCACGAAATTACTACAAGGAGATGCAAAGCAACTATGAAAAGGGGCAACACAGCAACGAGAGATGCAGAATGTCCACAAAGAGACAGAAAATGGCCGAGGAGACAGAAAGCAACTACAAAGAGACTCAAAATCACCGTAAAGAGACACAAAACAGTTAAAACAAATAAATAAGTAAAAGGCAAAACAACCACAGACACAGAAAACAACCGAGATGTGAAATATATATAAAGAGCCAAAGAGACAGAAAGCTACTACAACAAGATGCAAAACGGCTGCAAATACACGCAAGGAGACTCACAACAACTGTGGGAATGGGCCAAACCACAAAGAGACACAAAACCACTACGAATCAGAATCAGAATCAGAAATACTTTATTGATCCCCGAGGGGAAATTGTTTATGTTACAGTTGCTCCTTGCAAGAGAGGAAAGATATGTGAAAATATAAGAAATTTAAACATTAGTATTAACAAATACTAATACATGTCTGTGCACAGAGGCCCTGTTGTCTCATAACCCGCCCGTGCCCATAGTCCTGTTTGGAGCCTGCAGTACTCGTCATCACCGGGGGAGGGCGGCATTGTTCGGACCATGTGAACGAGCTGACCGGAAAACAACGAGTCAGAGCGGATTGGAGGCAGGCAGAGGAAAGATGGCAGCCGCGGCAGTGGCTGAGTTTCAGAGAGCACAGTCTCTTCTTGGAACAGACCGGAATGCCTCTATCGATATCCTACACTCTATCGGTAAATATCCTCCTCACAGTGTGACAGCGGACAGAAAATAACGGTACCGTCAGACACCGGAGGTTCACATCCCTCCATCAGACGTGGAGCAGCGGAGTTAGCCTGCTCCGCTGTTAGCCTGTTAGCAGCTAAGCTAAGCTAGGTTAGCTAGCCCAGCGCTGGCCGTCTCTTTTTTCTCGTTGCTTGCACAGTGAGTCAGCAGCAGCGGGCTAGCCGGCTAGCAACACACCGGCTAGCTTACCAGCCAAGCTAGCGTTAGCTCCCCCGGCTCATTGATCTGACAGCAAGTTGTGTGACAGCTGGCTAGTTAACGTTAGCATGCAGCCAGCGTTGTTAGCAGCTACTCCTCGTCTTGTCAGATGTCAGGCCGACATGGACGTTAGTGTGAAACTGAGCTGACTTTATGAACACCCCCGACTCTGTCACAGCCTGTGGTTAATGCTGATGGTCCGTGTGAAGCTGTATGCTGGTTATTAAAGAGCAGTTATGTCGCTGTCATCAGCGTTTATTGTTTAATGTGACAGCTCCGCGAGCCTCCTGGCTCCCTGCCACTCAGCTCAACCTGTCCACCGTGTCAACTGACTTAATGCCGCTCTCTGGAGACACATGGACACAGTCAGCTTGTCACTGTTTGTATATCAGGCTGGTTCATGTCAATCCGGATCAGATTACATCATCATTATATATATGTGTGTGTGTGTGTGTGTGTGTGTGTGTGTGTGTGTGTGCGCGCGCGCTGTAGTGAAGCGGGACATCCAGGAGAGTGATGAGGAGGCGGTGCGTGTTAAAGAGCAGAGCATCCTGGAGCTGGGTGGGCTGCTGGCCAAGACAGGACAGGCTGCAGGTAACAACACCATGTTCATACTCTGTGTCAGATCTGTGCACAAAGCTTTATTATGTCACTGCTGTGCTGCAGTCACACACAGACCACATGAGCTCCAGAGCTGGGCAAGTTATCCCCAAACATTCCATACATTATTATTTACCTTCATTTGAAAGCAGTAACTTACAAGGTGCAGGCATTGTGGCAACAGAAGTATGGCGGACCACAACAGCTCAAGCTGTATGAGGACACTAACCACCAAAGATTGCAAATGCTACTTCAACAAATTAACTTCAGCAAGTGACAACTATCTTCCAGATCTGTTTGTTAGTAGAAGACATCAGTAAGTGGCCCAATATTCAGTGGCAACTATTTGACTGAGAAACCTCACATGTACACCAGGGAGAAACTAAAGGCATGCAAGTCCAGTCGAGTCTGCGTTCTTTCATCTGCGTAATATTGTGAAAATTAGGCCTATCCTGACCCGAAAAGATGCAGAAAAATTGGTCCATGCTATTGTTACCTCAAGGCTGGATTACTGTAACTCTCTATTATCAGGTAGCTCTAGTAAGTCTGTACAAACTTGCAGCAGCACGTGTACTAACAGGAACTAAGAAACAAGATCATATTTCTCCTGTTTTAGCTTCTCTGCACTGGCTCCCTGTAAAATCCAGAATTGAATTTAAAATCCTACTGTTAACTTATAAAGCTCTAAATGGTCAAGCTCCGTCATATCTTAGAGAGCTCATAGTGCCTTATTATCCCACCAGAACACTGCGCTCTGAGAACGCAGGGTTACTCGTGGTCCCTAAAGTCTCCAAAAGTAGATCAGGAGCCAGAGCCTTCAGCTATCAGGCTCCTCTCCTGTGGAATCATCTTCCTGTTTCAGACCAGGAGGCAGACTGAAGACTTTCCTTGCTGTGAGGGTCCAGAGGACAGAGCGATGTTGTGTGCTGTAAAGACTTCAGAGGCTAATTGTGATTTGTGATATTGGGCTTTATAAATAAAATTGAAGTCACTTGATGCTCACGACTAAGTTATCTGCGGACATGTGCAGAACATCAAATACCACGACATGGATTCAGAGTCTTAGGTGTTGAAGTTAGAGATCCTTCCTAGTCAAAGACAAGGACACAAGACTGCCGTGTATGAAATGGTCGTGATCCTCTTGTAATCCTGTACAACTTGAGTCCACCAGTGGAATATTGTTTCAGACAATGGTACACACAACAACTGGACATTTTGGTGCTGGTAAAATGTCTAGTTCAGTGTTTGCAGCTTGATAACTTTTGATGACGTCGGCTGTAAAAGGGTCTTTGAGTTACTTATTACACTAATTTTTAGTTGCTTTGACTAAAAGGAGCTCAGAGGGACTGATGTTGATGTTAAATGCACGAGACTCATGTTGTTTCACAGCAGCTCCAGTTTATTACAGTTGTGCTGCAGCTCTGACCCATTCATGTGTTCACATACAGTCGCTACCGTTTGGATTTAAAAGATAAACAATGATAAAGAACCAGTAAATAGCCCAGACCCTTTTAAATAAATGAATAGCCAGGTCGGGGAGTTTTTGACGGTGTGTATGAGCCTACACATTCCAGTTACTGTCTGTAAACACGCTCACAAGCGAAAGTAAAAGTCGACCCAAGACTGATTCTTATCTGGCAGTACTCCTCACTGTGTCAGTGTTTATTTGGCTCTCTGTCCCTTGTTTGCTTGCTGCTGCTTGTGGTCTGTCACCTTGTCACTAGGGATAAAACAAAGATTATTTTTAAACATATGTCCAGAACTTTGAATCAGTTCAATCAATCTTAAAAGTCCTTCAGTATTCAAACACATCTCAGTCAGTAAATGGACCTTGAGATAAGATTTTCTTTTCAGACGTTACCCTTCAGCATAAAGTAGCTTCTTGTCAGTCTGTAAAGTCCCGACCTCACCTGAGCGCTGTGAGGGTACATGCTCATAAACGTCCGTTTGTTTTGTTTCTCTTTATTTCCTAATCCATGTACATGTTGTTACTGTGAAGGATCTCCAGTTCTGGGGTTTTAGTTTGGTGAGGTCAGGTTTATTCAAGGTTACAGTACTGTCTTTTTCTCTTTTCCATCTTTTTCTTTATCATTTTCTTAAAGATATTTTTCATTTAAAGTTCATCAATTAAATGTGTAACACAAAAGTATAGTTCTCTGTCTCTCTGATAGCGAGGGATCACTGCTGTACGAGTCTGTACGTTGTTTTTAAGTAAAGTCCTGCAGAGTTTATCTTAAAGACAAGAGTGTCTGTGAAATGAACATTTGAACTAATGACTTCATCTTTGATCCTCGCTGAATGAACCAGCTGCTATTTGAGCATGCACATGTCCATGAAGCTTAATGTTGCACAGAAATAATGAGTGGACAAAGAAGTCATGTCCCTCGTTACCAGGCTTCATTATGAGTTCTGATGTCAGTAACCACTATTGTGCACAATCTAACTGTGAGTGTTGACCTAGTGTCTGTTTGAAATGTTCAGTTTCTCCTTAAATGACATTTTTTAACATCACATGGCTTCTGATGAAAATTAAGCAAAAACAAAAATAGTTGTTTTCCAAAATGATCACCCACCAAGCACCAAATGCAAGCAGATTTGATGTTTGGCGAGTAAATTTCAGAAGGATATCTGCCACACTGCTGGGTAAATCTTTATACCAGAATAGTCAGGTGATTAAAAACCTTTGCAGAGACTCTGTTGGTGCATTTTGGTGTCATTTACAGTTGCACTGCTTCTGTCCTCTTCTTCCTGTCTGGGTCAGAGATCAGTTTGGCACTCACAGTGACAAGGACATAGAGTCCTCACATCACTTGCAGAGATCCAAGGGGAGAGGAGGTAGCAACACAACTCCACCTAATGGAGGCTGACGGCGCCCCAGATTCAAACGTCCAGAAACACATAACTGAAACCACAAAATATCTCCATACTGCTCGTCCGTAGTGATCCAAGTGTCCTGAAGCCCCGACATAAAAAGTTGTTTGGAAAAACCTCATTTGAACTCTGTTTTTAGCCTCACTGTAGCCTGTAGCTCTGACTGCCTCTCTGGGCACCACGCTTATGTGTGTTTATTGTGTGTTTAATGTGTGTTTTGAATCAACTAAACTTTACAGCACTTCACAGAAACCTCTGCCGCCAACTAGTGTTTTGGATGTGCAACTGCAGAGTGACACAGACACACCACCGCAGAATTAAAGTTGACACTCAGCTTCCTGTTTATAGCGTTGTGCACATGCCCCGTGATTTTCAGGTGTGTCAGTATTGACGAGCTAAAACGCTTGTGTGTCTGGAGATTGTTTTTGTGTTAAAATGCTGTTTTATCATTGATTCTTTTTTATTGAATTACAACATAATTTTTAATAACCTGATTGCAGCAGGTCGACCCTGAGCTCATTCAAAGCTGTCTTCTGCTCACACACACTTGTGCACTTGTGTCTCCTCCTCAGAGCTGGGCGGTCTGCTGAAATATGTGCGGCCCTTCCTCAACTCCATCTCCAAGGCGAAGGCGGCCAGGTTGGTCCGCTCCCTGCTGGACCTGTTCCTGGACATGGAGGCCGCCACAGGTCAGGAGGTGGAGCTCTGTCTGGAGTGCATAGAGTGGGCCAAGGCTGAGAAGAGGACCTTCCTCAGACAGGCTCTGGAGGTGAGACTCGTTCACACACAGCCGTTTGTTCAGTCTCGTCTTCATAGGTTTGTTTGTTTGAGTGAGTGGCACCAGATTACTGCGACGAGTTCCTGAAACTGTCTCTGAACTTTTCCAAACAAACTGTGATGTGAGTCACTGTTGCCCCTGTGTCACCTCGAGATTAGGATGTTTGTTTGAGAGCTGTCTGGTTTAGCTGTGTGGAAACAACTGCACTAACACAGGCTGACAAACTGGAGATAGTATTTCTCTCACTAATTATACAATATTTAATTAACAACAGGCCCTGTGTGTCAGACACCTGATCAGAAGGTGCTGGACCTCAAATTCAAAAGCACTGCTGTGACACATACTTAATTTTTGTCATTGTGTATCACAGCAGTCCTGTCACTGAACTGGAGCATGAGGATTTTTTCTTAATTACTTGACTTAAAATGGTTATGACATGGATTTATTTGATCACTGGAGTGATATACAGTTAAGATCATTACTGACAAATGTATTTTTGCATCAGTGTGGGAGAGGGAAGGAACTGAAATAAATGATTTACAGACTGTAACAACGGTTCGTAATGTTAGTTTCAGCCGTTTTCTCGCTCATGCATGGTTTGTTACCTTCTTCCACTCCACCCCCATTTTGTGGTAAAAACGCCTAAAATGACATACCCAAATTAAAATGACTGTAGCTTCTGAACCGCTCTGACTACATGCATGCATGAGGTCTTGCCAGAAAGAAAACTCCCTGAAGTTTCTTGTGAAAGTGTCAGAAACACTCTAGGTGATACAGAGACAGAGTAATGGGCCTCTGAAGTCAGTAACAAGTTGAAGATTTTGCCTAAAATAAAATAAAAAATGTGTTTGAGGATGAATAACTGTCTGTGGCTTCATCTGAGCAGGTAAATGACACTGTGGGGCTGTAGGCACACTATCAATGAACACTTGTTTCATTTGAAGAAGACTGCTCAAAGTATGACCATTCTACAGTGTTTTTACCATGAAAAGATCCAGGCGGAGCTCCAAATGACAAGTCGGTCACTCTGCTTCAAAACAGTACTATCAGTGATCAAACAACACTCAGCCAGCTTCAAACATTGTACCTTATTGAAATCAGGTGTGATTATGATAGCTGATGTTGTTTATGACACAGAAACACCATAAAATATCACCAAATAGTCATATGAAACGTGAAAGTTATGATCCCACTTTCTAGACGGTATATCTCAGCCAAAAATAGTGGTAGGAGTGAGACTCTTACCTTTTATAAACCAGCTACGTCCCCGCTAACAGCTCCACATAAGATCGCGAGTAATCCTTTAACTTTTCCTGTTGAAAAACGCCATGACATGACTTGTCACCACTCATCGTGATGTTGGACTTTGTGTGTTTAGGCTGCTCTGGTGCCAAATACATAATAAATAAAAGAAAAACAATGTTATTTTTGAAAAGTCGAGAGCTTCCTGAATCCGGCAATACCAAACATCACATGGTTTGATGACGTAGTGCGCCTGGGAGATAGCATTTAACGGAGGGAGGGGGTTAGGTGTCATTAGCTGTGGTACATGCTTGGATGCAGATAAAAAGTAAACAGGATGGTGCTTTCTGCTGCCGTCTTGACAAAGCGCTCTGGGATGCTTTCACTTCGAGTGTCTGTGCTACAGTTGTTCTCCTGTCAGAGGTCATTTTCACTTTGTGGGCGAGGTTTTCAGCTGCAGCTGGCTCTCTGGAGGAATCCATGTTTTCACCAGGTGCAGCCTACGTTATTGTGATGCGCCGATGAATGTTTTGCAAAACAACTTATTTTTGTAATGGCCGATGAATTGCCCCAGCCGTAACTCTGATTTTTAATGGACTTTGGACGAGACCAGTAGTTTGAAATTCCTTGAAAAACAAGCCCCTTCACCTGCATGTGTTAATGTGTTTTCAGGTTAACAGAAGTCAGCATGTTACAAACTTTATAATGTCGTGTCTCCGCTGCTCAGTCTTCTGGGTAAATCTGGGTGTTGATTAACGCTTGTTATTTATGAGCAGACCCAAAAACAAACCAGAGCCCTGAAGTTGTTTCTCGTCTCTCCTCAGGCTCGACTCATCTCGCTGTATTTCGACACAAAGTGCTACCAGGAGGCACTACAGCTCGGTGAGTGTTCAGTCAATGAACGTTGAGAGGATAAAATAAAACTTGTGATTGAAACCTAAATTAAAAAGAGGAGAGGGAGACTGTTAGCTCCTCCTGAACCATCCCAGGTTGGTTCTCATCCTTGTTACACGGCTAAAATTATGATGGAGGAGAGGTATTATTCTAAATGTGTTTTCCCACCTATTGGGACGTTGCATTGACTCTAACCCTCCTTCCTCCTCCTCCTTCCTCCTCCTCCAGGCTCCCAGTTGCTGCAGGAGCTGAAGAAGATGGACGACAAAGCTCTGCTGGTGGAGGTTCAGCTGCTGGAGAGCAAGACATACCACGCGCTCAGCAACCTGCCCAAGGCCCGTGCCGCCCTCACCTCCGCCAGGACGACCGCCAACGCCATCTACTGCCCACCCAAACTACAAGCAGCTTTAGACATGCAGTCAGGTACAAACACTCGGAACAAGTCACTGATGTGAGGCGTCTGCCGCTCAGCTGCAGGAGCTCCAGATGTTTGAACTGTCTACTGAACACGTTAACACCAGTTTATAGGTTTATGAAAACGTGGCGGGTGAAGAAAACTGGAGCTTCTGTTTTGTGTCACAGTTAACCCCACATTGATGTGAGTGTTTGGTTGTTTTTCAGGGATCATTCACGCAGCGGAGGAGAAAGACTGGAAGACGGCGTACTCTTACTTTTACGAGGCCTTTGAGGGTTACGACTCCATCGACAGTCCCCGCGCCATCACAGCTCTCAAATACATGCTGCTCTGCAAAATCATGCTCAATCTGTAAGTGAAATATTTCTCAGTACGTTTACAACATTTAATGTAAGAGGTTCAACTCTGCTGAAAGTCATCAGCTTGTTCATAAAAGTTTCCAAATGCAGTGAGGGGACAAGGGACATGTTTTTGTCCTGCTGTGTCTGATGGCTGCTGCCTCTGTTTCAGGCCTGAGGATGTCCAGGCCCTCATCAGTGGCAAGCTTGCTCTGCGGTACGCTGGCAGACAGGTATCACTCTTTATTTCTAAGATTTTGTCATTTAAACTCGAACAACAATCATCCAGTCATAGCTCAGCCACCAAGTAGGCATGGCAGGTCTGTGTTGTTCAGGGAAGTTTAAAAGCTTTATTGGTGTCATCAGATACAGTGATGGAAAAAAGTTTTCGGACACCCTTAAAATTTTGCACAATCTCAAATATTATCATGAAATGTTTGTGGAAAAATCTTTTTTGTGTTTCAAAAGGTGTGGCTGCATTAGACAGACACAAACAAATACAAATTATATTGTTTTGTTTATTGTTTACAAGAAAAACTAACAAAACTAAATTCTTGACAGTTTCAATATGTCAGTTCTCAACACTGTCGGTATCAAAGTCAACAAATAACAGAATGTGTTCAAAACTGAACAAAAAATAAATAAACCATCACATCATCAAATTAATATTTAGTAGTCCTGCCATTGGCACGTAGTAGAGCTCTAATCCTGGCTGGCATGTTCCCCACGAGCCTTTCACACTGTTGAGGGGTAATCTTGTCCCATTCTTCTTGAATTACTGCTTTTAATTCTTCTAAATTCTTTGGTTTATGCTTTGAAACAGACCTTTTGATAATCCACCACAGATTTTCAATGGGCTCATGTCCGGGATTGAGCTGGCCACTCTAAGACCTGGATACTGTGCTCCTGCAGCCAAGTTCTACTGGCCTTGGATGTGTGGCAAGGGGCATTATCTTGTTGAAACATCCAGTTTTTACCTCGACGGAACAGTGCACGCGCAGAAGGGAGCATGTGGGTTTGGAGAATGGTACAATACTTGGTAGAGTTCAATGTGCCATCACAGACAGTGAGATGACCAACACCAGCAGCACTCATGCATCCCCAAACCATGATACTGCCTCCACCATGCTTGACAGTAGGTACTGTACATGCTGGAGATAATGCTCGCCTGGCCTTCTGCGTACCCTCACATTAGTAGGGAGGAAGATAAAGCTGGAAACTGGACTCATCTGACCACAAAATCTTCTTCCAGTTCCTGGCTGTCCAGTTCTTGTGTGCCTGGGCCCAGCGACGCCGGGCTAACCTCTGTCTCTCATTGATCAGGGGCTTTGATAGCCTTGTAGGACCTTAAGCCGTGATCTAAAAGTCGCCACGTACAGTGCGGGTGGAACACTGGACACCAGTTTGGTTTGACCACTGCTGCTGAAGCTCCTGTGATGTCATTCGGCGGTTTTGCCTGCACATGCGGATCAGGATGCGGTCATTTCTTGCTGGAGAAACCCTTGGACACCCAGATCTTGGTTTGTCTTCCAAGCTGTTGGTTCGTCTGTATTTCTGCAGAGTGTATCCAACTGCTGAAGGACTGCATCTGCACTTCCTGGCTATCTGGCGGCAGCTGTACCCTTCCTGGCTGAGAATCTTTATCTTCAGGCGTGTTTCCTGCGTTAGGTTCCTTGTCTTAGCCATTTTTGTGTCTGAAGAACTTTCAAATGTGCTGCCTTTATGTAGACACGAAGCTTGGCAACAAAAATTGTGTCTTTTAATAAAAAGAACGACCTTCATCACTGGTACCAAAATGACCCAATACTCAAAATTTCTTATGTATTTTTATGGACCCAATCAATTTTAAGTTTTTAATGGCTTTTTTAGGATTTATTTAGTGTTTTGGCTGTGACTGTACTAAAAGAAATTGCACTTGAAGACCTAAGAGTGATTCTTAATGCAATATTTCACAAATGCATGGGGTGTCCGAAAACTTCTTTCCACCACTGTATTATCTTCGTTCTCTGGTGTTTCAATGATAGACCCACAACACCTCCAGAGGGCGCCTTAGCATCACCTGCCATCCCAGGTGCGCCCCCCTCTGCTTTTACTCCCTCAAACCCTGCTGTTGTTGGTGGTATTTCAGGGCCCAGGTGGTGCCTCTCCTCTTTTCATAGCCGCAGGCTCGCTTATTTGGCCGTGCCAGAAAGTGTGTTTCCATTAACCCGAGAAATGCGTTATCCGTGGTCGCCGCCACACATAAGGACTTTGCCTTTGGAATACCACTCGCTCTCTTTGTCTTCTTCTGTCTGATTGTTCCAGCTCGCAAGAGATTTGGAATGTCCATCTTACTTCCGCAAACAAAGTGGAGTCTCGTGGGACGAGATTTTACGAGAATTACAGCTCATACGCAAAACACCTTTTAATGGAAACGCCTGAAAGTCGCAATTGTACTTTGTCGAAACTTCAGAAATAACGCATTTATTTTGTGCAAAACTGTAATGGAAACGTGACTAGAGAGGGCTTTGATGGCCTGACATTGGGCTTGGCCTCGAATTCCCGATTCTTCAAACAGCCTGGTCGTTGACTTGTCTGCGAAGCCTGAATCTTTTTCTGTGGAACACACACTCCCCCAATCCCAAATGGATCCCTTACAGACTCATTGACTCAAGCCCTAAGCCCTTACAGACCTAGGACCAATTCCATTTCTTCCCCTTAGCCCTTGTCTTGGCCCAAGGGGGGAAGTGGTGTCTCAGTTCTCCATCAGGTTAGAATTGTGACACCACTTCCCCTCACATGAACGCACAAAACCAAGGGGAAGGGCCAAGACAAGGGCTAAGGGGAAGAAATGGAATTGGTCCTACGTCTGTAAGGGCTTAGGGCTTGAGTCAACAAGTCTGTAAGGGATCCATTTGGGATTGGGGGAGTGTGTCTACTTTAACCCTTTGAAACCTGGAATGACATTACTTATCTTGTGCTGCTTTTAGATGCCTTCTGCAAGTATTTCAACCTTTAAACCCTGAGCTAACTGGTGCTGGTGCTAACTAGTTCTATTTCTAAATTTAGAAAATTATTTACCAAAAAAAAACACCTAGGAAAAAAGAAAAGGTAGAGGAAAACTATATTTATAATAATTATTATTATCTTTTAAAATTATGTTGCAGAATTATTATGATTTTTAAGCAGTCTTCCCGGGTCTTAACTTTTATTTCTTTTTTTTAACTAATTTTCTTGTTTTTAATTTTCTCTTTTTACTAATTTCCACCCCCTTTTTTTGTGTGTGTGTGTGTGTGTGTGTGTGTGTGTGTGTGTGTGTGTAATTACTTCTTTGGTTGCTCATTGCCTTCTTCCCAATCAAGTCGATTTGCTGTCAGGTTTCAAAGGGTTAAAGTTAGCTGCAAATGTTAGCATGTCTGGCTAAATATCTTACTACCTGAACAAACATTAATTTTGGGGGGTTAGAGATTACATTAAAAAAGCTCTCCCTCGATTATCACACTCACTGTCAAAATATTTGCCCACTGTGGAGTCAGTGCGAGTTTCAAAGGCCCAGTGTGCGGGATGTAGTGGCATCTAGTGGTGAGATTGCAGATTGCAACCAACTGAAACTTGTCCCATGTGCCAAGCGTGTAAGAAACTACGCCAGTGTTTGATTTGTCCGTTCTGGGCTATTGTAGAAACATGATGGACTCTGTGGAAGAGGGCCTTCTCCATATGTAGATATGAACGGTTAGAGTCATTGAAAGTCAGAGTTAATTTTATTAGATCTGACTGTTAATGGATTTTCTGTATTTATTCCCACGTGTATGTTGAATGTACCCATAACCTTCAGTTTCTATTCTCATTCTACAGACAGACTCACTGAAATGTGTCGCACAAGCCAGCAAGAACCGGTCGCTGGCAGACTTTGAAAAGGTTTGTGTCCAGAGTTTGATGCTGTCTCAGGACCATTTGATGTTCTTTAACTACATAATGAATGAAACAGCTGATTACACATTCTGCATGTTTGTTTGTGGATCATGTTTTAGCCTCTCACATGTGACTGAAATGTCCTCTTCCTTCTTCTGATCCCAGGCATTAACAGAGTACAAAGCAGAGCTGAGGGATGACCCCATCATCAGCACCCATCTGACCAAACTGTACGACAACCTGCTGGAGCAGAACCTCATCAGGGTCATCGAACCTTTCTCCAGGGTCCAGGTAAGCTTCTCAACACCTGTCTGTACTCGGGCTGCGTCAGTTCAGATACAGAACCTCATCCAGGACACGGAGACTTTGTTCCGTGCTCCAGAACTCAACCAGACAGATTAAGAAAAACAGGTGTAACTCTAACTCTAGTAAGCACATAAAGAATTCTTAGTACACTCACTAATACACTCGTAGTTTACGAATTAAAATGTCTTTAATCATCATGCTTGTCTTTCTTTTCTCTCACAGATAGCACACATTTCCTCCCTCATCAAACTATCAAAGGTAAGATTTTCTCCTCTTTTAAACTTCAATTAAACACCAGTTTCCTGTTTAGAGTAAAACAGAAGGGCCTGTGTCCACATAGAGTCGTTTTTTTTTTTTTGTTTGTTTGTTTTTTTATCAGAGGCAACGTCTTTTTATGCTTCTGCGCTGGCGATAGCCACGGCCGGAGGAATTCCGTTTTCAGGTTGTCCGTTCACATGTCCATCCCATCCTTGTGAACATGATACCTCAAGAACACCTAAGGGAATTTTAAGATTTGGCACAAATGTCCACTTGGACTCAACAATGAACTGATTGGAATTTGGTGGTCATAGGTCAAAGGTCAAGGTCGCTGCAACGTTCTTTGACTCTTTTTTTGTTTTAGTGCAATATCTCAAGAACAAGGTGAGGGAGTGACTTCAAATTTGGCACAAACATCCACTTGGACGCAACGATGAACTGATTACATTCTGGTAGTCAAAGGTCAATGTCACTGTGACCTTGTTTGTCTTATTCTCATGAACGTGATAACTCAAGAACACCCTCTTGAAATTTGGCACAAACTTTAACTTGGACCTGGGGGTGAATTGATTATATTTTGGTGGTCAAGCGTCAAAGGTCAATGTCACTGTGACCATGAATACAAAGGCAAGGCAGTAATTCTAGTTGCAGCTGTTCTCAATGAGGAGCAAAGCATGCAGCTGCCTGTACAAAAAGAGCCAATTCCAGCGTTTTTTTCCACAGTCCTCGGCCTTTTCTTGTTCGGCCACTTAGAGCGTTTAAGTTAAATTTCTTCAGAAAGGTGCCGGTGATGTCACTGCTGCTTCTTTAACTAGGCTGTTGTCTTCTGTCACAGCAAAGACAGAAAAGCTCATGTTTCAGGAGCAGATCAGCTGGCAGACGCTGGATGTTGTTTTATCACCTATAGCTTTGTAAGCTTGAAGTTAACTGCATCAACCATCAACAACTGCAGCACCCCGTTAGCTACCTGGCTAATGTTAGTGTCGAGATATTGATGTCATAAAAACAAAACCCACGCACAGCACGTCATTTAAAAAAGTGCTTTTTTTTTTTTATAAAGTGCTCCTTGGCGCCCTGCTACCACTTTTCTGCTGGGAAAAAAAAAGCTCAGTGGACTCACGGCCCTTTAGATTTTTGTGATGAATCAGTGAGACTGTGTTCGCTCTGCAGGGGGACGTGGAGAGGAAATTATCACAGATGATCCTGGACGAGAAGTTTCACGGTACGTGTCTGCAGCTCTGCTCGTACATGAAGACACATGATAAATATTAGCTTGATCTGTTGTCATTGTTATGCTTCCTGCAGATTTACTCTCACTACATCAGGTCATAGTGCTTTTGTTTATTTTAACTGGGTGACACTAACTGACCTGAACGACTCGACAGGTATCTTGGACCAAGGTGAGGGTGTGCTGATTGTGTTCGACGAGCCGGTGGTGGACAAGACGTACGAGGCGGCCCTGGAGACCATTCAGAACATGAGCAAAGTGGTCGACTCGCTCTACAACAAAGCCAAGAAGCTCACATAAGGTCAGCCCCGACACAGTTGAGGGTGTGTGAGATTACAGTCAGTGGCTCAGGTTTAAAAACCTGAATGTAACGTGGCTGAGAGTCCTTTTAAAAACAGTAACTGAGTAAACAGTCTGAACTCAGATCAGTTTTCTCTGACAGAGATGAAAGTTTAGTTTGAATCACCAACTCTGTGAGAGGACACCAGTTTAAACCTCCAGACTAACATGTTGCACATGAAGAAACAAGTTATGTTTCTGCTTCTTAACAGTCACATGGATAAGTCAGAGTTTACAATGAACCTGGGGACAAATCCTAGTTGGCTCACATTAGTTATTTGTTGAGAGCATAAATAGAGAGATGTTGAGCTTTTCAGATGATGATCAGTGAGTGTGTGCTCGTAAATCAGCCCTTAAACCTGTCACACACTGCTGGAGACATGACACACACATTATCTTATACAACCTGTCGCCTTGAGTCTGATTTATGATCCATGAATCAGCCTCACTGGATCAGTTTAAAGATTAAAAAAAAAAACATATAGAAATCATTTTGAATTTTCAATGACTAAAATATCACAAATTTTTGTCAACTAAACCATTTTTAATTGTTTTGTCGACTGAAAAGTTTTGAATTTGTTGTGACTAAATCGTCATGAACTTTTGTCGACTAAAACATTTGGAATTTTTGACTAAAAGGTTTATAATTTCCTTTGACTAAAACGTCATGAGTTTTAGTCAGCTAAAACATTTGGGATTTTCGTCAACTAAAACATTTGGAATTTTTGATTGAAAGCTTTTGAATTTCCTTTGACTAAAACGTCATGAACTTTCGTCAACTAAAACATTTTGAAGTTTTGTCGACTAAAACATTTGGAATTCTCCTCAAATAGAGCATTTTGAATTTTTGTCAACTAAAACATTTGGATTTTTGGTGGGTAAAACTATGAAGGGTAAAAATGTGTTTAAACTAAAAAGCGTTTTTGTCTGAAGACTAAATCTAAAATGTGTGTCTCTGGTTGAGGCAGAGAATCAGAGTCTTCAGTGTTCGTCTTCTTCACCCTGTCTGTCCTCTTCCTCAGACAGAGCGGGACCATGGCTCCTCCTGTCAGGAGTGACGTGGGCCAGTCAGACCTCCGCTGTGCGCTCACTTCAACCGGGGAGGGACGAGGCGAGGAGGACGAGGAGAGTACAAACACTCAACAACCCAGCAAGCAAATAAACCAGCCGACCAACCGGAGACAACCCAACAGAACAACAACGTGAGGGAGCGCACACGCCGCTCCTCCTGCTCCACCCTCACTCCTCTGCTCTCCCTGTCTCCTGTCTCCTCCTTCCTATCTGACCGGGGTTGATCCGCCTCGATGGCTCCTCCCTGTGGACAAATTCAGGCACTGTGCCCCTCTTCTCTTCTCCTCCACTGGTTTCTACTGTATGTAAATTGGACGAGCCTCTCTGCCCTCCTCTTCCTGTTTCTCTCTGCGCTGGCCATCAGGGAATCTTGTAAAATAACAGTAAAGAAAACGTATACAGTACTTATACATACATGTATTATATAAACAACATGCTCGGTCTGTCCTCAGAGTGTAACCGGGGGTAACCGTGGGTTGGTTGGTGTGTCTCTCACCGGATTCGACCTGTTGTGTTCAGTTCACCGGCCGGCCCCAAAACTGAATGTTTGAGTTTCTCTGATTTCCTGCGGTTTGGAAGAATCGCCTCACGGGTCGCCTGACGAATGAAAACGGCGGCCGCCTTCTCCTCACATCCTCACCATGACCTTTGACCCCTCACCCGTTTCACCCTGAGTGCTCTCACTCACTCACAAGGCATTCTGGGATTCGTGGACCATACAGGGAACCTGCTCTTTGTCCACTTTGGGACCACGCCACAAGGAGAGGAGGACATTCATCAACACGCCGGGGTGTCCTGCGCCCCCTTCCTCCCCCCCTGCACTCCCACTTCCTGTTTGTATATAACATTGCCAAGCGCCTCAGTTCATCCCAGGCCTGATGTATTCACACTGTCCCCTTTTTTTATAACACGTAAGAACAGAATAAAGCTCGCCGCTGAGAGCTGGGTCGGTCACACAAAGTGCTTTTGATGCTGACTGCAGAGGGAACTCTGAGACCAGAAAAGGGCGCTGAAGAAAATCAAGCTGTACATTTTTGGGAACTTAATTTTGCAAGGACTCGAGGGTTTACCATATATGACATAGAGAAAGACAAATGCTAATAAAAAAAAATTAAACTTGCACGTGGTGTGGTTTTAGGATCTGGAGATGAAAATGTTTCAGGTTATTTTTCATCTTTGGGTCAAACTTCTGTTTTTCTCTTGTACGAGGTTTGATCAGTGTGTGTGGCATATTATTGTTATTATTATTATCATTCTTCAGTGTTTAATCAGCTGTTCGTTACCTTCACACAGGGGTCGGCAACCTTTACTATTAACCCTTTAAAACCTGGAGCGACGTCACTTCTTTTGCTGCTTTCAGACACCTTTCACAAGTATTTAAACCTTTGAACTCTGAGCTGACTGCTGCGATTCCTTTTTTAAAAAACATGGCGGGGCGTCAGTGGCTTAGTGGATAGAGCAGGCGTCATCCCTGCTTTCCTGTCAATGAAAGGCAAAAACTCCCCCAAAAAATATCTTTTTTGTTTTTCTTTTTTTTAAATGGCAGAAATAATAGCAAAAAAAAAAATTAAATTTAGAAAATTCTTTTTAAAAAATGAGGAAAAATTAAAAAGCTAGGGGAAAACGATATTTGTTATTATTATGAGATTTAGAATTATGGTACAGAATTATTGTAATTTTTAACCACTCTTTTTCAATTAATTCTCTCTTTTTCCCAGCAATATCTTTAATTTTAATTTTTAAATCCCTTATAAGAGCAGGGGAGCAACTGAGTTCTCATCCAGAAGAATATCATAAGCACAGATATTATTGTCCAACAACAAAATAAAGTCTTCCCTTACATGTCAGACATTTTAGAAATAACAAAATACCAACAATACTAATAATAATAAATTAAACGTAATAAAATGACCAATTAAAGAAAAAAAAGGGTTCCCATATTGTCATATTCATGTTTTATTATTTATACCTTCTTACATTTATTTATTTATTTTAATTTTCCCTTTGGCTAATTTTAATAATTTCTTGCAAATGTTCTGGGGTCATTTCTTCTTTGGTTGCTCACTGCAGTCGTCCTGTGCTTTTAAAAGAAATCCAGCCAATGTGCTCTCAGAGTTCAAAGGGTTAAAAGAGCCATTTTCGGACAAACATAAAATCTACATGGAGCTGCAAAGACTGGAGAAGCTCAACTCACTGGAAAAACATCTCAATAACAATTGAATGTCTTGAGTCTGAGACGTCAGCAGACAAACACGTCTCCACAGTTTGATATAAACATTAGATAAATATTAGTTACATGCAGATAAAGTCAGATTAGTGGTTGGAGGAAAAAAATAATCAATAAATGGTCACTTAATGGATCCTGAGGAGTGAAAGCAAACTGACCTGAGCATTCAGTTATATTGAGAAAAAAAAAACATCTGCTTTTATATAATTAATATACTTCTAAGTAACATCCAGTTTGTTATGATTTGAGATGAACACACCTGGAGGATGAAGGGTGGAGCAGGTGGAGAGTTACTGCAGCTTATATGATGAGACTGAAGAATTGATGCATAATATACGCTGGAGTTTGTTGATTAGAGGTTATTATCAACTTATTGTTCTAATTTCAGTTGTTCTTTCAAACTCAGTCTCACAAACTGAACTTAAAGCACCTGGTGGTTTAATGGGTCAGCTGTATGGAGGCTCGTGTCAGTGATTAAAATAATGACTCACTATCTTTAAAAAAACAAACGTCTAGTATCTCTAAAAATAAAGACTTCATATCACGACTGAATGACACAGTATCTACAAATGAGAAACTTCTCAAAATATGCCTCAAAATAATCAAGAACTTTGCCAAAATAATGATTTAATGTGTCAAAATAATAATCTGGTTTCTCAAAATAAAAACTCAACTTGAAATAGGGACATAAAATCTCGTGATTCCAAAGTATTTTAAAAGCTAACGATTCAGTACAAATAATCATTCAATATTTTAAAATAATGAAGAACTCAAAATATTGATTATCTCCAAATAATGACAGCATCTCAAATTACTGACTTGGTATTTCAAGATAACGAGAAACTCAAAATGACTCAGTGTCGCAACAGAAAGAGAAACTTTCTCAGAATGATGACAGAGTATCTCAAAATGAGAAACTCAAAGTAATGACTCATCTCGAAATGATTTAATGTCTCAAAATAACCTGAAACTTTCTGAAAATAATGACTTGATATAATGACAGAGTACCTTAAAATAAATAAATAGAATAACAACTCCAACTCGGAATAATCAGAAACTTTATATAAAACAAAAGAAGAAACTTTTTCAAACGTTGACTTGATGTTTCTCAGTAATTTGAGAAACTCCGACAGCCGTGACCTGAGGCACTGTGTGTTCAGGTTGTCCATCTGTCCGTCCCATCCTTGTAAATGCTGTATCTCAACACCTTAAGGGAATTTCTTTAAATTTGGCACAAACGTCCACTTGGACTGAAGAATAAATTGATTAGAATTTGTGGGTCGAAGGTCGAAGGTGACCTCACATAACTCAAGAATTCATTCACTAATTCTGACCAAACTTGACACAAGTGTCGAACAGGATGAAATAAGGAAGGTCAAAAGGTCAAAGGTCAGCTTGACTGTGACATCATCATGTGTTAACATCATATCTCAGGAACAGAAGGGGAGACATTTGGTCAGATACTGAATTGGTGACTGAATTTTAATGTTCATAGGTCTCAAAAGTCACTGTGACCTTGTCTGTCTCATTCATGTGAATGCAATATCTCAAGAGCACTGAGAGAGAATTTCTTTAAATTCGGCACAAACGTCCACTTAGCATCAACAATGAACTGATTCAGTTTTAGTGGTCAAAGGTCAACGTGGCCTCATCTGTCTCACTCTTGTGAATGCATTATTTTAAGAACACATGGAGGGAATTTCTTCAAATTTGGCACAAACGTCCTCTTGGGTTCAACGATGAACTGATTAGATTTAGGTGGTCAAAGGTCTGTGTGACCTCAGAAAACATGTTTTTGGCCATAACTCAAGAGTTCATATGCTGATTATGACAAAACTTGACACAAATAATGAAGGTCAAAAGGTCAAAGGTCAGCTTGACTGTGACATCATCATGTTTTAACGTCATATCTCAGGAACAGAAGGGGAGACATTTGGTCAGATACTGAATTGGTGACTCTAATCTTGAAACTGTGCTGATTGTATAGATCTTCTGTGTGTGAAGCATCCATGTTTTCACTGACATGGATGGAGACTGTCAGAGACACTGGACTGGTGGGCGGAGTCATACAACCACAGAGTGGACTGGTGGGCGGAGTCATACAACCACAGGGTGGACTGGTGGGCGGAGTCATACAACCACAGGGTGGACTGGTGGGCGGAGTCATACAACCACAGGGTGGGCTGGTGGGCGGAGTCATACAACCACAGGGTGGACTGGTGGGTGGAGTCATACAACCACAGGGTGGGCTGGTGGGCGGAGTCATACAACCACAGGGTGGGCTGGTGGGCGGAGTCATACAACCACAGGGTGGACTGGTGGGTGGAGTCATACAACCACAGGGTGGGCTGGTGGGCGGAGTCATACAACCACAGGGTGGCTGGTGGGCGGAGTCATACAACCACAGGGTGCACTGGTGGGCGGAGTCATACAACCACAGGGTGCACTGGTGGGCGGAGTCATACAACCACAGGGTGGGCTGGTGGGCGGAGTCATACAACCACAGGGTGGGCTGGTGGGCGGAGTCATACAACCATAGGGTGGTGATTCTAGTTTTTATGAATTGAGACAAACTGTCCTGGATCCAGACGTTACTGTCACCTAATCACGGACAGAGCAGGAATTTGTTTCAGCAGATCCTCTTGATTATTAATCATCACTCCGTTTACACAGCTTTTATTCTCTGATAGTTTTCTGTGTGTGTATACAGTGTGTATTTCCAGAGTCAGACAGCAGTCAGGTGACTCAGTGTGTTCACGTCATCGTCCACAGCTCAGCGTTTATTTTATTCTTCTCAGCGTTCGTCCTGTTAAAAAGACACTTTATAAACCTCTTCCTCTCCTCTGACTCAGTGTCCTCCTCTTCCTCCTGCTGGGCACAGCTGTATTTTAGAGACAGACACACTGATGAGTCCACTTTGTAGCTCACAGCCTCCGCACTGGTTTAACGGAGACAGAAAGCACATGGTGTTAATGCCATCAGAGAGCAGCTGGTCCTCTGGATGACTCACCGTCTGTACAGGGACGTTTCCAGGGGTTTTTCCTCCTTCGTTCTCAAAAAAAAAAAAAAAAATCTCTGTCCAAATGAAAACTAAAACTCAGCATGCCAAACCAACAGGTGGTGATATTACTGTAACCCTAAAGACATGTTAAAGACGTGTGAAAGAAAAGAAGCCAAACTAAGTTGGTGCAGAGCTGCAGTTCTCTGTGAGTTAGTTCCAGATATGTGGAGCATAAAAACTAAACGCTGTTTCGTCCTGACTCTGTGGACACAGAGCAGACGTGTCCCTGAAGACCTGAGGAGTCTGGATGGTTCGTACTGTAGCTGCAGCTCACAAACTGTTCAGTGTTTTATAAACCAGCAGTTGATTCTCTGACACACAGGAAGTCAGTGTAAAGACCTCAGAACTCTCTTGGTGTTGGTGAGGACTCGAGCGGCAGTTTTCTGAATCAGCTGTCTGATGGATTTTTTAGGGAGAGCTGTAAAGACACCGTGACAGCCGTCGAGTCGACTGAAGATAAATGCAGAGAGAAGTATTTCCAGCTCCTGCTGAGACATGAGTGCTTTTGTCCTTGAGATATTCTGAAGACTCAGTCTGTGTTTTTAAAATTGAGCACTGACTTGTGTTTGAGTGATTTGTTTGATCACTGAGTCTGTCTCCATGTCTTCTTGCCAAAACTATGAACTTGAACTATGACACCAGCTCCCAGCAGGTGTCAGCTCGGCTGGGAGTCACAGTGAGGCTGTAATGCGCCGTCTTTATTTTTGCACTTCAGACTTGAGTTCAGTTTGAACTTAAGTCTCATAAAATCAGATGTACTTTGTATTTGAATTTGTCAGGTGTCTTACTGACACAGTTTCACTGTCTCGTCAATATTCATACTGACAGGAGGACAATCTGTGTCCATGTATGGGTCCAACATCTCATCTGGATGATGGACTAACAGATGGAGGGATCAGTATCTGCATCCATCTGTCCATCAGTGTGTCACAGATGAAAAGAGATAAGTATATACAGACTGATTCACATGTTTGGATTTCCATCAGAGACAGTTCCATAGACAGGATCAGCCTGCAGTATACAGGCAGAGCTGCACTGAATTCATTGTGTCACACAGACAGGTGTTATAAGCAGCCCTTTACACTGAGCTGAGATCAGTTTCCTGTTGATGAGCACGAGGCCTGTTCTCCTGCAGCAGATGAGTTCACCTCTCGTCAGCCTGCAGGCGGATTCAGCACCCACACTCACTGATTCATAAAACCTTCATCCTCCTCCTCTTCCGCAGCAGCGTCCGCTCCGCCGCTTCAGCACCTCGGACAGCGCCCTCTCCGATAGGCTGCGGCGCGGCGGCGGCCAATGGCGGCAGCGGCAGCGGCGGCGACAGCGATGCGCAGCAGCGGCTGCGGCAGCATCCCGGCAGCAGCCAATCAGAAGCCTCCGTTCCTCTCCCACATCCAACCCGAATAACTGCAGATGCCCGCATCAAAGCAGCGGGTCTCCCCCTCTCCTCTGCGCACAGCCCGGGCGCAGAGCTGCTGGCTATTTTTGGATCTCATAGTGGCCATTTTTTCCCTCTTTCTCTCTCTTCCGCCTTTGAGTCGATTAATCATCGATATGTGCTGATTTATTGATGTGTGGAGGAGAATCATCGGAGCTGCGAGCACCGTAGCGGGCCGGTAACAGCCGAGAGCGGAGAGATTTGCGCTTCTCAATGGAAGACATCTTCCTGTCCGCTGCGAGAGACGGACTGAAGCGCATCTGTGTCCCCGCCGAGCACACACGGACTTTCTATAAATGAAGATCTGATAATAAAGACTCAGGAGGAGCAACGTGTCGGCCTCAAGCACCGGGGCTCGTCGTTAATCAGGGACGGAGCCGTTTGACGCCCTGGAGCCCGGAGACAGGAGACCGAGCTGCTGTCCACATTTTGACCGCAGTTGCTGAGCAGCGGGGGGGTCAAGGTGTGATCCATGGATCCCACAGGAAGACACAAATAATCAGCAGGTAGGAGACATGAAGGACTGACTGCTGCATGCTTCAGTTTATTGCAGCTCTGCAAACAGTCAAATGAGAAGCCTCCAGAAAATACCCCAAATCATTTACGCACAGCTCTGTGTGTGTGTGTGTGTGTTATTATTGATCTGATTTGTGTGTGTCCTTCATCCTGTGAACATCAGAGACATCATGTGTGTGTGTCCGGGCTGCAGGCCCGTCAGCTGTCTCCGGAGCCGCCGTGTGTTGCAGGAGCTGTTTTCAAGGCTTCCATTTTGAAGCTAAGATGGATGCTTGCGCACATTTCTTCCTCATGCCTCTGTGGCCTCATCTTATATAATACTGATGAGGAGCTGCAGGCCCGCGCTGGGCTGACGTGCAGCCACGATGCATATGCTTTATGTCACACACACCGAGAGGCTGCAGATTAAAAACCGAGTGGAAATTAAATGTGCTGCTGCAACAGACCGAGGCAGGTTCATTTTGTCTGACAGGGAAACAAACAGCCTGTGTGTTTGTTACACTGCTGCTGTCTGTGTGTTTCTGCTGTGAAGGAATGCAAACACATTATGGAGCTGTGAAAATTATAATAAAGCTTTCTGACAGGTTGAGAAATAAAACAAAACAATAATGTGTAGATAATTAAATTGCTGAAATGTAAAATGCAAACAGGTCCCTTAAGATATTTTCTTTCCTTCTGACTCCCTGAAAAACAATCAGAGACACTGGTTCATAAACTGAACTCAAGGCCTCACTTACTGGCTTTTTAAAAACACATTTACAGCCCAGTTGCCAGAACAAAATGTTGGTGTTGTACGTTTCTGCAAACCATGAATACGTAACATTTGTCTAAACAAGTATATGAGATATGAGCTGCCTTTGTCATCAGGAGGTGGAGGATGGTGTGACACCAAGAAGAGATGCCTGCCAAGCTGCAGACCAACAAAAACAAAAACAAAACTGGTTGTGATTTAGTCTCTGCTGTTTTTCCATTGGCTCCACGAGTGTTTTGTAGCAACCTGCCAGTGACTTTTCAGCATCTTTTTTTAGCTCCAAACATCTGTGTTTTGTGGTGAGTGATCACTGTTATCCCATCGGGTTGTTAGGCTCCAAACATGGCTGATTTGTAGCAACCTATCAGTGTTTTCCAGCGTTTTTTTTTTTTTAGATTGTTTGGTAGCGACCAGTCAGTGTTTTTCCAGCGGCTTTTGAAACTTCAAATGTGGGTGTTTCATAGCAATCCATCTGTGTTTTACAGCAGCTTTTTCAGTCCCATGATGGGTGATTTGTAGCGACCTGTCATTGTTTTCCATCAGCTTGTTAGGCTCCAAATGTGAGTGTTTCGTAGCTAACCATCAGTGCCTTTTTTGTAGTGAATGATCACTGTTGTTCCATCAGCTTTTTAGGCTCCAAATGTGGGTGTTTTGTAGCAACGCACCAGTGACATTTCAGTGTCTTTTTTTAGCTCCAAACATCTGTGTTTTGTGGTGAGTGATCGCTGTTATCCCATCGGGTTGTTAGGCTCCAAACGTGGCTGATTTGTAGCACCCTGTCAGTGTTTTCCAGCGTTTTTTTAGGTTGTTTGGTAGCGACCAGTCAGTGTTTTCCAGCAGCTTTTGAAACTCCAAACGGGGTGATTTGCAGCAAACTGTTGGTGTTTTCCAGCGGCTTTTGAAACTTCAAATGTGGGTGTTTCATAGCAACCCATCTGTGTTTTACAGCAGCTTTTTCAGTCCCATTGTGGGTGATTTGTAGCGACCTGTCATTGTTTTTTTTTAGCAGCTTGTTAAGCTTCAAATGTGGGTAGCAACCCATCACTGTTTTTCCTGTGGCTTTATACACTCTAAACCTGGGTGATTTGAAGCGACTTGTCGGTGTCTTTTCAGCAACTTTTTTAAGCTCCAAACGTTGGTGTTTTGTTGCAAGTGATCACTATAATTCCATCAGCTTGTCTAAATGTGGGTGTTTCATAGCGACTGGTCAGTGTGTTTCCAGCAGATTCTTGGCCACAAAAAGCGTTTGTTTTTATCATCAAACATTGTTGCTTTTCGTTAAATGCATACTTTCTTTTTCAAAATAAACTTACAACTCAGGCAGAACACTTTGTTTTCAGGTTTACTTCCTTAGATTTAGGCAACAAAAGTATGTGGTTAGGTTTAGAAAAAACATCATGGATTTGTTTATTACTAATGAAATGTAACGTCACATGACATGCGTCAGTAGCACAGCCCTCTTCTCACGCTGCCACACTACGTCATTATTAAAACAACTGGATTGAGTTTTGTTACAAATGGGACACAAACAGCAGGCTCCAGGGTGAAAAGTCTGGACTTGACTCGTTCATCTTCCTTCCTGCCCGCCTAATGTGGACTTTCTGGCTATTTATAATTTGGTAGTTCCCCAGATCGTCAACAAACGCTGCCACCATGTCGTCTCATACCGCCACTAGTGTGCCTCTGTACGTTGGTGTCTAACGCTGACAGGTCATTGACCAAGTGTCATCATTTGAGGCATTGGGAGTGAGATCAGGTTGGTTTTGAACCAGTAACAAAAACTGTTGTTCCCACTGAGTCACTAAGACACTAAGAGTTCACCTTTGGCCTTTGGTCATTGATTATGAGGTGTTTGTTGCTGATGGTTTCATTTTGCGTTGTTTACCACATGTGATGTAACTTATGCAGAGTATTGACGCGTCTTCCTCTTCTCCACAGGTTCGACCTCCTCCAGAAGTGAGACACTTTGGTCCTCTTGGAGCTCTTTGTCTCGACCAATCAAAGAGCTTTCCCCCTACTGCTTCCCTCTCCACCTGTCCTCTGTCTCACTGCTGACCCTCGAGCAGACATCATGGGCACGGTGCTGTCTCTGTCTCCCAGCTACCGCAAGGCCGTGCTGTTTGAGGACGGTCCGGCGACGGTAGGCCACTACACAGCCGTCCAGAACAGCAAGAACGCCAAGGACGCTGCCGCAGCAGCCGGGAAGTCCCTCAAACGGCCCTCTATCATCAGCGTGCTGCCATGGAAACGCATCGTGGCTGTATCGGCGAAGAGGAAGGGCTCCAAGAAGTTGCAGGCAGACGGCGGGGACGGCGGGAAAGGAAGCTCCCCGGATGGCCACGCCACAGCCAACTCAGCCTCCAACAGCCTGAAGCTGAAGAAGTCTCAGTCCTGTGCAAACCTTTCGTCTTACTCCTCCAGCCAGGACCCCTCGGCCACCACCACCACTACCTCCTCCCACCTGCCCGTCTCCAAGACCTTGGCTAACGTAGCTACTGTCGCTGCCAAAAAGAATTCCCTCACAGGCTCTGGGATCCAGCCATCCGCTGCTACCGGCACGCCAAAACGTGTCATCGTCCAGGTAATCCCGCAGCCCAGGCGCCAGAAAAAAATGCTGGCGTAGTACGTTTCTGCAAACCACAGACACGTTACATTTGTACGTTTAATATGTATCACATCAGTGTTTTAAAGTGTGGTAGTGTAGGAGGCATCGGGAGGTGGAGGGGATGGTAGATGACGTGACACCAAGCTGCAGATCACTGTTGTAGACCAGCAAACAACAAAACTGGTTGTGTTTTAGTGAGTCGCTGTGTTTCCAGCTGCTTTTTACGCACCATTTTTTTTCACCAGGTTTTTTTCGTGACCAGTCGCTGTTGTCCACTGGGCATGTGCAACAAAAAATTGCTGCGTTTTCTGTTTGGATAGTGCGTGAGTTCGTACCAAGAAGTCGCTGTTTTTTCTGCCAGAATACTGCAATGAGGAGCAGTAGTTTGTGCCGAAAGAGTACGACAACAAGGGGAGTTTTTTTACAGAGCTGTAGCTGTGTTTTCTGCCGGAAGAGTGCCACCCAAAGTGGCTGTTTTTACCCAGACATCACTGGGTTTCCTGCCAAGATAGTGCATTTATTTGTTCCAAAACATAACTGCATTTCCTGCCAGGATAGTGCCACCCGAAAGGGTTGTTTTTACTGAGGCATCACTGCTGTTTTTGCGCCGATGATAGTACTACAAAAAGCGGTATTTTACTTTTATTTTACTGAGATATTACTGCATTTCCAGGTGGGACTGTGCCCCAAAACTGTGTATTTTCAGCTAAAACATCACCTTTTCCTGACCAGAACCAAGTGGTTTTTATGCCTAAACCTAATGACAGCTTCACCACAGCGTTGTTGAAATGCAAAGTTTCAAGGTGTCCGCTACATAACAACGTACAAATGTAATGTATCTTTGAATTCTCATTCATCACTTCTTCATTTCACTAATCTTCTGTCTCACCTCCCTTTATTCTCCCTCCTTCTCTCCACCAGGCCTCCACCAGTGAACTGATGCGCAGCCTGGGTGAGTTCCTGTGCCGTCGGTGCTACAGACTGAAGCGTCTCTCCCCGACAGACCCGGTGCTGTGGCTGCGCAGCGTCGACCGCTCCCTCCTCCTGCAGGGCTGGCAGGATCAGGGCTTCATCACTCCGGCCAACGTGGTCTTCCTCTACATGCTGTGCCGCGACGTGGTCTCGTCCGAGGTGGCGTCGGAGCGCGAGCTGCAGGCCTCGCTGCTCACCTGCCTCTACCTGTCCTACTCCTACATGGGCAACGAGATCTCCTACCCGCTGAAGCCCTTCCTGGTCGAGGCGGAGAAGGAAGCCTTCTGGGACCGCTGCCTGGAGATCATCAACCGCATGAGCGGCAAGATGCTCCAGATCAACACCGACCCGCACTTCTTTACCCAGGTGTTCGCCGACCTGAAGAACGAGAGCAAGAAAGAGGAGGAGAAGACCAAACTCCTCATAGGCCTCGACCGATAAGAGGGAGCTGGGAGGGGGGAAGGAAGGATGGATAGAAAGATTGACGGGGTTAATAGGTTGAGGACAGGCGGACTAATGTAACGCAGCGTAGCGATACCGTGGAGCAGTAACGTTGTCTGGCGTCTCTACCAGTTCATCATTAACCATATTCCCTGTTTCTGGGTTCAAAACACTCTGAGACAGAGGCAGTAACTGATCTGTGTCTCGCCTGAAGGCAACATGCGTCCTACAGGACCATTTTACCACAACGCAGCAGATAAAATCAGAGCTGTCAGCGACGTTATTTGACATGATTGGATCTGATTGGATCTGTTGATATCCAGCGCCCGGGTCAGGATGTGACAGCAACAAGCTTTAAAGCAGAGATACGATCACGTTTATCAAGAACAATGTAACTGACAACACAGACAGATGTTTTGTCAAACGCGCGGCCAGCAGGGTCGGTGATGTCACATTTACACGCTGTGAGAAATAGATCATTTTTATCTTCTGCCTCAGGCTCAGATTCACATCAGTCCGACCTGGACCTTGTTTCAGTGAGATCAGAAATGCAATCTGATATTTTTCTGTCGTTCAGAGACGCCAGACAGCAGATTTACTCATCACAGGAGAATATTATAGATATAAAGACACAGTATGTTGATGATCGTGTGTGAAAGCATCCAGGCATTTCCACTATAGAGAGATGTCACGGTGATGAGAATCACCTTGCATGAGGTCACTCCATACGTCCTTGCACATGACCACCTGCTTATTGCCAACTCCACTTTACCTTATTCCTTATTGTCCTGCCCGAGCTTATTGCACTCACCGACACTGGCTGCCATGTCACTGTTTAAACTTTAACCCCCCCCCCCCCCCCCCCAAAAGCAGACGAGCTCGAACCAACCACAACAAGTCTGACTGTGAAACACAAGTTGCTATTTGGTGTTGTTGTACTGTAGTGGATTAATTCATCCACGTTATGTAAAGTACTGTAGTTTCATTTGGGATTATCCAGTCAAGTCTGATATGAATTAGGAGATTAGTGATTTATTTTTAAGAGTATCAAATGCTTTTCCATTGGACTCAGATTACAGCCCAAGCAGCAGAAGAAATGTTGGCACTGTACGTGTCTGCAAACCACTGATTCATTATATTTGTACGTCCTTATGTCGGGGATACACTGAAACTGTGTTTCAGAAACTCTGTGATTAGCGTGCGTTAAGGCACAAAAACCACTTGGTTATAGTTAAAGATCATGTTTTGCCTTAAAATACCCTGTTTTGGTGGCGCAATCACAGCAGGAGATGCAGTAATGTCTCAGTAAAAAAGAACTGCTTTTTGCGGCACTACTCCTGAGAGAAAAACAGCGACAGGTTGCTACAAAACACCCGTGCTTGATGGTTTGAAAGCCACATATGAGGAAGAAACAACCATTTTTCGTGCCACTTTCCTGGCAGGAAATGCAGCAAAATCTCGTTAAAAAAAGCTGCTTTTTGTGGCACTATTCCTGGGAGAAAAACGGTGACAGGTCGCTACAAAACAGCCACACTTGATGGCTATAAAGATCCTGAAAACGCAGAGATGGCTCAGTAAAAAACAACCACTTTTTTAAGGCACTTTCCTGGCAGGAAGCACAGCAAGATCTCGGTAAAAAAGAGCTGCTTTTTGTGGCACTACTCCTGAGAGAAAAACGGCGACAGGTTGCTACAAAACACCCATGCTTGATGGTTTAAAAGCCACTGAAAACACAGCAACGTATGAGGAAGAAACAACCACTTTTCGTGCCACTATCCTGACAGGAAATGCAGCAAAATCTTGTTAGAAAAGAGCTGCTTTTTGTGGCACTATTCCTGGAAGAAAATCAGTGACAGGTTGCTACAAAACAGCCGTGCTTGATGGCTATAAAGATGCTGAAAACGCAGAGATGTCTTAGTATAAAAACAACCACATTTTATGGCGCTTTCCTGGCAGGAAATGCAGCAACATGTTGGTAAAAGAGACATTTTTTTGTGGTACTATACCTGGGGGGAAAACAGCGACAGGTTGCTACAAAACACCCATGCCTGATGGTTAAAAAGATGCTGAAAATGCAGAGATGTCTCTGTAAAAAACAGCTGTTTCTCGTGGAGCTATCCCAACGCAGCAAATATCTCAGTAAAAAAAGAGCCACTTTTTGTGACACTATTCTTCTGAGAAAAACAGTGGCAAGTTGCTACAAAACAGCCATGCTTGTTGGCTAAAAAATGCTAAAATGTAGCAGTCTAAGTAAAAAACAACCTCTTTTTTAAGGCACTTTCCTGGGAGGAAATGCAGCAACATGTTGGTAAAAGAGACGTTTTTTGTGGCACTATACCTGCGGGAAAACAGCAACAGGTTGCTACAAAACAGCCACGGTTTATGGTTAAAAAGCTCCTAAAAACGCAGCAACATCTCAGTAAATAAAGAGCCACTTTTTGTGGCACTGTAGAAGAAAAACAGAGACAGGTCGCTACAAAACAGCCACGCGTGATGGCTATAAAGATGCTAAAAACACAGCAATATCTCGGTAACAGTGGCTTCCACCGTCCCCTCCACCTCCTGATGACAACATAAGCTCATTTACTGCGTCACTTTAAAAATGTTGATATGATATGTATTTAACATATACATGTAACATACTCCTGGTTTGCAGAAACGTACAACATGTTCTTCTACTGGGTGGCAGATTAATAATTCAACAAGCTCTTCTGTAAAATGTTTACATTCACAAAAATATGGGAAAATGCAATAGTGACTCCTCCGAGCTGATTTTACACGGGGAATTATTTCATTCCTTCTCGTTCCCCTGCACTTTCTCCTGCAGTCCATATTGGTGCTGAGTGACCACAGGAAGGAAGGAAGGAAGGAAGGAAGACAGACAGATTTGTGTTTTGAAATCCTGCGTTCATCCCGTATGCTCCACGCTGTGTGAATGATGGGTGGAGCTCGGGTCGTGGAGGACAGAGAGGAGATCATGTGATCTGTCTCAACCAATGGCCACACATGTCAGAATGAGAGAAACTTGACTGTATTCCAGGTGTGTGGCCCCATGTGACTTCTCCTCTAAAACAAGGCCTCCACCTCCTCCTCTCTCCTCTTCCCTCCGCTCGGTACTCCCCACAGACAAACAGCAGATTCTGTCTCTCTCTGTCCACCTGCTCCGGTCCCGTCCTGTCTGGTGCAGTCCAGCTGTTCCATATTTAGAGACTCTCTGGTCTGCTGACCTGGTGGCTTAGTTACTCACCGAGTCGTTTGACATGCATGTGTGCTTCTATAGGTTTCCTAGCATGCTGCTTTGTGTTGGGCACGCCGCACCTAATGTTACAGAGCGGTCGCCACGCTCAACTGCTGACGGCTGGACTCAGTGATGTGACATCAGGCGACTCGGCACGAGGACTCTCTAATGAAGGAAACGTGTGAAAGGCAACATGTTTTTTGCCTTCGCTGAGCGCACATCGATAAAGGACAGTCCAGGCAAAGATCCTCCATCAGGAGTTCTGCTGTTGTTGGTTCTTAGGGACCTAAAAGACCCTCCAAAGTTAAATGTTTCCACCTTTTGGAAACCAATAATAGGGCAACCACAATTTCAAGCCCCCAAACCAGGACAGGATGGGGAAAAATAACCTATTTCAATGCTTTGCACACCCGTCGAGATGATTTTTCTGCACTTGGGCAGCAGAAAAATTAAGTTTTGTTTCACAAAATCCAACAAAAAAACTCACGTCTGCCCATTCTGCCCCATCTGTAGCCACTAGTGATGTTTGGTCGTCTCATTATCATCTTTAATTTTGCTGTTTCCGCCATGTGCGACTGAAGATGTTGTTTTCAGTGTATTTGGCATTTTGGTTGCCACGTAAATTACGAAGAAAGGATCAAGCCTCCGGTATTTTGTTGGTTCTGTTTTCACTTCTTCCTCCGTGTGTTCAGCTGCGCTGCTGCTACATTTCAACCACAAATCTATTTTCTTGGTATTCATGTCATATCGTCGGTCGCGGTCACAGTGAATAAACGTGAACATGATTGTGTGTGTAACAGCAGTTGACAGTTTGCGGCGGGTAACAATTGCATTGGACATACAGTAGGAATACTGAATATAAAACGTGTATAAAACCTACATTGAGATTTTTTTTTATTGAACTGATAGTATAATTATTTTAGGAAATATGCATGACTGATATTTTTTTAAATAAAATTATCTGCAGAATTTTCCGAAAGAAGAACATACAGAGTCCTCCCTGTCAGTCATCAGAGACTCTACAGAGTACTACAAAGTACCTCTCGGGGCACCTCTGTTAGAAGAACACTGATTGAAGGGGCACTACAGCAGTTCAGTAAAGTTTGGGGCTTCATGAGAGATGTATTTTAAAAAGAGTGGTCAAAACTGAAGCAGCAGACACCAGAATATTCTGACTTTTAATCCCTAGTGTGAGAAAAGCTCTAGAAAATGGTGGATCCTACATTTCCCATGATGCATTCCTTCAAACTCCACCCCTCCTCTTTGTCACACAGGCTCTCAGTAAACAGATTTAAAGCCGAGATGACAAACACTGGAGCACTGAAGACATCATACAGCTCAACCTAAAAACCAACCGAGTGCCTCTAGCGATCCTTCGCCTTGATGATGTCACATCACCGAGTCCAACCGCAGCCAATAAACTGTCTTCAATTTTACAAAAGCTCTGCCCTCTCAAACAGGGAGCAGATCTTGTGCCATATCATCCTAGAGACTCATTATTTCATACACAACATGAGCCGACTGCTCAACAAGAAAAGACTTTTCACAGTGTTGCTGCGTCACATGTCCGACACCAGGAACTTTGTTCGGACGGCAAAATGGAAACTTGTGATTTTAACACACACAAAAAGTTTTAATGTTTGTTAGCTGAACATGGAGTCACCCAAAGCTGGAGCGCTCAGCGTCCTGTCAGTGAGTTCATCATCTATGAAAAGTGATATGTAAAAGAACGTGCTGTGTGTCTCCAGACTGGGTGCGTCCACGGTGCAGGTGGTGTTTGTGTGTTCACATGAACCGACGGGGCTGCAGAAGGAACCACGCTGTAAAAATTATGTAGCCTTGATGCAGAGTCCGACCTCACGAGACAAATATGCACATGAAGAATGAATCCATGGCAACAAGCTTGTTTACATGTCCTTCCTCCGAGCTGTTTCTGACGGGTTCGACAGTCACAAGTAGCATTCTCATGATGACTGTTGGATGAGCTTGTTTTGCTTTTTAATTTGTTGTTCTCAAAGATCCAAACTGCAGGAAGTGGGTTTGATGGGAAGTTTATTACAGCCTGGACTGAAAGTGATGAACGTAAGTTTGTTTTTCTACGATACGATGATGGAGCTATCAGCCAGGTTTAGTCGAGGGATGATGAATGTTGTAATCAAGAAGTGTTGCCTGGATTCTTTGAGGTTTAACTGACCGCTCTCTAAGCCCCGCCTCCACCTTTAGTGACTGTTGACGCGCAGAACATATGCAGTTTACAACGGCTGCGTTTACATGCACATCATATTCCAGTTTTTGCCCTCTTTCCAAAACTAAATATGCTCCTACTAAGCTGTTTACACAGCTAATGAAAATGAATATATTTCACTAATATTCCCGGCCATGCAAACTTCAGTTAGCCTTAAATGCTCGGCTGTGTTTGACAGAGGTCGATGCCCTCACACAGGTATGTCCAAAGTCTGGCCAGGTGGCCAATCATAGCCCACAGATTGATTTTAAATGACCCAGGGCTTGTTTTATAAAGTGTAATGTGTGGCCCACTACACAATGTTGGTGAAACAAGTACGATCATTTTGCATTTTTTACGTTCAGGACTGACGGACAGTTGCCTAACAGCAGACATTTCCTGCTAGGTAGCAGACATTACAACCGCAAAGAAGCGTAAAGTTGATGGCAAGTGCCGCCGCTTTCAGGAGCGGTGGAAGGTTGACTATTTTGTCAGTGAAACAGTTGTGTTTGTTTCATTTCAGGTATTTTCACGTTATGTAATCTGGCCCCCATTTGAAAAAAATTTGGACACCGCTGCTCAAACATGTCGTTTATCCCATCAGAATATGTAAAAGTGAAATGACTGGAGCTGCTTTTGTTGTTTTGCTTCTTTGTATCAAAACAGGATTTTTCCAAAGTTTTTTGGCGGTGACAGACTGGTTGGATCGTGTGAACGCACCCTTACTTTCACTCTTTCAACCACCTTCTTCAAAAGATGTGTAAAGGAACTTGAGCATATCCAAAAATCTGTTGCTATCCAGTTTTTTATCATGTTTAAAGTAGAAATATGGGCTTTTCTTTTGGGTATGCACCACGATCAGTGACTTTACCTACGACCCCAAAAATGCCCGCTTCCTCCTGTGTGACCCTGAACAGCTCTACAGGTAATTTAAAAAGCAGGAACTACAATATTAGTGTTTTTCATTTTTCATATGAGGAGAAGTCTTTTATTTCTCATTAGATTTAATTTGAATTTGTTTCATTTATAGATTTATGTTTTAAAGTAATAACAGAAAATGTTAAGCAGCCCACAATTTGTTGTAAAGTTCATCATGTTTGACCTAAATTAGATCATCTGACATCATCATCGTCACGTTTTATAATTGCATCTTTCACGTTCTCACGTTCACCACTTGCTGTTATTTGCTGACTGTGGTTTCCTCTGCTCAATACAATCCCAAACCTCCGGGAACCCAAGGCTGGGCGCAGTGACTACATTTACTGCGCCCAGCCTTGGGTTTTGTCTGGATTTGCAGGAAATTTTGATGTATGAGATACCCAAAGGTTTCATTTCAGTCAGAACTCAACTTTGATCAAAACTGTAGTTACTGCGGTTCGTCTTTGTTGGACGTTATTTTAACTATGATGATGAAAAATGTAATGTCTTCACACCAAACACGATGCAAATTTTCCTGTCGCGTTACTCACAAACAATATTTTGTGTTGACTGACGTCATACCTGTGTAAAATCGCTGAAACGACAAATGAACTTCTGCTGGCACATCCTCGCTGTCATACATCACTGGAGGATCTCCATGCTGATTTGCTATCGTGGTGCGAATTGGTCGCTGAAGTTGAGATTTTTCAACTCTCGTGAATAAGTGTGACACGTTACTTGCTACTTGCTTCATTCTCGTTGCTTAATTAGCTTAATTCACCTCATTTGCGTTGTGTCCATTGCGCTGCCCAGTTGGAATTTGTGTCTCATCGTGTCTTTACACGGACACCACATTTAATTCACTCCTGCAAATTGTTTTGTGGCTGAAGTGTTTTGCGTTGCATTATCTTCAGTGACACTGACTGGGTTTACTGGAGTTTACACCGAATCCAGTGAAGCTCAGGACACAGCTGCTCACGTTAAATCTAAGTTGAGTTTGTACTGTAGCTAGTTAGCTCGTCAGCTAACCTTCCTCCCACACTTTTGCGCTTTTGGTTTTGTTTTGTTAAAGGTTCAAACACGCCACCGTCCAAACTCTTGAAAGGGGATTTAGAGAACGGTCAGTTAAAGTCTGACACCTTATCTTAAGTACAAACACCCCCCCGCTCACACTCACAGTATTGTATGGTGATTATTCAATGTGATGTCAGATGACAGACAGGAAGTGAGATCATGTTTTTCTCTGTGAAACAAATGTGAGTTTTTTCACTCCTCTTGCTTCCAGCTGCTCCGCTCCTTCCAGCTCTGCAGGGACAATAATTAAAAGGGACAAGGAAGCGAGGACAGGAGGCGAGGAAAGGAAGCTTGTCCTCTGAATGAACCTTTTTCTTGAATCTGAGAGAGAAGTATGGGTCGACCGCACCCCCTCCTGTACACGCTCTCATCATCGATCAACTCATGTGCCATATTTTATCTTGCAACACGTACAAGACAAAAAGGATCGTGTAACATATGACGCTTACGATGACGAAGTTTTTCCTTCCTTTTCATTTGTGGATCATGTCATGTAAACAGGAATCTTTGTTGAACAAACGTCGAGGCTACTCGTGTTACTGACGCTGCAGTCTGTTACTATGTGGATGTATGAATATGTATGTGAGAATTAAGAATAATTTGATCAACTGTTACAGGTACTTTATATAAAAACCTTTACAAGCACGGTGTGTTGGTTTTTATTTTCAGTTCACGTGATGTTACAGTTCTCAGTGTGACCACAGTGAGGCAGCACTGAGCTGTTAGTGAGGTGACGCTGCTGAGCAGTTTTGGGGATGAAGTGGTGTTTGGGGAGTTTGGAGAGCTCCATAACAGGCGATGCGCTTATTGCTCACTGACTCTGGAGCTCCTGAGTGGGTGGAGTGTTGACAGATATTAGTATGCACCAGGAGAGCCATCGAGGGTGGATGTGATTGTAGTTGGAGTGCTGAAATCTTATTACTGAGTGCTGCACGGAGACGGAGGCCTCTGAGAGTTTCAGGAAAATTCCAGCTCACATCAATCTGCCTGTGTACGGACTCTGAAAAGATCTGGAGAAATTACAATACAGTCAGCCAAAACATTAAACATTCAAACCACTGACAGGTGAAGTGAGTAACGTCGGTCATTTCATTACAATGCAATGTTCTGCTAGGAAACCTTTGCTTCTTGCATTCATGTGGAGCCCCTTTACGCACTCCACCCACCTAGACATTGTCATAGACCAAGTGCCCTGCTCATTACAACAGTACCCCTGATGGCAGCAGCCCCTCAGCGAGGCAGTGCACCATGCCCAACTGCAGAAACTGCTCAGGAATGGTCCAAGGAACACGGCAAGGAGCTCAACGCATCGATCTAGCTTTCAAATTCCCCAGATCCCAATCTGATCACGCATCTGCGGGACAAACCGGTGCTCCGGAGCTCCTTTGTCCGGGCCTCGACAGGTCAAAGCCAAGTCCGATCTATGATGGGGCCCCTGACCTGTCGAGGCAAGGAGACAGGACCTCTGTGGGTGTCCTGTGTTGTCTGGCACCAAGGCATGGTCGAAGGATTCTTTGAGTCCTGTGGGTTGGGCGGTAAGGTGGACGTTCGATCAGATTGGGATCTGGGGGCACTGGAGGCCAGGTTGGCGCCTTGAGCTCTCAGTCACGTCCCTCAGGCCATTCTTGAGCAGTTTTGGTGGAGTGGCATGGTGCACTGTGCTGCCTGGGGGGCGCGCTGCCATCAGGGAGTGCAGTTGCCAATGAAGGGTCTTCTTGGTCTGTAATGGTGTTTGGGTGGGCGGTGTGTGTCAAGGGGCAACCACATGAATGCAAGGGCCCAAGGTTCCTTAGAAGAGCACTGCACTGTAACAAAACGATCGATGTTATTCACTTCACCTGTCAGTGGTTTTAATGTTTCGGCTGCTGGATCACTCCACAGGGTCACATCATCACAGAGCAAGTTTATAACTTATTAACCCATTCTTTCAATTCCTGGAGCCTTTGATGTCTTCAGTGTCTTAGAACAGACAGTTATTAGACCCACAGTGATAAGAGAGAACACACGGACCCCAGTAAACACAACTTTGGACTTAAAGGGATTTCTGAACCAAACCAACAACTTAACATGTCTAATCCTCTGATCCAGAGCGGTCTGAGCTGCAAAGTCTTTTTGAGTTTACTCAGCTTTAGAGTTGTGTCAGATGTGTTTGATATAAGTGTTCAACACACAGTGAGGGACTGTAACTAAGTATATTTACTCAAATACTGTCAAAGTCAGGGTACTTGAACTTAACTTTATTTATAAAGCACCTTTCATACAAACATGCAGCCCAAAGAGCTTCACATGGCAAAACTGGAATGACACTGACATGATTTAAAGGAGAACACGAACAACTGAACTTAACACGTTCTGTAAGACTAAAAAAAGATCAAATGTCCTTAAGAATAAAAAGAAAGTAAATAAATAAATAATGTAAATGGACACAAATGAACAGGAGGGATATAATACAATAGGTAAAAACCAAAGATTGAAACTTAAAAATCAAGACTGTAATCTTACTCCATATTAAAGGGACGAGTTGCACAAAACACCTTAAGTTTTCTCCTTAAGTATGACACTTAAGGCTTAATTTCTTAATTCAGTCAAATCTAAAGTGTGAAATCAGAAGTGGATCCATTGGCTTGTTTTTATCATTTATCACCATAAACTCTGTCATGCTGCAGTTAAGACAGAGTCAAAGGGACCCTAAGTTGTTTTTTTTCACCTTACTGTGGTTGCTAAGGTCTTTTGTGCAGCAATCGAGGGATTCCTTAAGTATAAGACCAGGACAAGGAGAAAACCATAAATACTTAAGTGAACATTTTAAGGAAACCTTAAGGAGAAGATTTAAGGTTGTTTTGTACATATTTTGAGGAAACCTGAACTAGGACCTTAAGGAAAATGCTAATTTAAGGTGTTTTGTGTGACCGGGCTCCAGATTAACATGTGATTACATGACTGACTAACTTACATGATTAACACTTTACTTGAATTGTTTTAGAGTGTTATTATAAATGCTGATAATTACACTCTAATTCTTAATATCTTAAAATCTTTACTTAAGCCAAAGAGTGGCCTTTAACTTTGCATTTTAGAGTTTATTTACCAAAAAAGTAGAATAAAGGCTGATAAATGTTCGGTCTATTTATTTGTTAAAAAAGTATTTCACTGCTGAAGAGATGGTTTTCTCATAAAACTAAGATGTCTGTGCAGACAGACAAATACTTTTGAATTTAGTGCGACATGATCACAGAAACAGAGAAAATGGGCTGTGGTATTTACTTTTGCTCAAGAGGTTTAAAACCTACAACTACCAGCATGCACTGCATCACACCACACCAATATGCTCCCACTGGTGGGTGACGTCATGCAGGTTGGATGTTCATCCCCAAAAACATAGCAAAATGTTTATTTAAACAGAAACATGGAAACATTGTTGTGTTACACAGACGCTCTGCCTGTTGACACAGTGAGGTTTAGTTAAGTTCAATCAAAAGGAGCATTATTGGCGGGAAAACACATGTTTACATGGGTAAAGCCACTGTGAAAGAAAAACAAAATATATACGTCTATATACACATCACTGCTGACTGGGAAACACTGTGACACACCCACCAAACCAGAGAAAACACACCTCAGAGTCCGTTACACACGTTCACCCTGGAAACTGTAGCAAAACAGTGGACGCCATTTTGACACTGAACGCACCCCTCCTCGTTTTTCCACAGGAAACAAAATGGCGGCCGGCTGGAAACAACAATCAGGAATCACAGTTGAATAGTGAGATAAAACATGTGTCTGAAACACTTGAGGACAGAGAAAGGCAACGCAATAACTCAATATACGTTCGTATTTAATCAGCACCGCATCATTTTACAGTGTGATGCAGTTTAGTCTCAGTTTGAGAGACAGACAGAGAGCAGGTTTCCCTCTCGGTCCTTTTTTACTCTTTGCTTCCGTGGTGGCGGGAAATACGAAAATGCGGAAGTACAATCCTTAGTTGGAGAAACAGCTGGAGAGGAAACAGCTGGAGAGGAAACACCTCTGCGGCTTTGAGGTGAGAGGTGAGCAGGTAGATCTGTGTGCAGGTAACATGGAGGGAAGTTAAACACCTCTGTGTCTCTCTGTGGTTGTTTTGTGTCTGTGTGGGCGTTTATTAGTCCTTGTTCTGTCTTATTTTGTGTCTCTGAGATTATTTTGTGTCTGTCTTTAGTTGTCTTGTGTCGTTTTGTCGTCATTCTGTGCCTCCTTATGTTTGCAGACACTTTGGGCCCCTGAGCTTGTCCCCTGTAGGCCCAGTGTCATGATGCAGAGCTGGTTGAAAATCAAATTGTCCCTTTAAGTACACGAATGAATGAATGACTTTATTTCGAACCAAAGTTTAAAACAATTTTGTGATAACAAAAAATGAAAACAGAAATGTTTGAAAGGGAGCAGGTAGAAGTAAAACTTATATGTTCCTACCCCGCCGTCACTTTTCTTCTATTAACTTAAATTATTTGCAGTTTCTTACATGTATAGTTACATACATGAAAAATAAAGAGATGGTCCGCACACCAACTGAAGCTCCCATAGAGAAATTTATTCAGATCATTTTCACGTATATACTTTTTTGATCCAGCACCATTAATTTTTCACTGTCTGATGTGCGTGTTTTTTGATCTTTACCTGTATAGTTACATACAACAATAAACCCATTTCACAACCCAATTTTCTAATTACATTCCTAAATTATTTACAACACACCCGGTGATACTAAATAAATACGACTTTCCCTAAAACAGCTTTTCCTCTTCCAAATACCTGTCAAGGGTTTGTTTTTTGTACAGTTTTTTTTAAAATGGTTGGTCATCTGTCACCCCGTTCCACAAATCCACCCACACACTGAAATACACAGACCTTTTTTTAGTTGAACGAACACGCTGTTGTTTAAAGTTAAGTTTTCCTCTCAAGTCATAACCCCTCATAAAAACCTTCTTATTTGTTGTCCTCTGCCATTTTGATTAGACAGTTTGACAAGTGCATCATTTCACAGTTTTGTTGCACTGACATGTAACTTTTCTTTTAGTTATAGCGCTCTGTTTTTAATCACTACTATATGCTTTGACTCTATTATACGTACGTTCTGTTTGTTTTTATTCTATTCATTTAAAGCACACTGAATATCTCTGTGTGTGAATTGTGCACGATGAACAAATGTTCTAGTAATTACGTCTAGCTCAAAAAGAATTGATATAGAAGCTACTGAAAACACTGAAGTGTAGCGCTGTGACAATATTCTGATTCCACTGTGCTGAAGGTCAGCTGAGCATCTGATTGTTCTTATTGTGTTCAGCTGTCTCTGCATGGTGTTTGTTACTGATCCACTGTTTAACTTATGTTACATTTGTAAAAACAATCTTTAGTTCACATTTCATAGAGACACTATATGAGAGAACATCATGAAGATCAGAGGATAATGAACAGCAGAGAGACAGACAGACAATAACACACAAGCTGTGACACAGATAAATAAACAATATGCGATAAATGCAATAAATTAACAGTATAATCGAATCTTAAACTTGGAGCACAAATGTAGGGTTTTCATAGCTTTCCTATTGTTTGAGGTAAGTAAAGTCCTGATGTTGGATTCTGCTTCTCTTTGAAGGTGCAGAGAGGGTTTGATTTTTAACACCTTACATTTATGGATATGAAACTTGCCGATGCGATGAGATGACACAAAACAAACTCATTTTCTAGTTCTGTTTTATAACTTGTAAACCCAAACAGTACATCCTGAAAGCAAGGTACAAAAGCATCATAGATACAGTCCAATATAAGGTGACATAACTTGCCACAGGCTGAGAACGAATGGGCGACAGTCTCTGGATGCATGTTATTAAAAAGTGCACATGGTGTCTTTGTCCTTCTTGAACTTAACTTAACTTCTTGAGCTTAAAGGGATAGTGCACCCAAAAATGTATATTCAGCCATTATCTACTCACCCATATGCCGAGGGAGGCTCAGGTGAAGTTTTAGAGTCCTCACATCACTTGCAGAGATCCAAGGGGAGAGGAGGTAGCAACACAACTCCACCTAATGGAGGCTGACGGCGCCCCAGATTCAAACGTCCAAACACACATCATTGAAACCACAAAATGTCTCCATACTGCTCGTCCGTAGTGATCCAAGTGTCCTGAAGCTCCGACATAAAAAGTTGCACACGTGAGCGCGGTGCCCAGAGAGGCAGTCAGAGCTACAGGCTACAATGAGGCTAAAAACAGAGTTCAAATGAGGTTTTTCCAAACAACTTTTTATGTCGGGGCTTCAGGACACTTGGATCACTACGGACGAGCAGTATGGAGATATTTTGTGGTTTCAATGATGTGTTTTTGGACGTTTGAATCTGGGGAGCCGTCAGCCTCCATTAGGTGGAGTTGTGTTGCTACCTCCTCTCCCCTTGGATCTCTGCAAGTGATGTGAGGACTCTAAAACTTCACCTGAGCCTCCCTCGCCATATGGGTGAGTAGATAATGGCTGAATTTACATTTTTGGGTGCACTATCCCTTTAAAGGAAAGGATATTGTCTGCTGACTGATAATTAGGGCTGCAACGATTAGTCGACTATTAAAATAATCGGCGACTATTTTAGTAGTCGACTAATCGGTTTGAGTCATTTCTCATATAAAAGTACTATAAAAGTACCCAAACACTCTTACTGCAGCTTCTTATGTTCAGATATTGGCAGCTTTACACACTCTCCTGTGACGGTGAACTAAAACCCTTTGGCGTGAGCACGAAACAAGACATTAGATGACATCATTTTGGGGTTTGGGAGAGACAGACCGACATTTTTCAACATTTTAACACATTTTTCAATAAAATGATTAGTCGACTAATCGAAGGAATAATCGACAGATTAGTCGATAGTGAAGATAATGGTTAGCTGCAGCCCTGCTGATAATGATCTCCCTGTCTGTCACTGACATATGAGCCACTAGCTGTGATATGATCAGCTAAGTGCTGATAATAAATGTGTGTTACACTGAGGTGTTTGTGTTTGTCTCAGTCAGGATGACGGTGCAGAGCTCCTCAGTCCTCTCACGGAGACAGTCTGTGCAGCGGGGGCGCTGTCTGTGGTGCTGAAGCACCGGAAGACCTGACGGTTACCAAAATAAAAGATGATTCATAAAGTCACAGGGCGGAAACGACAGGTAAGGACCGTCAGGTGTTGTAGATTTGTCAGATTAAAACAGATGTTTGGATTCAGTTATAAATGTAAGTGTTTGTATGTTTTAATATCAGTGAGGAAAAAAGAGCAGTCCAGTGAAATGCGCGTGCACGTGCGGACACATGTCTCCTGTGTTTCCCCCTCTTTTATCAACCTGCCACGTGACCGTTTCCTGCACGGCAGAGGATCACGAGAGCCGCGGAGCGATCCTCCTTCAGCCGCACGCGAGCTAATCGGAGCGCTTCCGCCTGAGCCGGCCAATCAGAGCGAGGTGCGCTGCAGCTTATAAACGCGTCAGCTGCCGAGCCTTTTCCGTTCACCGTCCCCGCTGTCCCGTGAATCACTGACCCCAGCTGCAGCCCTCTACACCGCAACCGTGAAGATGGCGGCCCGGGTAAGATGAGACATTTATTTATTACAACCAGTGGTGATTGATTTCGATGTCCTCGCGCTTGTGTCGGTTATTGAGGAGAAACATGGCGTAAGATGTCGGCAGCGCTGCCTCCATTCACACTGAGCGGTCCTGCTGCCTGCAGCGGCTGAATGTCACCGCCACCGCACATCATGGTGTTTTGGAGCTGATGGTGCAGCACCGTCACCCTGACATGGTGCAGCTCTGCAGAACATGAGCTCCAGCCTCCTGCTGCTCCTGTTGCTCCTGCCGCCTCCTCTCCGGGGCTGCCTCCTCTCCCTAATCCGGGGTCTACTTGTCCTTGAGCCGACGCGGCTGCGTAAAAAACAGCCACTGAAAAGCTTCCCGAGCTTTGCATCTATAACACCAGAGTGACGGTGTGTGTGTGTGTGTGTGTGTGTGTGTGTGCAGCAGCCAGCGTGTATCAGACATGTCAGTGTGTATTTGATGATGATTGGTCAGAGCAATGAGGCTGATGCTGCCTGAGCCGTCAGTCTGCGGTGTGTGTTCGTGCTGCTGAGGCTGTTTGTGCCGAGGAGCAGCGCATGGCTGACTGCTGACTGCTGGACTGGTTTATCTCAGGGCTGTGCAGGAGCTGTCTGTGCACAGGGAGGATGATGATGATGTCAGGTGACCAGTGTCCACCTGTCCTGCTGTCCGTCCCTCATCACAGGCCCCAGATCAGAGCTGCTGCTTAATGAGCATCCATCCACTGATTAATACAGCCCAAAATGTAATGAGTCACTGAGGGCAGGGCGAGCCAGCAGTTACATCTGCTGCATCAGGATATTTATAATTGGGGAGGCATGATATTGGATTTTTTTTGCCGATATGTAACACCTCATTTGACCCATACACTGATCAATATATCCACTTTTCCCACCTCAGTGATCACCAGGTCTCTTCCAGCAGCTGATGGAAAACAACAACAACAAAAACAAACAAATATATATCATCAAAAGTAGTACAATACTGGGATACATATATTTATTTTCTTTGTTTATTTTTATTATGAATGCGGGCTACAGATGTGGTAGGTCACATGACTGGCTCAGGCAGCACTCTGGGTATTTATCAGAATCCTGAAGAAGAGCGGTGGTCTTGAAACGTTACTCTGCATTAAACAATCCTTGGTAACAGGAGCACTTTGCTTGTGCAAAATTACAAAAAGCATGTTGGCTGATAATGACGACATAGTCGTGCATCCCTGTTCACATTCCTGGGGAAGCAGGTTTGCTTTATCTTGCTAAATATCTCACTCTCAATGATCCTGACTCTCCATCAGGGTTACAGAACATCTGAACTTCAGAAGTTGCCTTTTGCTTCTACATCATGATCATAGACCAGCAGCAACAGAGGAGATTATTGGCATCGTACGTCTCTGCAAACCACCTATACTTTACATTTGGACATTTCATGCTCATCATATCTACTAGGGTTGAGCAGAATACTCTGATTGAACGAGTATCTGGTACAGATAATGTACTTCTTACGAGTACAAGTACTGCACAAGTAAAATGTGTCAGTACGTGCACTCGTGATAAAGAGAAATACTCATTTGGGTCGCTGTGTTTCATCACTCAAGGTGGATTTATACTCGGGCATTAACAGAAAAGTCGGTTTGTCGACGTGTCGACGTCAGTGGCACAAGTCAACACCCCCCGGGAGGAGTCGACAAGTCGTGTGTTTTTTTTCTCTCTCTCTGTGCTTGTGTACAGAATGCAATCGCTGCCTCTGATTGGCTTACGCTGATACTTTATCCTTGACTAAGTGAACATCCTAAGTGAGCGTACTATAAGTGGAGCGGACTCCGCGAGGAATGTCCGCAGTCATTCGGGCTTTCATAGTCGAGCGCACTTCCGCGTTGTAGTTTCCTATAAAAATGTCCGTGAAAAATCCCCGCGATGTGAGAAATACATGCCGAGCAGTCACTGGTGCACGGAGCAGAGTCCACGCGGTCGTAAAATCTGAGCTTTGCAAGCACAGGGCTTGCGGACGTCCGCTTTGAGTCTGCGCGGAGTCCATTCCGCGTACGTTCCACCCGAGTATGTTCGGGCCTGACAGACACACATCACATGTGTGGAGATACTTCACTTTCCTCTGCTGTGTCAATGTGATGATGTCATCAAATGACTTGTCGACTTGACTTCGACTTTATTGACAGATAAGTCGACCTGAAAAAAATCAAAGTCGTTAATGCCCTAATTTATACTTGCGCTTCAGCTCTCTGCAGAGCCTACGCAATTATGAGCATTTTTACTTGTGCAGTGGTGTGTCTGTGTCACTCTGCAGTTACACCTCCAGAACACTAGTTGGCGGTGAAGTGCTGTAAAGTTTGGTTGATTCAAAACACACATTAAACACACATTAAACACACAGTAAACACACAGTAAACACACATTAAACATGGCTTAATAGAGACAGTTTCAAACACAAATCAGCTTCACTATAACTCGCAGCATTCACAGACAAACACTTGTCTTTATCTGGACACATTTTCCCCACAAATACAACATGCTAACGTTATTAGCACAAGCCTATGGTATTTTACATTGTATAAAGTAGCCTAGCAGCTAGCTGACTTTTCCTCTACTCATATGAAGCCAGGGACAACAGCAACATTTAACAAAGGTAACGTTACATAATTTGGCTCCATTACAACTCACAAGGTTCACTGACAAAACAACTGTCTTATACTAAACACGTTTTCCAAACAAATACAACATGCTAATGTTATTAGCACAAGCCTATGGCATTTTACATTGTATAAATTAGCCTAGCAGCTAGCAGAGATTTCCTCTGCTCATATGAAGCCAGGATAAATCACACACAGTGTGTGGAGGCTTTATTGTCTTCACAATTTATTGTTTCTTATCTGTGAAATTAAAGTAAATCAAAGCTTTGTTTCCACTGAGGGAAATGGTTTCAGCTCACAGAGACAGACAGGAGGTCTGCGTCACTGTGACGTGGAGTTACCTCTCTGGGGAGGTGCACGTCAGGCTACGGCGTGGGCTCTACGTTGACGCAGAGGCTACATGGCTGGAGTCCAATGTGACGACGGGGTCAAAGTTTCCACTTGTGTCACTGACTTTCAAAATAAAAGGAACTGTCAAAATATTACACATGTGCTGCACAGCTTTTTACTTTGTTTTATTTGCGGGGTGTGTGTCAGGTACGCGACTCTGCCTCCTGCCAGCTCCTCTAAAGCTGATCAACACGTTACATCTCGTTTGATTTGTACATAAAAAATTAAAACAAGGAATCAGTGTTTCACACAGGGCGATGTGCCGAAGTATTTCTTGGATGGAGGCAGGAACTTCCTGCAGTCTAAGATGGTTACCTGGCAACTGTTTAAAAGCAAGAAGTAGCCTGGCTCATAAAACTGTCTTTGACACTTGTGTTTCAGTCTTTGTGCTAAGCTAACGAGCTGCAGGCTGCAGCCTCATATCAACCACACTCACGTGACGGTGGTATCTTCTCCTTTGACTTGTGTCACCACAGAGGGGTGGGGGAGATGTGTTCTGGACAGCATCACTTTATTCTTATAAAGGTGTGATGTAGCTTTACATTCAGGGCTGACATCTCATGTCTGTCTCTGTCTTACATGTATTATTTGAGGGGTTTTATATTTGCAGTCAGACCCATGGTGCAGGAATCATGCCGAGTCATGGTGCGAGGTGCTAACAGCTGTAGCATTACACAGCAAGATTGTCTCACCGTGCTCATGACGTTAGACTACAGAGAGACTGGATATAAATCATGCATGGAGTCTTTGTGCTGGTGGATTCAATATATTTCAGCTCATTCATGACCTCTCAGAGCGGGCGTGCACGTCTCATCAGTTTGTGCACGCCACACATAAAGATCAGCTCATGCAGCAGTGACACTAATGCACATCATTAGGTGGTGATTTATCCAGAGAGCCTTGAAGCTGCCTGTGCGCAGATTTTTATTGTTTCAGTGGAGATGTGACAGCAGAGAAAACTCTTACTCTGTCAGTGAAATACTCAGAGCTCTGATAGTCCAGAAGCAGAAATACATCGTAGCAAAGCTCCGACCTGCAGATCTGCTCTTCCTGCGGCTCTCAGACACGCGACATCAGCAGCTTTTTATTTAACAGCCTGACCGCTGGCTGATTTGTGAATGAAGCACAACACCCGAGGGAGCTCGGTCGATACGGCTGTAAAAGGACCGCATGTTTTCATTTGTCAGTTTTTAAATGGGGAATGGATTCCTGCAGTTATTTAAGTGACAAGTAAAAAACCTGGACGCTGTTCATTAAAGAAAGGCTTCAGAGCAGCTGCTGATGTGACGGATCAGAGCAGGAGCTGCAGACGAGGTTAAGTGAATGTTTCAAACTGTTAGGTAAAATAATGTGTGACGGCCCTGAGACACCTGAGCAGGACGTCTGGGTGACACTAATAAGGGGTGGGAATCACCAGAGACCCTCTGACAGGATGTAATGGCTATTAACAGCCACACTGAGAAATGCATCTGCAACAAAAAAAAGAATAATAATTTACATAGCATGATTTATGTGTGCATGCAAAATGTTACCCGTCACACCAAAGTATTTCTGCACCAATACTGCACCTTTCCCTTACGTGACATACAGTAAGTAAGAGGAAATGACATCATTTAATTTTTTTTTTTTTTTTTTTGCAAAATTAAAACAGTGGCGACTTTACAGGCACAAAACAAACAGAAGATATGTATATACACAAACACAAGGACAGGGAAAGAGAATGGGGCGACATACAGACATACCAGGATAGTCCGGGGGACTTGGTTCCATTGGGCGGAAAATGCCAAAAAATTGCACACCTTCATTTGGTTCGGTTCACACTACACTTTTTAAAGCAGACCAAACTGCCTCGACAATGTCACTCAGTTACAACTTGATCGTTCGGGGGCGGTGTTGCCTGGAAGAAAAAAAGCATGAGGAAGAAGAAAACCCAGCTCATCGACTGGCCAGGACCGAAAATGGAAATCCATCCCCTTCAGCCGGCTTGGTCACCTCAAAAACAAAGACGCAGCACCAAAGTTATGCAGTCTGGAGTTTCTGTTTTTACTTAGGTGCTCAAACTTAATTGTTTCTTCACAAGAAGCTGCCCAGTATGAGCAGCAGGTGAGGCAGCGAGCTATCCAGTATGTTGCTCTGCGCTGCGCTCTACATCACTTCCTCTCTTTGGTTCACTGGATAGTCCGTTTGCATTTCCCACTGTAAGCGCACCAGGGTTCACTTGCAAGTGAACTGAGACCTCCGGTTTTCAAGCTGACCAAGGATTGCTCGTTTGGTCCTCACCAGAGTTTGAACGAGCATTCACACCACCCCAAACGAACCAAACTATCCGTGGAAGCAGACCAGGGTTCGCTCGTTTGGTCCTCACCAGAGTTCGAAAGAACGTTCACACCACTCCAAATGAACCGAACTATCCATGGAAGTGGACCAAATAGCGCTGGTGTGAATGCGCCCTTAGTCACTATAATAGAACCTAGTAGTGCGTCACGCCATACACTGCCACCCACTGGCCAGGTGTTGTCAGTGCAACACAGATCTCTCAAAACCAGGATGGCCGACAGAGTGCAGGAAATGTTGCGCAGCTCAGGAATATCCTGCCAATCCTTCTCTAACAGGAGACCCTGGCAGGTAAACAAAATCTGGAAAAATCAAGTAAGATCTAAGGAGCAATGCAGTTGTTTCATTTTCCAATTATTGATTTTATGTTGTGAGGAAATTGCAGTTAATCATCCGTCCACTAAACTGGACATCATGCAGCACTGGCTGCATTTAAACTACAATTAATATTTTCACTGCAAAACTGCGATAATACGTCTTCATCTGCAGCGACATTTTTCGGCTGTAAATGAATTGATTTATGTTATTAGAAGGTGATGGACAGTGTTTGTAACGGAAACAATATTTTGACAATATTTTTGTTATTCGAGTGAAGAGGAGGGAGCTCCTCCCATCTGTAGGAAGACAGAGAGGAGGAGCTGAGGAGTCAGGAGCAAAGTTCAGTGCTTACATGGCATTGAACAGTATTAGAATTTGTCTCAGCAAATGTGAAAACACTAGTTTAACAGCATCAAAATATATATTGCTATAGTTTGACGCGATAAAGATTATGTTTTGATTAGGTTATATTTTTTAGTTTAAAACCTAAACGCATGCTGTCCACTCGAGCAGACGCGTGGAAAAACGCACATTTAAAGAAAATGAACTTCAAATCTTTTTCATGCCTAAAGAGGAATAAAAACACTAAATAGAAGCAAATCTTGACTGAGGTCGTAATAATTCATGCATGAAAAGATTCAATTTAAATACAATTTTGTAAAACATAACAAAATCAAAATAGATGTTTAAGCAACGAACAAATGTGCATTGTGTTTGTAAAAAATTATATTAATTTCTGTTCATTTCTTTTTTAAATTAATTTGCTTGAAATCATTCACTTAGACATCATTTTATAAAAAGACATGATCTTATAATCAAATCATCAATAAGGGATAATATTAAATATAAAACACACTTTTCATTCTGTCCCTACTGTTTGGTGGTTAGTGCTTTATGCTGTATTTATAATATAGTTTTTATATTTTCCACAGTTTAAACAGCTTCAATGAGAAAACTGCAGAGTTGATTTGAGGGCGTTAAAGAGTCACAGGGAACATTTCCTGCAAATGAATACAAAACGACTTATGTTCTCTTCCTCCGCCCTTTTTATTGGTCATGCATGATGAGGCGCTTCAAGATGCGATCAATACTTTATAAAGAGACGATGCATGTGGATGTAAAACAGGTGCATTTGATGTATAAGAACATGATGAATCTGTCACGTGAAGCTCAGACTGGACTCTGTATCACAGAACAGAGAAGATTATAATCATGTATCACGTGTGTGTGTGTGTGTGTGTGTGTGTGATGGTACAGTCCTCCTCTTGGTCAACCAGCATGAGTCAAACATGTCCACGGGCGTGATGTTCTGCTGCTGACACACACACACACACACACACACATCCCTCACTCTGACTTGCCCAGCAGAGCATGTCCTGTCGGCGTCCTGCCGCCTGTCAGAGGGAGTCAGGACCAAACTAACACTTCCACAGCCTGACACCGTGAAGGACTCAACATCAGCTTCAAAAGATAGTATAGGGGAAACAAAGGGTTAATTTAAGGGCTAATTTAAGGCTTAATATGATGATGATTGAGGGTTGACAAATCTGTATCATCTCAGCGTTTATATCGACGGCTCACCTGATGGTGTTGGGTGAAAAACTGTTTTGTAATTCTCACTTACAGAGCAGTGACGGCCGTTCAGCAGCCTGTTTGTCAAGCGTTAATTTTTCATGGCTTTCATTCAGTGAGAAGGAAAGAAGAAGAAGAAGTGAGTAGTCTGCGTGTTGATAGACCTCTGGCGCTGACCCGATGTGTTGATTTCCTGTGGGCAGAAAGAGGATTCATCACTGATGCCAAAATAAGAAACTCTGTGGTTTGTCTGTTGTGATGCTGATCTGAGGCCGCGCTGTTTCCAGCTGTCACTGACCGTCCTCCAGGGTTGAAGCACTGGAGATCTGCCTCGAGAACACTTGTCTTGTCTTGGTCTCAGACAAAGGATTTTATTTCAGGACAGGCCAAGACGACATATTCTCACTCTGAGCTCGTCAAATACAGACATGGCTCTACAAGGCAAAATATATCACCCTGGGTACCATGTCTGCGTCAGTTTTAAACACTCAGGGGCGGAGTGTCAAGTGAGAGTCGTTACATGCATTGTGTCTTTTCAAAATGAACTCTTGTTTTCATAGGAAATATGGGCTGGTGGTGTAAGACGTAATGAATTATTGATCTGCTGTCTTCAGTGGTAAATTGACCAATGGATTCACAGGGACTTTCTGTCTGTGACTTGTGTCTATTATAGGGATGCCAGTGTCCTGACACCTATTAACTGGCAACTATGCGGTTATTGTTTCTCCCAGTATACGAGCACGGGAGGGGAATCCATTTATTGAGCCAAGTATGTGCGACTCCTCTACGATAGGTGGAGATATGCCCCCTTTCAGCTTGTTAGTATTGGACCTTTTTCCTGTTGACCTATTACGTCACAGACCAAACAATGGACAAACAAGTTAGCTACGGTTAGCTAGCTGCTAACTGCTACCATGGTGGACAACTTTACAGCTCTGTACATTTGGTGCGTCCAAAAAGTCACGGCTCTGGATGTAGATTTCTCCATGTTGTTACCGGCTTCTTCTTCTCTTACACATTTAATGCTATTGGACTTCCGGGTCAAAGCCTGGGGCGGAAACTGTGGAGCATGCTCAGAGCGCCTCGGCCAGTTTGGGTCTGATTGACTGTATACATGCAGGAGTCACATGATCTGGGTGTGTTAGTCCCACTGTGACACATTCACTGCAGGACCATTTCACTCACACTGACATGTTCACAGGGATTTTAAAAGCTGACTGAGACACTTGGACAGACTCTGGCTGTGGTGGAGACTGATCTGATGACCCTCTGTCCATCGGGCGGTCTCATCAGCCATCTGGCCTTTTTACATTTGAACATCACAAATGTCCATGAATACCATGGTTGAGCTCATACTCACTCAAAACCTACACTGCCTGATTTATTGACGCTGTTATCAGGGGTAGAAACATGTTGCTGCTTTTGTTTGTTTCCTTTTCTCTGTATTGGAAGAAACATTCTGTCTATCGGGCAGTCTCATCAGCCATCTGGCCTTTACAAAGTCACTGAATTAGAGAGTAGCAACATGGTTAAGCTCATACTCACTCAAAGCTCACGATACTGCCTGATTTGTGGATGTTATCAGGGTTAGACACATCTTGCTGCTTTTGTTTGTGTCCACTCTGTATTAGAAGAAACTGAACTGACCTTCTGTCCATCGTGCAGTCTGTCTCATCAGCCATCTGGCCTTCATAAAGCAGCCGAAGTTGAAAGCATGGAAACATTACAAATGTTGTAGAAACATCTTGCTGCTTTTCTTTGTTCCCGCTCCTCTGTATTGGAAGAAACTTTCTGTCCATCGGGCAGTCTCATCAGCCACCTGGCCTTCATAAACCTGTTAAATTAGAGAGTAGCGACTCAAGACTAAAGCACTGAAACATTACAAATGTTTCAGAATACCATGGTTGAGCCCATACTTACTGAAACCCACCATACTGCAGGGATAAAACAGCTAAAACTTTAGAAGAAACCTTCTGTTTACTCAAGTAACAGGCATCTTTGGACACCCTACTGCCCTACTTCACCCTACTGCTTTACAAACAGCAGCTGTGGCAGGACAGTGTCGAAGGTAAACAGCTTACAAGGAATTAGACCTGAGTCGGAGTGTGGACACTAAACCGTGTGATACAAGAATAAGCAGTAAACACAGTTGGCTGTTTGCTTTGTGTTGTTGACATACGACAACAAAATACTTCGCAGTCAAAGTGTAAAATATATTTTCAGCCACAAGTTGAAGCATCAAACTGACTTTAACCTCTGACAGATGTCTTCAGGCGTTCTCCTCATGGCTGTCAGCATGTATAGAGTCTCCTAACAGTGCTGAGGAGGAGCTCGTTTTGCTTCAAGGACGGCCTGATCGATGTGATTGTGTCAGAATCAATAAACAGAGCCGAGGCGCTTTTAATCCCACAGTCGGCAAAGGAGAAAAAAAAAAAGACGCCCACTCGTGTGATGGAACAAGCGAGTGGGCTTCAAACGATGGCATCTCTGCCGTTGTGTGTCTCCTCCTCGCTCCTCGTTAATAGATTTATGTCTCTCATACTCTCCCTGTAGTTCAGCCATCTTCTGCTCAGCAACCATTCGTCAGGAGACTTTATTTGTTTCTCTGCTCCTGCTTTTTGTTTTTGCACCCACACCCAATTTCGGAGGCAGCAGACTGCATTGGCGAGGTCGGAGGCTGTTAGACTGCCTCTGCATGCTGCATTGACAAACTCATCGCTCGCTCTGAACAGCTAAAAGGCTTCTCGCTGTTTGCTTTATAAATTTTATCACGACAGCAGCAGCAACATTTTCTCTGCCTCTCAGTCTTCCTGTCAGCCGTCCTCTCCCTTTGTAGTTTTCTCTTTATACAATATTTCAACTGCACAATATTTCTTTTAATCAAATTGCACAATAAACTTTTTTTTTACTTTGTTTAAAGAGTCAGTAGAAAACTACACTTTGAAATGTAGCTATCATTACATTTTTTCAATGTTCAGTTTTTTCAGTACTAAATACTTAAAATAATTTCTTTATTTTTTTTAAATTCAACAAGAAATTAGTTGTATTTTAGCAGAAAACTGAGTACACTTTGATCTGTTTATTTATCGCAAGTAATATCGTTATCGCAATACAGGATATCTTTATTATCTTTGAGTGACGATTGGTTGTGCAGTCAGCATCACACACACACATGTAGTATAGATCATTATCATACAGCAATGCAAAATCTTCTCTCTTACTGAGTCCTAAAACTCACCAGATATCAGTCGTATCACACTCGAGGGTGAGCTTTACTGACAGTATAGGTGCGACAGTGGTGCAGCAGGTCTGAGGTGCTTGGTCTGTACGCATCACTGAAATGCCACATGCTGTTTGTATGTGTGTGTGTGTACCTGCGTGTTTAGGATGTCAGTGAGTGTGTAGTAACAAATGTGTGTGTGTGTGTGAGAGGGAGAGGGAGAGTAATGGTTAATCCCCGGCCGTCTGATCACAGGGCCTTCCTCTGTCAGCTCTGAGCTGGAGCTAAATATAGAGAGCCGTGCACTCTGCTGTGGGGCAGCCAACACAACACACACACACACACACTGTGTTTCTGTGTGTGTGTGTGTGTGTGTGTGTGTGTGTGTGTTCACTGAATACAGGAGAAACCTTCAGAGCGGGTGTTGGAGTGTTTCCTCTGTCACTCAGATTTCTACAGCTGTGCTGAGAGGTTGCAGCCAGAATACGTCCAGCTCACTGACGAACACGTTACGTCTCATTTGTTTGATTCGCACAAACTGCAAAGTGTTAAAATGTCAAGTTTACTGGAGGATTTTTGTGATTACAGTTTCACAGCCCATCCTCACTGTGACCTTTCCATGTCCACATATGGCGTCCAAGGTACCCTGGGTGTGTTGGTTGTTGACGTTCTGGGACGCCGTGTCAACTTCAGCCTGTTACATGCATTGTCTGTTTTCAAAATACACTTCTGTTTTCACAGGAAATGTACAGTTTCTCTTTCAAAGTAAAAGCACTACATTGGTACAACACCGCCAACTGATGTTTTTTCCTTCAACAACACACACGTGGTTACGTTTATGAAAAAAGAACAGGGTTTGGCTTTACCAAGTGGTGGTTCTCAACGACTTCAGAGTGAGACCAGATTGTTACATCACAAAACCTTAAGATTTCACCACCTCTGAATGGATAGCGCTTTGAAAACCAGCGCTAAATCAGTCAGTGGAGCGCCGGACTAAAAGGAAAGGCTTTTTATATTTCACATCATTTTTACCTGTTTTTTTTTCTTGATAATAACCACATAGTTACCTGTTAAAGGGTGTCAGGCTGTCGAAAACAAAGCATACTAGACTGTAATGGACACAAATCAAAGACAGAAAATCCCTGTGAAATCGCCAGCCCCTATTTCCTACGAAGACGACTTTGTTTTGAAAAGTGCATGTAAAGATCCTAACTTGCCACGCCATCCCTGAGCGTTCAGAACTGACACAGAATATTTTGGCTTGTAGGGCCAGGTCGGTAATCGACGAGTTCAGAGAGCAAATGTGTCGTCTTGGCCTGTCGTGAAATAAAATCTTTTGTCTGAGACCGAGACAAGACAGAGTGAAAAAACATCTGATAAGGAATGTCCATGGAAGTAAAAATGTCGGCACAAGGTAGAATACTCGGCCCGGATGAAGGGAGGACTGAAGGACGTAGGGAGAGAAGACAGACCGGCTGCTCTGTGTGAGTTCAGTATTAATTTCTCCTCCACTGTTGTTGTTGTTCAGCACTCGGTCTTTGTCCCACCTCACCCATACCGGTTTCGAGGCATACTGTGATATAAAAGTTGATGGTTATCATCGAATAAGTTCATCACGAGCAGCAGCTGTCTTTTCATGTGTTGGTTTTTAAAACGGTGTGGAAACACTGAACCTCTGAATGAAGCTGCGGACGCTCTCCTCTGGCTGTTAAGCTAACGAGCTAATGTTCACTTTACAGACGGACAATTTACAACAGGAAGTGACAGCAGAAGATTGAAAAGCACTTTACAGTGGATGGATAATTAGCTCCGAAGCTAAATGTGGCTGCAGCAGATCACATTTTAATGTTAATGGTCCTTATATAATGAAAAAACCACAGCCCACTTTTGCTACGATGCATTTTTGCTTCATAATGATTTTACTCTACAAGCACAGTCCTGTGTCCTTTTTTTGTGCTTTGCAACGCTCGTAATTGCATAAAGATTATTTGAGTATGTTTGAGTCTTTTTTTTTTTTTTTTATTGCTTAACTATGATGAACAGCCCCTGAATAACAGATGAAACCAGGCAGGGAGGCACCGTCACAGTTACTGTGTGCACTGAAACCTTCTTGATTTAATACAGAAGCTGCCAAAAATTCACTTTGTGTGATTTATATAAGTGGTTGCTGAGTTGGCTTTTACCAGCAGCTGATTCATTTCATAATGTGCAGGTATTGACTGCGTGTTTGTGCCAAACAGGAAATAATCTTTCATTTTGAGTGTTTTCTATCATTTATTGTAATTTGGCTTTTTAAGCCTCCATGCCGCCGATAGCCGTGGCCAGAGGCATTATGTTTTTGGGTTGTCAGTCCATCCATCCATCTGACATATGTGTCCCATCCTTGTGAACATGATATCTCAAGGGAATCTCTAAAAATTTGGCACAAATGTTCACTGGAACCAGGGCCGCCCCTCCCTAAACGCAGAACACGCGCTGTGCGTAGGGCCTCATCTTCCATGGGGCGCGAGGGGACGCATTTGCGCATATGCGCAATGGATGCGCACATGTGCTACCGTCAGGCACGCGTAGAATCAGCTCGAGGAAGGAGAGAAGAGACCTGAACGCCCATGCGTCGATGCAATGATTGACAGCACTCCACATCTGAACAATCAGAGGGGTGCGCTGGCAGGCACTTGCAGAGCTGCAGTAGGTGAAGAGTTGTCGACATGTCGTCCAAAAGAGCCTCAGGAGTATGTGCGGGGCCGGGAGGGCAGGCTCCACGGAGGGGGAGACCCGAGCCTCGGGGGTATGTGCGGGGCCGGGAGGTCGGATGCTCCCAGAGAGGGGAGAGGGAGAAATATAGCTAAATTAGATGAAAATAGAAAAGAATGTCTCTGTATTTTATTTCTGTTTTCAGTGTTTAATTAAGGTGGGAGAGGCGGAGGGCTGAGGGAGATCGGACGCCTCCAGAGAGGGGAGAGGGAGAAATATAACAAAATAAGATTAAATAGGAAAAACCTGTCTGTCTCCCTCTTTTATTTTATTTTCAGTGTTTAATCAAGGGTGGGGGATTGAGGTGGTGGAAGTTACTTTCTTTTGATGAGTAATTGATGGCTGTTTGTGACTCAGATTTGTTTATTTATTTATTTCAGTTTGAAGTTATTTTTATTTAATATTTATTTATTTTAATTTTTTATTTTATTTGACTCATACAGCCAAACTACTGTATCTACAGTACATTTGTTATTGCCAGTAAAGGTTGTCAAGTTAAATGGCAAGTTGTTGTACCGTCATTTTGTACCTATGATACATTTGGGATGGGGGCCTCCAAATAAAATTTCGCTTAGGGCCCCAGTTTGGTCAGGGGCAGCCCTGACTGGAACTCAACAATGAACTGATTAGATTTTGGTGGTCAATGGTTAAGGTGGCTGTGAACTTGCGTCCGTCTCATTCTCATGAACGTGATATCTTAGCATCGCCCTAAAAGGAATTTCTTTGAATTTGACACAAACAACCTCTTGGACTGAAGAATTAACTGATTAGATTTGGTGGTCAAAAGTTAGTGTGACCTTGCATCTGTCTGATTTTCATGAACACAGTATGTAAAGAACGCCTTCAGGGAATTTCTTTGAATTTGACACAAACGTCCACTTGGACTGAAGAATAAACAGATTAGAATTTGGTGGTCAAAGGTCACTGTGACCTCACAAAACATGTTTGGCCATAACTCAAGAATTCATTCACTAATTCTGACCAAACTTGGCACAAATGTCTAACAGGATAAAATAATGAAGGTGAAAAGGTCAAAGGTCAGCTTGACTGTGACATCATCATGTTTTAACGTCATATCTCAGGAACAGAAGGGGAGACATTTGGTCAGATACTGAATTGGTGACTCTAATCTTGAAACTGTGCTGATTGTATAGATCTTCTGTGTGTGAAGCGTCCATGTTTTCACTGACATGGATGGAGACTGTCAGAGACACTGGACTGGTGGGCGGAGTCATACAACCACAGGGTGGACTGGTGGGCGGAGTCATACAACCACAGGGTGGACTGGTGGGCGGAGTCATGAACTGGTGAATATCACATCACCTTGTTGGCTTTTAAACCCTGTTAGTGTTGAGTGTTTAGTGTTTGTTTGGTTACTGCACAAATTCCAAAGCACAGCTTAAAGTGGAGAAAGCAGACAGCGCGGATACAATTTCCTGCCGAGCTCGGCTCATATTTCATTCATCTGTATGGAAAAATCCGACTACAGTGGTTTCAAATTCAATAGCTGTGAAGTAAATGCAACAAATTTGTTTGACATTGATTTTTCTGATATTCTGTGGAGAGATCACAAAACCAAACAGAGTCCAGAGGCTGAGACACATTAGCTTCAGTGATTAGGACGGAAAGATTGTGGATTTTATTTTTAATAAAAAAAATTTTCCTTATGCTGAAAAATTCAAGTGTCCTTTGACAAAAAAATAACATATCCAATAATGTTGAGTTAAATTCTGTCAGAGCTTTTGGTCTTGTATAAAAACACACTTTTGTTGTGCCAAACCCCCAAAATAGATTTTCAGACTGCGTCATCGACTGATCTTACGTCTGATTAAATCAGTCCTCCCTTCATGAAGGTTATAATGTTTAGTTTGTGTTGAAACTGATTTAGAGAGGTGTTGATTCAGCTGTGTGATCACTCTGCTGCTGGTGAACTGTATGGTGTTGTGCCTGTTAATTAGGCTCTCACTGATACAGATCAGGTGGACGTATTTAGAAACACCTGTCAGTGTGATGCAACATAATTCAACAGCTCTACAAATTGCAGCCTCCAAAGTGATTATACAGTTGAATCAACACTCCACAGCTCACAAGAACTGAATGTTTTAATCTTCATGAAACAAGGATTTGTTTAACCAGGTTTAATTTTGACAGCAATTTTCAATCTAGTCTCAAGATGAAAATGTTCATTAGTTTTAGTCACATTTTAGTAATTTTTATCCTTCATAGTTTTAGTCAACGAAAAATGTTATAGTCAGATTTTAGACATTATGTTTTCTATATGTTTTTATCTTTAAACTAGCCCAGTATCTAATTCATATATTGGAAATTACAATCATGGTAAAGTGGCTGGCGGCTGTTGGCTCCGCTGCCATTCAGCTGCTAACGCGGAGCTAGCTGCTAACAGCCACCGCTGCAACTAACAAACTCCACAAATCCATTCAGCAGCTCCACCATCCACAGTCAGACACACACGGCTGATTATTTACTGCTGAATTACAGCTCACAACTCACACCAACCCAAACATCCTGGTGCAGACTATTTACTGGAGTTTACCAGCCTGTTGCTTTAAAGATAATTACAAGCACAGCTGTTCTCAGCTGTTCTCCACTTTCAATGCCCGATAGTCATACCAGCACGAACATTTTAATCACGTCTCGTCTGAAACATAGATTTCATTTTAGTTTTTATTATCAAGATCTGTTTTAAGCTTTGTCATTGTCTCGTTTTTGTCACAGAAAAAGGTTGCTGATGAAGAATTTTCATCATAGTTTTCATCAACGAAATTAATACTGTATTTAACCCAGTCTCCAGAAGAAAATGTTTGGACTGTACATGTCTGCAAACCCCAGATATGTTGCATTTGTACATTTCATATCAACATTTCTTAAGTGACGTAGTATATGAGCTGACTTTGTTATCAGGAGTGGCGAGACGCCTGCCAAGCTGCAGACCACTGATAGAAAAGAGAGACCACTGTTTGAGACCAACAAACAACAAAACTGGTTGTTTTAATAATAATAATAATAATAATAATAATAATAATAATAAATTTTATTTGTAACGCACTTCATATTTAACGAAAAATCTCAAAGTGCTACAACAGCAAGAAAAGAAGAAAATAAGTTAAAACAAGAGTTAAAAGCAGTTATCAAAGTAACACGAGCAAAAATTACAGATTAAAAGATTTTTTTTAAAAAGGTACGTTTTAAGGCCCTTTTTAAAACAATCAATTGACTGTGGAACCCTCAGGTGTTCTGGGAGGGTGTTCCACAGTCGAGGAGCAGAGGAGCAGAAGGCTCGATCTCCCAGTGTGCAGCTCTTCGTCCCTGGGGGGAGAAGTCTGTGGCTGTTGGTGGAGCGGAGTGAGCGTGCTGAGGTCTGGAGGGTGAGGAGTTCTTTGAGGTACTGGGGGGCGTTGCCATGCACTGGAATGTGAGGAGGGAGACTTTGTAGTCGATCCGAGCGGAGATGGGTAGCCAGTGTAGTGAGTGAAGAATGGGTGTGATGTGCTCATATTTACGTACTCTCAGCAGGATTCTAGCGGCGCTGTTTTGAATGTGTTGTAATTTCTGTATGCTCTTGCTGGGAATCCCGCTGAGAAGTGCGTTACAGTAGTCAAGTCTGGAGGAGACAAAGGCGTGGACGAGCTTCTCTGCATCTCTTAAGGTGAGTGTGGGACGAAGTCTGGCTATATTCCTCAGGTGGAGAAATGATATTTTGCAGAGGTGATTTATGTGGGCCTCAAAGGTTAGCTGGGGGTCGAACCTGACACCAAGGTTAGTGACTGTTGATGATAGAGGGATGTCCTTGCCAGAGAAAGTAATGCAGGTCATGGAGGTGTTTCAAATCTGATGAGGGGAACCAATGAGGATGGCTTCAGTTTTCAAGCTGTTCAGCTGGAGAAAATTATGTCTCATCCACGCCCTTATCTCCTCCAGACATGCAGTGAGCATGGAGAGAGGTGATACTGCTGATGGTGATGGATGAGTGTCCGTTTTGATGTATAATTGCGTGTCATCTGCGTAACAGTGGAAAGATACCCCGAAGCGTCTGATGACTTTACCGAGGGGGAGCATGTAGAGAATAAACAGGATGGGTCCAAGCAACGATCCTTGTGGAACCCCACAGCCAACAGCATGTGAGCGAGACCTTGATCTTCCCATGGCAACGTATTCTGACCTGCCAGTGAGGTAGGACTCAAACCAGCTCAATGCTGTGCCTCTGAGGCCAACAGAGTCATGTAGATGCTGGAGCAGTATGTGATGGTCGACCGTATCAAACGCTGCAGATAGGTCGAGGAGGATGAGGAGGGATGGTGAACCAGAATCAGCAGTCATCAGCAGATCATTTGTAACTCTCAGTAAAGCTGTTTCCGTGCTGTGGGCAGAGCGGAAGCCAGATTTCCAGTTTTCAGTGAGTCATTCCTGTGTTTTTCACAGATTTTTAGCTACGTTGCTGTTTTTCACTGGGAAATAGTGCCATGAAAAGCGGTTGTTTTTAAGCAAGACATTGACAGCATTTCTGGCAGGGATTGTGCCCCCCAAAACATGGTATTTTAAGCTTAAACATGATCTTTTCCCAACCACAACCAAGTGGCGTTTGTGCCTAAACCTAACCACACATGAACCACAGCGTCGCTGAAATGTAAAGATATATAAAGTCTCATTGTATCTGCTGAATAATAATGTGCAAATGTAACATGTCAGCAATTTGCAGAAGCAGATTACCATTCAGTTATATTTCTAATTTCTTTATAGCTCTCTGCACGTTTATCTCTACGAGTCAAGTGAGCTTTTGTACATGTGCAAATATTAATGAGGGCAGCTTTAATCTCAGTGAGACGTCAGAAATAAGGATAATAAAGGTTATGTAAGAACTTCAAAGAAGTGCGCTATATTTTTCGTCTGTTTCATGTTCAGAGATCCCTTTGTGTTGTGGACTATTTGATAAAAGCAGAGAATAACTGAGAACCTCTTTAGGATCCATTTAGAGTCCAGCTCAACAGGCAAAAACAACAGATATCATGCTATCTGCTGTGTCGCCATCAACTCATCGATCGCCAGTGCAGACATGTGACTGGATACGCCCCCCCAAGGCACAGCGGGATGAATAATTTATCAGCATGCTTGGAATATGGGGAATATTTAGAACGAGTTGGGGGAGATCCAGGGAGTGACTTTTTTGCTTCCCAGCTGCTCCCTGTTCGCACGGAAGACACGAACACTTTGAATAATGGATTAAAGAATCAGAGATGATGTGTCAGAGGCTCACAGGAGGGAGACAGAACGATCATTAGTAATTGGAAAGTAATTTAAAAAAGTGTCTGAATATTAAAATTAATGTCTCTCCTGCCATCAAACAGGTGAGGAGAAATCTAATTCAGCGTTTCAAGATGCTGTTTGCTGGTGATGAGGATGTTTGCTGAAAGGAACATAACTGATTAGATGAGGGCGGCACAGAGAGCCAAAATCATTTCACAGAAAGCACTGGGACAGATTATTTCCCTGCAGACAGGAGGAGCAGAGAGCAGCAGATAAACTGAAGGGCCTGATAGAGATGATGTCTGAGAGGATATTTGAGACATCAGAAAGGTTGCAGGAAAATAGTTTTCATAAGCACACAGGATTGAATTTACAGTAAATATAGAGAGAAGCTACACAGGAGAAGCTTTAAAAGAAACACCTGAGCCAGCAGCAACTCAAAAAAGTCACGGACAATTAATGTTCTCATATCAGCGGTCCAGACTCAAACAGAAACAGTGGCTGGAGAAGCGTTTTCTCTGAGCAGCTCAAACACAGAAACTGTCGAAGCCTTTTATTATCTCTGCTGCTGCAGCCACAGCTCACTTTCTCTGAAGGCAACTTTAAATATTTAACACCATAAGGAAAGAGAGAAGAAAGGAAGATGACAGGAAGCAAGGAAACACAGATGCATGAATAAAGAGAAGGAAGATCTTAATGTCACAAGAGCCTGGAAATATTTCAGCAGTTTCTAAATAGGTGTGATTTCTCTCAGTGCAAAATGTTCTGCCGACTGTTTGACATTTTGGGGAGTACACTTACACGCCTTCTTGCTGAGAGTTAGATGAGAGAAGTGGTGTGGCTCTCCTGTCTGTACGAATGTTGGAAAACAGCTAGCTTAGCTTTGCCAAAGGAAGAAAATCCACCTATCAGCAGCTCTGAATCTCTAATCAACAGGTTATCATGTTTGTTTAAAGGGACAGGTCACCTCAAAATCAACCCTCCAATTGTATCAACGTGCAGAAGGAAGGGGCATCTACTGCTTGCTCATCTAGCGCCACTGAGCTAGCTAACGTCACAGCTCAGCTGAGGAGGGCGCCATTAACATTTCCATCTCATGCTGGTTGAAGGCCATGGCATGAGAAACATTCACATGCAGAGCAGGAGAGCTACTGTTTAAAACATGGGCATGCGCGAGGTACCAGACCCTTTAATGTTGTGCGGACGGAGATTGCTAAATATACATTTAAGCACATTCATACATTCATCTGCAGTGATGCAGGCGCTGTGCCGGACCATCGTGGTGAAGAGGGAGCTGAGCCTGAAGGCAAAGCTTTCGATTTCCTGGTCCATCTCCGTCCCAACCCTCACCTATGGTCATGAGCTCTGGGTAGTGACTGAAAGAATGAGGTCACAGATACAAGCGTCTGAAATGAGTTTCCTCTGTAGGGTGTCTGGGCTCAGCCTTAGAGATAGGGGGAGGAGTCAGACATCTGGAGGGAGCTCGGAGTAGAGCCGCTGCTCCTTCATGTTGAGGTGGTTCAACATCTGATCAGGATCCTCCTGGGCGCCTCCTGTTAGAGGTGTTCTGGGCACGTCCCACTGGTAGGAGGCCCCGGGGCAGACCCAGAACACACTGGAGGGATTATATATCTCTTCTGGTCTGGGAACACCTTGGGGTCCTCCAGGAGGAGCTGGAAAGTGTTGCTGGGGAGAGGGACATCTGGGGTGCTTTGCTCAGCCTGCTGCCCCCACAATCCGGTATTCGGATAAGCAGCTGAAAATGGATGGATGGCAGATCTGGTTACTTTTGGACAGAGCCAGGCTCCCTGTTTCCAGTCTTTATGCTAAGCTAAGCTACCCAGTCGCTCATTCTAGCTTCGTATTTACCTCACAAAGACATAAGACTGGTACGAATCTTGCCTTCTATGCACAGAGTTACAATATACTGGAATCATAATGTGGTTTCCATGGTTTTACGACGCAGCACCTCGAGGGTCACATGGTGGAAAAACAATGTGTGAATCCATGTGAATAGTTTTGTGATCCTGTTTTAAATGAGAATGCAAATTTGATGTCGCCCATGAAGCAGCAAGATATCAATCTAGTCATAATGTTTATCATTCTTTCTGTTGAGGTATGATTTGTAGCTGCTACTGACCACAGAAAAAGGTTAAAATATAATGTCTGTAAAATCACATTAAGAAATTTTGAGGCTTAAAATACTGCTGTAGCTCATTACTAGTGGTGATGTTTACCTGATGTGAGAGGCTATTAGGTTATCACAGCTGGAATTATGTTTGTTTTATCCATAGAGCTCATAAATGTAAAGTTTAGGCGAGGGAATGGAATCGTTTTTAATCCAAAAGATGCAGTGACGTCTGTGTTCAAATGAAAGATAAGCAATGTATCTTTGTAATGATGCCAAAACATGCACATCTGATGTTTGAAGACATCCAGAAGTCACTGGATAAAACTGGTTTAGATGTTGGTGCCTGGTATTATAAGTATGGTGGTGTGTTTTATGGACACATATCTGCAGCCCAGTCACAAGGGCTTCCATATTTTTCTGCTCCTGCACGGACACTTTCCTTGAAGTCGCTGTTCCTCCTGAGTTGAAAGAGCTGTGAGAGGCGGCTCAGAGCTTCCTTGAGGCAAAGACAGACACAGCTCTGCTCAGCAACCGGAGCAAGAAGTCAAACAGGGAATCCACCCAGTGCAGCCGATGTTAACATGAATACTTGTTAAAAACTTGTTGTAAAATGTATTTTCTTCTCACACTGTGATGTTCTGCCTGTTTGAGCATGCCGGCTAATGCTAACCAATGCAGTGCTAACAATACTACAGTAAACATGAAGCAGTAACAGGACTAGTGTCAGTGTGAGTCACTGCCCTTCTTACACTGTGAGGAAATTCAATCACAAATGCTGTTTTTTAAAATGTATGCATCCATGATTGACTGATTTATTGACTGAATGAAATGTGGAACCAAATTACCATAAGGGCATATCACAGTGAAGATCACACCCCCTCTCATCCATCAGCATTTAACATCCATCCATCAGATAGCAGCTGATTGTGTCTCCGGTATCCACGTCTCTTACCACAAGAAGACAGGTGGCACTTTGTCTTTATTGTGGTAAAGAGATACGGCCTCATGATAAACCAGCCCAGCCACCAGAGGAAAATGTTGCTACTGTACGTTTCTGCAAACCATGAATACGTTACATATTATCATATAATATTGTTGTAGCGTAAACAAGACTTAAAATGAGAGAGGCTTGGACAGAGCTGCACATTTGAGAGTCTTCTAATCTTAAGAGAAAGCCAAAAAATTAGTGTCTGACAAACGAGCTTTCCCATGCACACACATTCAAGGTGCTTCCCGTCACTTAAGCTGCTGTTTCTGTCATTTCAACAACTAGTCGTGGGAAGATTTGTTTTCCATCACATACCCACATTTGGTCAGAGTCATGTTTGGTCCTCTACACTACAGTAGCCTGCAAATTAGCACCAGGGTTGGAATCTACCACCAGCCAAATGCTGGTAAAATATGCAAGTGGCTGCTGGATTTGCTTAACTCACCAGCCAAAAAAACCATTGGTAGTCTACTGAGTGACTTCACTACAAGCTGATTGGCTGTTGAAACAGGTGACGTGCTTTAAAACCAGCCACCGCCCATTTGACCAGCTGATTGTCAGGTGACACCATTAGCTGGCTTGAGTCAAGCTCAGACCAGCCAGTTCACACCGCTGACACTCTGCAATGGTTTCGTCTCGTCGTGAATCTTTGGTCTGAACTGGATTTTTAAGGATTTGCGGTTCCTTCCACGTGTATGTTTAAAAAAACATGGGGTCTGTGCTCCGACTCGCTTTCACCTACGGTGTGTTTGAAAAACGTTTAAGTACAAATATAACATATCCGTGGTTTGCAGAAACTTACAATCCCACATTTTTTCTGGTGACTGGGTTGGACGAACATAACACTGTGTGTTTGGCATGACATTCTGCATACGGCTCACGTCATCTGACCACGACCAGATTTGGGGTGTAATTTATAACATGTAAATTTGGCATTTGAAAAAGAAAAGACAAACAAAAATGTGTTCTCTGGTTGAGAAATGGTTTTGCAAACCGAATAAACCCCAACTCTGGCCTGCATGCACTTGACTCCATCCCAGGTGACCTCATTATCTGAGTGTGGCTTGCATGAGTGAATCCATACACAGGAATGCACCTTGACTGCACCACAGCTTCACACCCCAGCCCCAGCTTGCTGCTCTGAGTCCCCCTCCGTCTCAAATACTGTCTTCTGTCCTTCCTCTCTGCTTGCCTTCGCTGGCGCCCACAAGGTCGTTATATTTTTCAAGGTATGTATGGATACACATCTGTTCAACTTTCCAAACGAGCAGCCATCCTCCCCGTCATGTGGATTATATTTGCTGTTTGTGGCTCTCTTCCTGGAGATGGTTGTATAGAGGATGTACGTCACTGCTTTCAGCCCCCCCCCTCCCCCCCACTGCTGCAGGATGGATAGAGCATAACAACCCTAGATTCTCTGCCACTGTGAGCTGCAGTGTCAAGCTGGTGTCATGTGCTGACCGAATGGAAACGCTAACTCATTAGCATCCATTAATCAGCTCCCTGTTGCATCGTAACTTGCACAGAATGCTCAGTCTCTGGAGGCCAGAACAAAATGGATTTGTTCCATTAGGAGCCATTTTCCATTTTGATTCATGTGGCAGGTAGTCTGAATGCAGATTAGACTCAGTGAGTATGTTAGCATGTTAGCCGTGTTATGCTAACATCTCAGCGCTGAAATGTGAAATGAAGCTTTACATTGAAGAGATTTTGCTAATGATGCCATTTTAGCGAACAAAGCGGTGGACAAGAAGTTCTTCTAAGGGCTCATTTATGCTCCCTTTACGTATGAAAATGTATACGTCCGTTTCAAATGATGTTACCGTCACTGCCCACATACTTCCATGTGTCCTTTACGTTGGCATGGATGTTAACCAATATATCCACCAGGGGGCAGCCCAGAGTCAAAAGTTTATCACAACAAGAAAAACTCAAAAACAAACATGGCGACTGTGGAGGAGATATTGATAATGTACCTCTTGCATAAAAGACAAAAACAGAGGCAGCGTTGTAGGAGGCGGTGGTCGGTGAGGCCGTTAAATACATCGCAACTGGAGGACGGAGAATTCTTTTCTCTAGTACTGCCGATGAGAGAAACTGAATTGTTATTTCTTCTTTGTGTCTCACTAGAGCTACGTATCGGGTAGTGACAGCAACACTGGCCCCACGGTTCCCGGTGGTACTGCTCCGTTTGGCCCGTATCCGTAAGCTTTATGGAAACATGCAGAAATACGGACGAAATGAACGTGGAGCACGGACCGAAGGCTCCATCCGTATCTGGAGCCGTATTTAACGTTGAGCATAAATGAGCCCTAACTCTCACTTCCTGTTTGCTTTAAAGTTGTCTGTAAAGGTTTGCTACTTTCCAGAAATGGAGGCAGCTGTCAGCTATTGACGTTTTTGATGTTCGCATTATTAAGTCAGATATGGTTGTCTTAACAGGTAGAAACATGACGTCTTAACGCATCAAATGCTCATAAAGACGGCAGAAAATGTCCTGTTAACAAGAACATTTTTGACGTCTTATGACATTTAGAACAGCTTCTAACATACCCACCGCTTTTTGACGTAGAGACTGCATTGGCCAATGTGGGCTCTTGTTAGTGGGTACATTTTGGCTACGTACATATCACCCGTCTTCTACGCAACAATTTCGTATTTGGGACATTCTATTTTGTGCGGGGGGGGGGATAGATTCTGTCATGAACTCCCGGTGACTGAAGAGAGCAAATGCAAAGCCTCTGTGGCCGTAACGTACCACAGCCTGTGTGTGTTTTCATCCAGAATAAATTAAATTGAAAATTCTTCTTAAACACAACGTGGTGTTTTACTCAGAAAACTGAGCTTTGTATCCACCTTATTCCTCTTATTATTTAATTATAGGTTTGGCTTCCGGCACTGAACAGAAACCGGCGTTTTACTAGGGTAACAATACAGAACGGCATGCTAACGGTATGCTAATCCTTTTTTACAGAGCAGTTAGGAAATAAACGTGCTTTTAACCAAGCATGTTAGCATTTAGCTTGCCTTGCTCTGTTAGCATATTGATAACTTTAACAGAGCCCAAGCTAGCTAACGGTAAACTCCTAAAAGATGATTACTTATGACTCATAAACAGACAAAGCCCCCGTGATAGCTTGCATGAATAATAGGCGCAGCTTCCAGCACTGAACAAGAACCGGTGTTTACCTATTGTAATGGTACGTTAACCGTACGCTAGTCCTCTTTTCTAGATCAATTAGGAAATAACCTGAGGAACACACCACCTGTCATGCCTCAGATGGTATAACGCAATAATACCTCTGTCATCTCTGACAGCCGTCTCAAAGCATTTGTTGCTTTAATTCCTAACCAAGCGTGTTAGTGAGTAGCTTGCCTTGCTACGTTAGCATATTGTTAGATTTAACAGATCCCCAGCTAGCTTATGGTAAACATCTACTCTTAAAAGATGATTTATGATTTCTTACGACTCATAAACAGACACTAACACATGAGGCAAACTTTTTTACATAATTCAGTATTAACTTTAGCTCCATGTAAAGTGAATAAACGTCAGCAGTGATAAACGTAAAGTTTATCTTACTAAATCAAAGTTCTACCAAGTGAAACATGACGTCGAATTCAGCAGCAGACCTTAGTAGTGTCAATAATATAGAACAGAAGTAGAGCACATAACTTTAGGCATTCAATTTATATAAAATGAAAGAATTAAGGCAAATCAGGAACACACTGAGAATAGATGACTTTGGACACTTGTGCGAATACAATGTGTACTGAACACTATTTCATAAGTGTCCTCTCCGAAAGTGGTGAAATGGTTTCACCAATATTAAACATCTTAAGCATCAGAAATGTACTTTTTTACAGGATATTTTCTGTTGTCTTAACGCATTTTTGACGCATTAGGACATTATATTTTTAACTGTTAGACCAACAAATGTCACTTATTAATATGAACGTCAGAATAGGCGTATCGAGCCACATGGCTTTCAGTAGTCCAGTTCCAGAGGATTTTAGTGATAACAAGTTTTCATGGTGAAAAAAAAATAGCTGTCTCGAATACCGTTTAAGAAGCTTCGCAACTTCAGTGATATTACCCACATATTCAGAGCTTCGATGGGTCGAGACACGTACGTTAATTATCTAGTGTGCTGCTGCATGTGTGTGATAGAGTGAGGGAAGAAAAGGTGGAAGGTGGAGTATTGCTAGCAATGTTTTTGCAGGTTATCAATAACTAGGAACACAGCAGGTTTGTCCTCATCTGGATGCAAAGCGAGTGCTTCACTACAGTTTGCAGCCATAGACAACCATCTACGATTCGTCTTACCTTTACCTTTTCCTCATTAGAGGATTCAGTGCTTGAAGCAGGGGTCGATGACTGCGCCGAGAACACTGGCCTCATTTGTTTATGATCCGTGACCAACAGAAATGAGAATTTAAAAGGTGTGCAGTTGTAGTTCGTCATTTAAATCTATAGTGCGTAACTTCTGTCGCCTCCCAGCGGCTAATGCATTATTACAACTAATAAGCCGGCGGCACTTCCATGTACACAGAGTAACACTCGTCACACACCGTACACAGAGTAACACTCGCCAGTCGCCACACACCGTGTACACAATGCTACACAACGTGGTGAACACTAGGCTGCTAACATTACATTACGTTCATGGCACCATTTCCAAGAAAATAATAAAGTACTAGGTCCAGTACATGTAACAGCAACACATACTACTCATAATATAATTATAAACCAAGTCACTTACTTATCCAACAGCAGCAAGGCAACATCCGTGTCTGCTCTCAGCCCAATTTCTTCCTTCAGGGCTCTCCACCGAGGAAAAGCGACGCCAATACAAATCCTTGTTTGCCTTCTCTGTTGGTCACTTTCCTTCTTTGCTAATAGACCTTCAGCCGAACGTCCAGGCTTTTTCTTTGTGGTAGGATCCACTTCTGAACCGTGTCTCGGCCGCTTCTCCGCCATGTTGCTTTTTCTTTCTACCTGCACTCTACCTCTTGCTGTGACACTCTCTGCTCCTCCTCCCCCTCCCTTCTTGTTGTGAGGAAGTATTTCCTGTGCGCCAGCGCGGGAATGTCGCCGGTCGACACGCAAAAATGATAAAAATGATATATATTGAAAAATACTGCAAGATGTTAGAGGAGCCGATCGGCTTAATCAGCACTGTGTCATCTCCTCTAGTAGTGGCTTGGGTGAAACAGACATTTACAGACCTGTAGAAGTTACGCACTATAGCTTTAATAAGGAAAATAAATGTGAGAATATAACCTTTCTTAACATTCTGTGAGTTTGTGTTGTAGACGCCGCCCGAGCCTACTGGTATCGTAACTTTTAAATGATTCCCAGCTCTAGAACAGCAGTGATGCTCATTGCAAGCAATTAAGATACTTAAAAACCCTTAGCATCACAGTTTGTGTCAGCGTTCACTCTCTGTCTCTGAATTATAAATCAGACAGACCTGAACACACACACACACACACACACTGTCAGAGGATATTATTATCTCTGATGTCCATCAACAAGAAACATCAGTGAATCTCTTCAAACTGCTCCATTTAACTCGAGAACTTTTCCTTCGTATCAGAGTAATCCAGTGATCCATAACCTTACATTCAAAAGACTTTCTATCAAAAACAGTATTTCTCAACAAACATACAGTGTATGATTCTAACTAGATCACAAATGCCCCACAGACATCAGATGTTATTGCTCTGGGCTTTAAATAAACTATGTTATAGTCACTATTTTCTAGGTTACCCAGATGCTTTCTAGGGTACCCTCGATGGGACGCAGTCTGCAGATAAACACTGCATTCGTGTTTTTATCTATCCAGTGATACTTTTGCTCTTTCCTGCCCTCTCTGTCTTCCATATTGATTTTTTTGGCACTTTAATGTTGCTGCTGAAAGCAACATTTCCCATCTCCATTACCACAAAATGTTTTTCATCATGTGTCACATTTGTGTTGTGTTCCACACGGGGGGGCTGGTTTTTAGTTCCTGAGTTTATGGCACAGCCTTTTCAGCGATGTTGGCAAACACTGTGAACATTAAGCGTGTTTGAACTAGTCAGAGGAGCAATTAATGCAACCTTCTGTGGTCGGCAGTCACTCAGAGGAAGGTTTTATAGTTTTATATTTGTTCTGACACATGCCAGGAACTAATGAGTCCTAATGATTAGCATCGATGTCCTGCATTATGATACAGTTCTGCTCGGAAAGGCGGATTTATACTCGTGTGTCAGCTCCACACACGTGGCCTACGCTGTTGTGAGCATTTATACTTGTGTGGTGGTGTGTCTGTGTCACTGTAAAGTTTAGTTGATTCAAAACACACATTAAACACACAGTAAACACACATTAGACACACATTAAACACACACTAAAAATGACTTAATCGAGACCATTTCAAACACAAGTACACAAATCAGCTTCACTATAACTCGCAGCATTCACAGACAAACACTTGTCTTTATCTGGACACATTTCCCCCACAAATACAACATGCTAACGTTATTAGCACAAGCCTATGACATTTTACATTGTATAAAGTAGCCTAGCAGCTAGCTGACTTTTCCTCTACTCATATGAAGCCAGGGACAACAGCAACATGTAACAAAGGTAACGGCACATAATTCGGCTCCATTACAGCTCACAAGGTTCACTGACAAAACAACTGTCTGATACTAAACACGTTTTCCAAACAAATACAACATGCTAACGTTATTAGCACAAGCCTATGCCATTTTACATTGTATAAATTAAATTAATAAATTATGTGGAGGCTTTATTGTCTTCACAATTTATTGTTTCTTATCTGTGAAATTAAAGTAAATCAAAGCTTTGCTTCCACTGAGGGAAATGGTTTCAGCTCACAGAGACAGACAGGAGGTCTGCGTCACTGTGACATGGAGTTACATTTCTGGGGAGGTGCAGGGTAATGGTAAGGGTATGGTGTCAATTCAACATAGAAGTATAAATCCCACTTAAATTTACACACGGTGGCTGAACTTGTAAGATGTGCATCATTCTTTAAAGGAAACATAACTGATCACATCAAACACGTTTCTTTTATGTTTAATTGGATTCAGATAAAACTATGAGGCATCACAAAACATTGCAGCACAGAAAATATTGAGATGGTCCCCGTTCAAAAGTTTAGATTCCCTCAACACTTCATGCTGTTTCCTGTTTCCAGCCTTCTTGCTTCTGCATTTCTTCCTCACTCACTCCCTGTACAAGCTCTTCTTCTCTGCTCCCGTGGCAGCTCGACTTCTCTCCTCACCTCTCGCTGTTGCCGTCTCTCGTGTGTGTTGAAGAATGGATGAGAGGACAATAGTGGTTAAGGTGGAGAAATAACCCGAGCTGTGAAACCCACAGTCCTGTTATTACAAAGACAATGGCTAAGAAGTTATTTCCTGCAGCTCTGGAGATTCAGGTGAGGAACTGTGTTTAATTAGTTGATGTCCTAACATGACCATGATGAAATCCTCTTTGTAACATACAAACTGAAGACAAAGGTAGAGCAGTCATTCTTGTTCTGAGTGTTGGCCCCTTTAAGGCCTCTGACACGCTGGTGTTGCTCCGTCTCACCTCTGTCTGCTCAGACTACAGAGAGCAGGTGATGTGGGCACGAGGCCAGCACTGCAGTGTTTCTATCAGTCTGTGTCTCTGTCCCTGTTCCCACAGTTCCTCCCTGTATACAGAGCTCTCATGTCACTGTTTCCCTCGCTGTGTCTGTATCTCGCTGTAGCTCTTTGTGACTGATAACTGATTATTATGTATTCGTCATCAACAGGTGGCACAAATAATGAGGGAGAAATGAAAGCTGCTTTATATCTCACATCTAGTTTACCACTTACACTGCATTCTGGAGGCTGTAAAAGGATAAAAACTGCCCGCACACCTTGTTAGCAGTGTTGCAGTCAGGTCATTATTTGTGTGTTTGTGCCTCTGGCAGAGAGTCCTCACAGATTATGATGGATTTGGCTGAAATATAGAGGAGGGATTAGACTAAAGATTGGGTGGTTACTAGATGTTGCCTGTGATCTCGATCTGGAAATTTGCCCATGAAACAGTTTTTGTTTTTTTATCCACGGCTGCTCTCCTGATGAGGAGGCCTGAAAACTCAGCTGTGAAGAAGCATCTCTGCCAGTCTGATGCAGAAGCTGCAGCTCTGAATGTTGCAGACTGTGAAGGATATTAGGTACACGCCAGCTTTATGGATCAACACGTACTGCACAGAAACACAAAGGGAGAGGTGGGAATCATCAGAGGAACCACGATACCATATTATCATGATACAATAAATTGGGATGTATTACCTTTTTTTCCAACTGCAAATTAAAAGACATGAGACAAACACTTAACATGCAGGTGTCCTGCTGACTGAGGGACAACACACATGTTAGAACTGTCCTCTGACAGATAATGTCCCGCTCTAGTTTGGACAACGTGAGACAGTGTCTCCTGTCCTCTGTCAGATAATGTCCTGCTCTAGTTTGGACAACGTGAGACAGTGTCTCCTGTCCTGTGTCAGATAATGTCCTGCTCTAGTTTGGACAACGTGAGACAGTGTCTCCTGTCCTCTGTCAGATAATGTCCTGCTCTAGTTTGGACGACGTGAGACAGTGTCTCCTGTCCTCTGTCAGATAATGTCCTGCTCTAGTCTGGACGACGTGAGACAGTGTCTCCTGTCCTCTGTCAGATAATGTCCTGCTCTAGTTTGGACGACGTGAGACAGTGTCTCCTGTCCTAGGCTGACCAAACGTCCTCTTTTGCCCGGACATGTCCACTTTTCAAAATATAACAAAATAAGATAAAATAGGAGACACCTGTCTCCCTCTTTTATTTTATTTTCAGCGTTTAATCAAGGCGGAGGCGGGCGGCTGGAGGTCCGAGACTTCCAGCGAGGACAGAGGTAGAAACAAACAGCCAATGTGTGTCTGTGTGTGTTATGTTCAGGTGTTGTCACGTAAATAACAGTGCCCAAGCAATAAACAGGACAGACAATAGGATTTTATTTATTTTTACACTATGTTTTCACTGAAAGCTGACCGAATCCGACCCGAGCCCGAATACAATTTATAGCTACATTTTTGACCAAACCCGGCCGACCCGTCGGGCTCGGATCGCCACACTGTATGTGTGTATGTGTCCCCTATTGGGGCCTATCTGAATTTCTGTCTTTGAGAGATATTATTTTGTAATATAACTGAATTTTCTATCCATACATATAAATTTTAAATATATTAAAATTATAAGGCATCTTTGAGTAAACTGCGAGTATCATTTAAGTGTCCTCTTTTTGGAAATCAAAATATGGTCACCCTATCCTGTCCTCTGTCAGATAATGTCCCGCTCTAGTTTGGAAGACGTGAGACAGTGTCTCCTGTCCTCTGTCAGATAATGTCCCGCTCTAATGTCCCGCTCTAGTTTGGAGGACGTGAGACAGTGTCTCCTGTCCTCTGTCAGATAATGTCCGCTCTAGTTTGGAGGACGTGAGACAGTGTCTCCTGTCCTCTGTCAGATAATGTCCTGCTTCCTCAGCTTTATGCTTCACTTCTCTGTAGAGCTTGGGTACGGCTGTGAGGGGGCGGAGTCACATACCTGGGTTCATGTGTTTTTAGCGTGTAACAGAAGCCTTGGTTTTCAGCAGCGCTGTATAGACGCAGATCTTTGGACGTGAAGTAGGTGATGGACTGTGTTATTGTCTGATGGTAGTTGTGTCGAGCTCACTGTGTCCTGTGTTGGTTGATTTTTAGCGTTAGCTTGGCCGTTAGCGGCTAACGCTATCCCTGGATGGTGGCCTGTGAGGTCAGCCCTCATGTCCGTTATTCCCAGAGTATTTTATTCTCATTTGACACTGCTTGCAAACAGCATGTGTCATGTCCAAGTCCTACTTTTCTTCTGTGGTAAAAACCCAAATATGTCCAGATGTTTGATTCAAATGCAGACGACACATTTCTGGTTTCTTTCTGCGGTGTCTCCATCTTTGTTTTAATGAACTTCCTGTCAAGTGCCTTTGAAGAGTAATTAGTTTTGCTCGTGAATGAACGGTCACTTTATTACACCATAAACTGATCCTGGTCGCATGTCATTGTGTTCATTAAATCATTCTAAATTATTGTTATTTTTCTTTCTCTAGTAAAAATTCAGGTGTGTCAAATTTATTGTTTTAATTTATGAAGGAGACATTTCTATGCACTCCAAAGGAGGAAATCAAAATCAAATCAAATAAATCTGTGTGTGCTGGAGGAGTAACCTTTGCAGCCTCTGAGGGACGATGCTCTTCAGGCTCGTGTTAAATCAGTGCAGTTTATCGTCAGAGGCTGTGTCTGATTGCCTAATGCAGTTACCATGGTTACCACTTCAGGCTGCAGGGATGTGCATTGGAATTCCTGCCGAACCCCGCGGCTGAGTGTTTGTACCTTTCTTCTGCTGTGCTGCAGAGAGGGTTGAACCGTGCAGAGGCTTTGAGATGAGGCCACAGCAGCGTGTCCTTATACTCAAACCTGTCTTACCTGTGCAGCAGCAGGAGACGCCTCAAACATAAAGACTCAAATGGGAAGTCCGGGTAAAAGCTAATCACAGTGAACGCATCATGAAGTACAGGTGGTTTCTCCTTTTTCTTTATGACATCAAAGACAGTAAATACTCTCCATCTGTCTCTGACCAGCTGGTGATCATCGTGGTGGTTCGGTGTTTTCCTGAAGCAGCTTCCTGCCTGATTGTCTTTTCTTTCAGTGCTAATCTAAAGAGGCGGAGGTTCCCTGCATTTTCATCAGCAGTAAATATTAAAATAAAAAAAAAATTCCAGTGTCGGATGTTTTCTCACATTTCTATTTTTATCAGGGTGAATCCTCGATCCTGTCCCTGCAGCTCTGTATGAGTCATCCGTCTTCCTGAATACATCTGAGGTTATTTAAAGAGGTGGAGGAAGTGTTGAAATCCTTTAGGCTGTGGTTAGCAGAAGGCTCAAGCTGCACGACTGGACATTCCCAACTCCCTGATGGATCCAACCTGGTCTCACTCCTAAGTCACTGAAAACTAGCACTTGGTCAGTGACCTCTGGCGTCAGACACTGGCGAAAAAAGACGTCCTTTTATGTCGGCATGATACGCGGCCAGTCGCCGTTAATGGCTTCATCAGGGGAAACACAGCAGAACAACAATGAAAGTTAAGGTGGAAAGGTAATGAGATAAAACAGAATATATATTGAGCTTTAGAGGTGCTCATAGACAGATTTTATGACCTTTAAAGTAGAGCTGACGCCTTGTGGTCGATTGGTTGGTCAGTATGTTCTTGTCTGACCAGATTCTCGTTGGTTGGTTTTTATTCCTGGTGATATTTTATAAGAGTCCGATGTTTTTTACCCAGCTGGGAGCACTCGAGGGCTTTTTTTTTTTCACGTTGCATCTGGTTGCTTTGATAAGGAATGTCCATGGAAGTAAAACTGTCAGCACAAGGTAGACACTCAGCCTGGACGAAGCGAGGACTGAAGCACGTAGGACAGACGGTTCACTTTTGTTGGTCTTTGTCCCGCCCCTCCCCCGCTGTGATTCGACAGCTGGGTAGAAAGTGACAATGACAAGTGCAGTGTTTTTACCCATTTTTACCCTTCGCGTAAGATTGTTTCTTCTATTTGGCACAAACGTTTACTTGAACTCAACCATGAACTGATTAATTTTTGGTGGTCATAAGTCACACGTCAAGGTCTATGTGACCTCATCTGTCTTATTCTTGCGAACGTGATATCTAAAGAACACCTTGGGGGAATTTCTTTAAATTTGGCACAAACGTCCACTTGGACTGAAGAATAAAATGATTAAAATTTTGTCGTTAAAGGTCAAAGGTCACTGTGACCTTCATTCATACACTAATTATGACAAAACTTGACACAAATGTCTTATGTTGTGTTCACACCGGACGCAAATAAAACAGTTTGCCCGAGTGAATTACATGTAAAGACGTAAATTCTTTTTTCGCGTCAAATCCTTATTCGCAAAAGTCTAAAAATCTGAACTTCAGCGACCAATTCGTGCCAATCAACATTGAGATCCTCTGGAGACGTATGATGCCGAGGATGCACAGACTGATTCAGTGATTTCACGTGCATGTGAAGGGAGTCAACACAAAATATTCTAGCATTCAAACGCACGCGGATGATGCAACTTGAATCTTCTCATTGCGTTTGGTGTGAACACAACATGATAGGATAAAATAATGAAGGTGAAAAGGTCAAAGGTCATCTTGACTGTGACATCATCATGTTTTAATGTCATATCTCAGGAACAGAAGGGGAGACATTTGGTCAGATACTGAATTGGTGACTCTAATCTTGAAACTGTGCTGATTGTATAGATCTTCTGTGTGTGAAGCATCCATGTTTTCACTGACATGGATGGAGACTGTCAGAGACACTGGACTGGTGGGCGGAGTCATACAACCACAGGGTGGACTGGTGGGCGGAGTCATACGGACACAGAGTGGACTGGTGGGCGGAGTCAAACAGCCAAGGGGTGGTGATTCTAGCTTTTGTTTTCCCAGATTTCTGCTTACCACAGCTTTAAATCAGCTGGTTTTATATTTTCAAATCTCAGAAGACAACTTTGCACAAATGATTCAGACTAAGCTCAGTCGACTCACATTTTTCAGGCAGCGGAGAAAGTTTTTTTTTAAGTTGAACAAGCTGGAAATGATTTGCATAGTACAACTGAACAGAATAAGATATTTGATGTCATATTTTCAAGGACTTTGGCGCAAATTTAGTCACATTTATTCCATGTTGAATTATTTACACTGTGTGATTTTGCTTCTGATCAGCTGCAAAATTCTGTCTGCTTCATTTATCTGATCTCCGACTACAGTAACTTCTTAATGCAGAGAGTGAATGATGATGTTCAGAGTGACACATTGTTGAGTCTCTCACCAGGCAGTCTGGGTCTGAACCCTCAGCCCAGTGTCTGATACACGTCTCACATGTTCATCTAAAAGATAAAACACAGTAGAACTTCTGATCTTTATGCTCGGTTAAAAAAAAAAATCTTTTAAACGTTGCTCTTTTTCTCCTCCACCCCTCGTCTTCCTCCTCTTCCTCCTCCTCCTCCTCCCCTTCATCTCTTCACAGACCATGCAAGCGGCGCGATGCCCAACAGATGAGCTGTCGCTGACTAATTGTGCCGTGGTGAGCGAGAAGGATCTGCAGTCAGGACAGTGAGTAGTCGTTATCGCCTATTCATCAATGCATCTGTCAATACAGGCGCACGGCCAGGCACCTTTCCAATCATCTTCTCATCCATCCTCCCACCTTATCAGCCATCGTTCATTCAGAGGGTCGCAGTCAATGATCTGATGTGAGGCTGCAGGACCTGCTCCGTGTCATTATCACTGTTATCAGGCTGAGTATCATAATAATGATGATAACGCTGCGAAAATTTAATGTCAGCCTGACTCACCAAGTCACATCTTAGCCCCAAACGAGCAGCTGTTATAACTGCATGATGTTGTCCAGGCGGTTTGGTCCGCTTTAAAAAGTGCAGTAGGAAAATGAACCGAACCAGGTGAAGGTGTGAAATATTTTGCCATTTCCCGCCCAGTCGAACTGAGTCCTGCAGGAAGACGGACTCTGCCATCAACAACTGCCTGGAATGGCCATTACAAAATGTAAATGTTTATTGCAGGAAATTGCAGGCCAATAATCGTTCAAACAGAAACTCAATAAAGCAAAAAACGAAACTGTGGTTATTGATGTTATCCCAACTTCTCAGATCAAATACATTGTGGGTAATTATGCATCGTACTTCCCACTGCTGTTGTGGCACATTCATCCATATACAAATGCAGTGTTTCTCAAACGGGGGTCATTGATATCTCTAGTCTCAGTGATTCCCAACCTTTTTCCTGATGGGGTCTCTTTTCTATTGTTGAGTAAACTGACGACCCGACGAAGAAACAGACTTTATGTATTCAGATTATATTCAGTGCGTAACAGTAACTGTACAGAACAACTGGTAAACTGTGTAAGTAACCCAAATAGTGAACATAGTTTGTATGAAACAAGTGATTTGAGTTTTCCTGATGTTTTTAGAAACTTTGTATACATTTCTCTGTTTGTATTATATATATATTTAACAATCATTTAATGGGCTCCTCTTTTTACAAATTCAAAAAAGCTTTCTTACATCCCTTAAAGGGATAGTGCACCCAAAAATGTAAATTCAGCCATTATCTACTCACCCATATGCCGAGGGAGGCTCAGGTGAAGTTTTAGAGTCCTCACATCACTTGCAGAGATCCAAGGGGAGAGGAGGTAGCAACACAACTCCACCTAATGGAGGCTGACGGCGCCCCAGATTCAAACGTCCAGAAACACATAACTGAAACCACAAAATATCTCCATACTGCTCGTCCGTAGTGATCCAAGTGTCCTGAAGCCCCGACATAAAAAGTTGTTTGGACAAAAACAACACGTGAGCGCGGTGCCCAGAGAGGCAGTCAGAGCTACAGGCTACAATGAGGCTAAAAACAGAGTTCAAATGAGGTTTTTCCAAACAACTCCCTGTGACCCTGTTGCAACCCCCTGTGAAGCTTCGGCGACCCCTAATGGGCTTCACGACCCACAGCTCAGAAACCAGTGTCTGAGTGGTTCTTTGGAGAACTGCAGGGGGTGTGATATATTTGTTTATATTTGTTAATGTTATAATTAAAAAACTACAGTACAAGCCCATGCCTAAATCCCAAAATAATACTCTATAATGTGTTCAATAAACAAAGTAAATGTAAGTTTGAAGTTTGCACTGAAAATCCCTTTGGCTGCCATGAGAGGTTACTGACATGAAATATATTTGTGCAGCTTTATTATTAATTGTTAATCCCAGTGGTTCAAGTAGGAAGTTATTTTACTGCCAGTTCTGCATTGGCACCCTCACAGTTGGCCCTGTGAGTGAAATAAAGTGTCTGCTGCAAACAGTTAAGCACACACCCTTATTTAAGTTTTTTAAAGAGTCCTCACTGCAGTATTTTGTCTCTGTCAGCTTGTTTTTATGCAGCTGTGAAACAAAAGCTTCTCCACTTGGTTTTGTGTGATAAGCATTCAGACACTTCAGATGTCGTCGTGTTTTTGCAGCTTTTATGTGTCTGTGTGTGTTGGAGAAAGAAATGTGCTAATAAAGAGAAAAGATGCAATTAAACTGCTGACAAACAGAAAGGACGGGACACTCACTGCAGCAGCAAACACACACAAGAATTAAACAATGAAGAATTAAAAACACATTTGAAAAATGAGGACATTAATTTCCCACCAAAACAACCTGTTGTCATTCTGAGAATCATTTAAACTATTGATTATAAATGATAAATTATACGTGTTTTAAAGTGGCAGTCACGTTTCAGATCTCAAAATAAATGTGTTACCTAAGTTTGTCCCACATTTTTACTGCCATGGCAACAGCAGCCTCGTCTTCATCACTCAGTGGCACCAGGCAGTGATGTCACAGCCACCAGCAGAACGCTCTCTTCACTGAGGAGCAGCTCAACATGGATTTTTTTAATGTTGAAATTATATTTTCTGGTGATGAGCATCTGCAGATAATCATACTTTACTGCAACATAATGTATGTTAAAAGTCACGATTGTTTTCTTGTCGCCTAGCAACGAGGCCACATGACTCTTTGAAATGAGGGTGTTAAATAATCCCTGCATTGATGTCGTGACATTCATTTCAAAGCATCAACTTTAAAAGGTGTTTTCATTCAAACTCTGCTGATGAGCCGTGTTGGATCAGAGGGCAGTGCTAGTATCCTAGTAACCAGCGGAGATTAACCAATCAGAGCTCAGTAATGCTTCTGTGAAATAGGCCAGTTAACAATGACACACACACACACTGATACACTGGTGTCTCTCCCTAACCTCTGAGGATGTGACCTGGAGGACTGTGAAAAGATCAGTGGTGTCTTTGACTGAATGAATTAAAGCTGAATTACATAATTTGAATCAATAATCAAGGTCGTCCATAGCGACAGACGGAGCCTTTTACTTGATTTTGCAGCAGGTGGGTACTACTAATGGGTAGTGGGTGGGTCTTACTGGAACCACTCTGGACTGTGTTTGGTTTTTTTGTCTCCATCGGGGAATATTCCTCAAGAACTGCTCGGTCAAAACATGGAATACCACAAGGATCAGTTTTGGGACCTGTTCTGTTCACCCTGTACATGTACATGCTCCCCCTGGGACAGATAATACGTCATCACAACATCTCTTTCCATAGCTACACAGATGATACACAGCTCTACCTGTCCTTTAAACCCCCTGACACCTGTGCATCAGCATCTCTTCATAGTTGCCTGTATGACATCAAAGAGCTGGATGTCCCAATACTCTGAAAAGACAAATTCAGCCCCCTCACTTTGAACATAAAATCAGGTGTAAAAAATCTGGGTGTTCTTCTGAACAGTAATTTGTCCCTGGAGCAGCACGTAAAGAACGTAGTCCAGTCCTGTTTTTACCAGCTGAGGAACATCTCCAAAGGTAGGTCATTCCTGTCCTTCAGTGTCCCCCTGAGACCTCAACTTTTGTTTGGTGTTCATTTTGAACTTCTCCAAACTATATGGGATCAGTCGGAACTGATAAGTATAAAAAACTAAACACTGTCAACAATAATAAAGTCCCAGTGTCCTCAAACGAGTACTTCCTAATTAACAGTCTTAATTTGTTCCTGTTGCTAGAATTGGTCAAATTTGTTGCCATATCAAACTTCAACCATTATTACTCATAAATAAACAAGTTTCAATCATTAAATGTGATCAGGTTCTGGACCTTGTCCACTTTTGTGTCAGGATCGGCTGCAGACTGACTTGGCAGAGATGGCAGCCATCTTGTTTTTAGGTGGATTAGTGTATTGTGCTCTTACTGCCACTAGATGACACAAAAAAGTGTCCATGAACGAGGACAACAGGTCTGAGCTCAGTAGAATGAAGATGATACTGTGGAGAACACTACTCCGCAGACTTTGACTCCGAATTAGGACACCAGAGCAAGATGGCAGCGGCCGTATCCACAATATTTTAGCTTCACTTCTGTACAGTGGAGGGAGGTGGAGTCATGTTGTCCATCTTCATTTACAGTCTGTGGTTTTGCAGCAGGAAGGTGCAGCTAACAGCAGACAGACAAAGTTAACAACTAGCTGTCCATCAAAGAGGACACATATTTTATTACCTGGTGGAGACCAAAGCAGAGACAAAGAAGAGAGACTGAAGGTGTTTGTAGCAGCTTCAGAGACAGACCTTCAGTTGGTGGCTGAAATTCAGCCAGCACAAACCCCCCAGTGTCACAGCGGGCTGGTGGCCAGCAGCAGCGCCACGTCTCAGTAACCAGTGTCCTCCTGTCTCCTGTGTGTGCAGACATGTGACTGTGAAGACCACACCCAACCACAAGTATGTGTTTACAGTGAAGACTCACCACACTGTGGCACCTGGAAGCATCGCCTTCAGCCTGCCGCAGGTACGTACACACACACACACACACACACACACACACACACACACACACACACACACACACACATTGTTAAGTAGTAGTTGTTGGATCCATACCTCTCTTTACTTACCTCACTGTCACTCCTCCTCTCCTTCCTTATCTCTCTTGTAGAGGAAGTGGGCGGGTCTCTCCATCGGCCAGGAGGTTGAAGGTATGATATTTTCTGTATTTGATCATTTAAATAACTAGTCCATAGCCATTGGTAGCTTTGTCACCTTCTACCTATGCCAGTCCTCAATGCCTATGTGCAGTTTCACATAGATTGACCACGTCAGTGAGTAGAAAAACGTGGGACAGACAGAATGACTGACTGACAGAATGACACACTGACAGTTTCCGTGATTATGTACAGCATACCATACCATGACTTAGTCATACCAAACATTAGAAACAACACCAACATTGGTCCACAGGGGGAGCCACAGCGATCGGTCGCATTTTAGCCATTTTGAAGCATTTTTCTGTTGTTATAGCGCCACCCAGTTGCCAATTAGAGTTAAATTTCTCCAGTCACCTTGAGGCGTCCTGTTCTACATATCTACCAAGTTTAGTAAAAATCCATATGGCGGTTAGGCCTAGATAAGAAATGAGCTCTCTAGCGCCCCCATTTTGTTTGATGGGCTCAATAATGGAGGGGTCCCCTCAGATTATGTGTGGTCATATGCCTACAAAGTTGCGTGGTGATGGGTGAAACCCTTGAGATGTTCTACACCTTTATGTGATGAGCCACGCCCGCAATATTCATTGCCTTATAGAAGCTCAGTTTTAGGAAGTTTTCCAACTTTTGCCAAGAGGGGACTTTAGATATTGCTCCCTAGATTATGTTCACCCAGTTTCATGCAGATCGCTCAAACTTCCTAGGAAGAGATCCATTTGAAGTGTTTTTCAAAACATTCAAAATGGTGGAAAATCTATATAAGCGGAAGTTATGGGTTCTTGAGGCAAATGTGTTCCTCATGAGGAGAGGCATCTCTGTGCAAAGTTTCATGTCTCTACGACATACGGGGCATGAGATATGCCCATTCAAAGTTTGACATTTCAATGGGTTGCTATAGCGCCCCCCTTTGGCCAATTGATGTAATATTGCTTCATTGGCATCCTCCCATGACCCTCTACCACTGTGCCAAGTTTCACATGGATTGACCAAGTCAGTGAGGAGAAAAACCTGGAACACACACACACACACACACACACACACACACAGAGTTTTCCTCATTATGTAGAAAGATGAACAAACACAACACTAAAACTCTGTCGCTGTCATCACCATTGTCTAAGCCCCGCCCTCCTCAGTCACATGCAGTAGGCTGTACAGTGATAGCAGTGACAGATTACCACCTTAAACTCAATGAGGGCAGATTTCAGACTGACGCAGCTTCTTATTTCTGACTGGTTCACTGGCTGAAATAACAACTGTCACTGAAGTGTTTGATCAGCTGTGGTTAGCTAATGAAGCTCCTGTGATGTGAGCTCCATGAGATGGTTGAAACACCACCTCCAGCTGAAAACAAGAAACCTTTGCATTTGGTGGCCATCACACAGTGGATAATAACTTAGCATCATGACATAAAGGAGCAGCAGCTTGGAGCCAGTTCGTCCCAGTATTGTGAGTAAATGTGAGATCAAACCTCTGTTCAGTTCCAACAGAACGCTGTTTGGCTAATTGTTTGTGTTTTTGTATTTTTCACTGTTAACATGACGAGACTAACAGATTTTAGGATGAGGACTGACTGATGTATTTGGCAGACCTCTCGCTGTCTCTGATGGTGTTGGCTGGAGTTCAGCAGAGAGCTGCCAACATGACCCAGGACTGTGACAGCATCCAGGACCACCTTCAGGGCTGTTTTAACCACACTAACCAACGCTATGATATGTTATCCCCGGCCTTTTTATGCAGCATGTTAGTATGTGTCATGTGCTGATGATTGCATCACGTTAGAGCACTTAAACACACACTTGTGTTTTTAGTTTTGAAAAGGCTTAAAGTAAGAGGCGTCACCCTGCTGCTCTGATTCAGTCTTCTGTCCGTCTGTCCCGTCAGTGGCCAACTACAACTTTGACAAGTCCAAGCAGTGCATCGGCGCCATGACAATCGAAATCGACTTCCTGCAGAAGAAGAGTACGGACTCCTCCCCGTATGACTCGGACAAGATGGCTGCCGAGTTCATCCAGCAGTTCAACAACCAGGCCTTCTCTGTTACCCAGCAGGTTCATATTCACACGCCTCAAAATATCCAACACATAGATGCACAGTGTGTGTGTGTGTGTGTGTGTGTGTGTGTGTGTGTGTTTGCTTTGTTCTCTGCTCTCTGGCGCTGCCTCTGCAGGTTGTTTGATCCTCCTCTTGCTTTCCTCTGTCTCTCAGCTCGTCTTCAGTTTCTGTGACAAGCTGTTTGGTTTGGTGGTGAAAGACATCGAGGCCATGGACGCCAGCATCCTCAAAGGAGAGCCGGCCTCTGGAAAGAAACAGAAGGTACCTGACGGCGCTCGCAGCTCGTAGCAGCTCGTCTTCCCTTAATGCAGCTCTGTCACTGTAAACTGGACCAACACACAGTCGCCCCTCCATAATTAAACTCCCATTGATAGTAGAGAAATATAACAGGGGAACAGAAGCGTTACAGTGACACACACTCTTAAATAATGCACCGTATGTTTACCACACACTGCTGCTGCCTGCTGAATAATTAATTTCATATTTAAGCATCATCTCGATCCTCCACATACACCATCCTGACAGCTGGTGTCACTGCAGTACAGAGGAGCATCCTACCCCTGATTTATTGCGTCACACTCATTATTTATCCATGCACACTAATAAGGAGGCCCGTAAGGACCAAACACTGCACTTCAGAAAAATGCACTTCAGATCTGAAGACGCAGCAGCTGCTTAAACACAACGTTCAGAGGGGTTTGCTCCCAGTTCAGAATTAAAGGTACGAATGAGTCAAAGCAAAGTGTATTTAAAAAACAGAAAAATCCTGTTTTATTAGTTGCACTTTGGGGATTTTTGCAGTGTTCTCCTTCTTTCCTCCTGCCAGTGCTTTTGCTTGTATACATGCTGTATCTGTAGGAGCCACAGTGTTTTCATGTCTTACAAGTAGAGTCCTCTCAGCTGATGTTTTAAAGCTCCAGTGTGTCAGATTCAGGGGGATACATTGGCAGAAATGGAATAATAATAACATAATTAGGATGTTTTATTTAGTGTATACTCACCTGAAAATTGTGTCAGCTTAAGCCGGGTTTAGACAACAGGATATCAGCCTGATTATAGCCCGACCTGGCCATCCTGTGGCGTTGGCTTGGATCATGAACAATAATGAGTGTCGTGTGAGTTTTATCTTGTGTAGTGCGTCATGGTAGACGACAACCAACGCTGTGTCTCGGATGCCTCATGACATCCCAACGGAAAGTCTAGCATGCTTGATTTTGTTGTTTTCCACAGCTGCACCATCACAGTCATCACTGTGACCAGTAGAATCAGAATCAGAAATACATTATTGATCCCCGCGGGGAAATTGTGATTCATTACAGTCGCTCTGATGTAAAGACTAGAGGATTTTAAGAAGTAAGAATAAGAGTGTGAAATAGAAGTTAGTAATATAATAAAGTGATTGAATAACATAAAGTATGTCTGTTAATTTAGAGAAGGCATGAGAGGTAACATGAATAAAAATAAACTTACAAATGCTACTTCAACTCTAAAGGAAACGGTTATTGGTATAAATACTGGGCAGGATGAAATAAAAGATATTTACAATAATTAAATTAATAAAGAATTATTTTTAAAAAAATGAAAAAATAAATAGATTTAAAAAAAAAACAAAAAAAAACGTTATACACATTAAAAAATGAATAAATGGGTAAAGTGAAATTTGTTGGAAAAACATTGATTTTTAACATGAAACGTCTTCATTCAGTGTTTTTAAATCAGCTGGTCTGTTTGTTTTGGAGTGGAAGAGACCTCTGTGGGTAATTCAGCTCCCTGTAAAAACCTCCTGAACAATGAAGGAATTCTAACTGGGAGTTCACGCTTGGCACACGGAGGAAGTTTCAGCTAGTTGCAATCCACAATTCTCACCACTAGATGGCACTAAATCCTCCACACTGCTCCTGTAATCAGGAGATGAAGGCCTTGTCTTTGCCAAAGTATCTGATAAATGGTCTCTGGGTTATTGAGGACAGCAACCACCACAGGTGTAGCAATACATAAATTAATTATTGAAGCCATTATGGCTGAAAGTGAAAGAGGTGAATGTTTCCACGTCTCTGACTGTAACTGTGTTCTCTCTGACAGATCGAGTGCGGGCTGATGATCGGCAACAGCCAGGTGATCTTTGAGAAGGCGGAGAGCTCGTCCCTCACACTCGTTGGTATGTTCCTCATTTCCCAAAACTTAATTAACCTCAGGATCAGGGGCCGCTTGCACAAAACACCTTAAGATTTTCCTTAAAGTCCCAGTTAAGGTTTCCTTAAAATGTTCACTTAAGTATTTGTGGTTTTCTCCTTGTCTTGGTTTTATACCTAAGGAATCCCTCAACTGTTGCACCAAAGACCTTAGCAACCAAACAAACCCTTAAGGTCCCTCTGACTCTGTCCTAACTGCAACATGACCGAGTTTATGGTGATGAATGAAAAAGCTAACACACCCAGAGCAGAGTGTTCTGTGACCTGGAGAACCTGACGGATACACTTCTGATTTGACTGAATTCATTTCCGTTGCTTCTTCCTACAGTCGTTTAATGTTTTCTGGTGTTTACTTTGTAGTTTGTTCTTTCTCTGATTGTATTTTGATTGTCTTCTCTTCTTTTCTTCTGACATTTTCTCATTATCTAACTATGAGACAACTTTGTCCAAGCAAACAAACAATCTCCATGGAAACTCTTACTGCTGTCTTTTATCGCAGTAAATGAGTTTTTACTTAACTAAGGAAACCTTTTAGGGGATTCTGTGCAGCTATATAAGTCCTTCAGCTAAGGAGAATTTAAGCCTTAAGGCCTTAACTGTTTTGTGCAGCTGGTCCGTAGATCAAAACCTCCTCCACTTCACCCTCCCTACAGAGACCCATTCTGTCTTGTTTTGGGGGGACAGCAGGTCAACAGTAGATGCCACACAGACGTGGGTTACGCCATCTGAAAGCTGTGAACCTGAACATTAATTTGAGATGCAGCCCAGCTCTGTGTGTCGTTTGTCTAGTCATAAATCTGTAATATACACGTGTTTTGGTAAGGCACCTATTTAGAAAGTTTAGAGTGCACAGGTGCTGAGAACATTATGATCAAAGCATGTGATGATCGTTTCTGTCTCATAAACTGTTGCAACCAGTTTTTGGGTTGATTCCATTTGAATTGGTGCTAAATTTAAGCATCACTCAAGTATTAATAAGAATGGTCGGAAATCCCTCCAAAATATCACATTAAGACACCAAAACCTTGAGGAACCCGACAGAAAAATCCAGATTTGGAAAAAAAAACTTTTGACATTTGGAGATTTCTGTAAGAACTGCAGTTTTCAGTGACTGGACGGCGACTTCTGCTCTGGAAACTGCTGAGAAACCCCCTTATACAAACATGGTCGTGCTACAATAAAATGACTGCTATGGGGACTAACATCATCACATATGAAAAAATTTGGGCTCATCAGATCCACATGCATCTAAGCTTGCCAGTCATGCCCCATTCATGCAATTCTAAGACTGGTTAGGCACCACAGTGTGCAGAAATATTCCAATGTAACAGCCAATAATTAGTTCTGTATGAGAAAAGCTGCACTGGACTAGCACAGAGTGGGCATGTCTGTAAATGAGAGACTTACAGGTACCCATAGACCCATTTTTTATTCAGATATCTTGAGGGCAGAGGTCAATGGACCCCCGTGAACATGTCCATGCCTTCCCTACGAGCCAGGTTAAAGGATGCAAATACAGGATGTCTGTGAATCACAGCCGTAGATAAGATCAGAACCTCTTTTCCTCAGTTTCTTTTATACGGCTGATCATTTTAAACGCCACAAATCCTTCATGGTGAATTCAGAGAGCTGCAGATGAAGCTTCCTGCTCTGGTCCTGTATCTGTTTCCTCCACAAGGTGGCAGTAAGAGCACATTACAGCATCGTCTCCCACAGATCATGTGTCTGCTGAGGAAAAGGCCAAAAGCACCTTACAGACCAAACCTGACTTTAACTTAATGTTTTTTAATTCTTCATGACACTCCTCAGAAACCTCCCTCCTTTCCATCTGACATCTTTAAACTTTGTGTTCCAGATATCCTCCTCTGTCCTCATGGAGTCACCTGCTTTGAGTCGATATAAATGTGTGAGTCGCATAAAGAAGTTTCTCTTGTGTGTTTGAACAGGAAAGGCAAAGACCAAGGAGGCTCGACAGACAATCATCAACCCAGACTGGAACTTTGAGAAGATGGGAATCGGAGGTCTGGACAAGGAGTTCTCCGACATTTTCCGCAGAGCCTTTGCTTCCCGAGTCTTCCCTCCGGACATCGTGGAGCAGATGGGTGAGAAACCTCCTCACTCTTAACTCTGCTTTAGTGTTTTGGTTTTTTTCCATTCTGTCTTTTTATTGGCTCGTTAGGAGTTGTCACTGCGTCTCTACTTTCCTTAAGAGATCTGAAAGTTCTCCGTCCCATATGACATTTATGTACTTCAGGGACTTTTCATTTGCGTTTGGGTTTTACTGTAAATTAAATGTTTAATTGGATTTCATTAAAGTTTAAATAAAAGGTATTTTATTATATGGAAACATCTGGTTTGCATAACGTGACTTTGCTGGTAATTTTGTCGACAGTGTATTTTATCCCTGCTGCAGCCAAATGGAATAAACAGTGATGCAGAGGAGGAAACAGAGTTAGTCGCAGACAGACAGACAGACAGACACAATTTATTCCTCCGTTTCATTTTATTAATCTGGTTTCTTCTCCCTCGAGCTCTGAGCATCAAACTATTTTATAATCTTCATACATCTCTCCCCGTCCTCTCCTCTCCTGCCTCGTCTCTGCTTTCACCTCTCACTTCTTTCTTTCTTTCTGATTCTGTTTCTGATTCTTCTTCCACTTTTCATCTGACTTTTGTTCTTTCCCTCCATGCCAGAGGGGTTCTGTTTTCTGGTTGTCCGTCTGCACACATTTACATACCATTCTCGTGAACATGATATCTCAAGAACACCTTGAGGGGATTTCTTCAATTTTGGCAAAAACGTCCACTTAGACTCACTAATGAACTGATACAGTTTTCGTGGTCAGAGGTCAGTGTGCCCTTCATCCGTCTCATTCACCATGGAGGTGAAATCTCAAGAACACCTTGAGGGAATTTCTTCAGATTTTTTATTAGATTGTTGTGATCAAAGGTCAAGGTCACTGTGACCTCGTCTGTCTCATTCCTGTGAAGACGATATCCCAAGAGCACTTTCTTCAAATCTGGCACTGAATCCACCTGGACTCAACAAAAAACTGATTCAGTTTTAATGTTCATAGGTCTCAAAGGTCACTGTGACCTTGTCTGTCTCATTTATGTGAATGCAATATCTCAAGAGCACTGAGAGAGAATTTCTTTAAATTTGGCACAAACGTCCACTTAGTATCAGCAATGAACTGATTCAGTTTTAGTGGTCAAAGGTCAGTGTGACCTCAGAAAACATGTATTTGGCCATAACTCAAGAGTTCAGACACTAATTGTGACAAAACTTGACACAAATGTCTAACAGGGTGAAATAATGAAGGTGAAAAGGTCAAAGGTCAGCTTGACTGTGACATCATCATGTTTTAACGTCATATCTCAGGAACAGAAGGGGAGACATTTGGTCAGATACTGAATTGGTGACTCTAATCTTGAAACTGTGCTGACTGTATAGATCTTCTGTGTGTGAAGCATCCATGTTTTCACTGACATGGATGGAGACTGTCAGAGACACTGGACTGGTGGGCGGAGTCATACAACCACAGGGTTGACTGGTGGGTGGAGTCATACAACCACAGGGTGGGCTGGTGGGCGGAGTCATACAACCACAGGGTGGGCTGGTGGGCGGAGTCATACAACCACAGGGTGGGCTGGTGGGCGGAGTCATACAACCACAGGGTGGACTGGTGGGCGGAGTCATACAACCACAGGGTGGGCTGGTGGGCGGAGTCATACAACCACAGGGTTGACTGGTGGGCGGAGTCATACAACCACAGGGTGGACTAGTGGGCGGAGTCATACAACCAAGGGGTGGTGATTCTAGTTAACTGTCCCTCCCTTCTTCTCCTCCCTTCACTGTTTCTCATCACTCCCCTCTTTCTTGTTTCCAGGTTGTAAGCACGTGAAGGGCATCTTGCTGTTTGGGCCTCCAGGCTGTGGTAAAACACTGATGGCCAGGCAGATTGGTAAGATGCTCAACGCCCGCGAGCCCAAGATCGTCAACGGCCCCGAGATCCTGAACAAGTACGTAGGAGAGTCTGAGGCCAACATCCGAAAACTGTTTGCTGACGCAGAGGAGGAGCAGAAGAGGGTGAGAGCCGCTCGGTGTGATCTTCTGTGTGCTTCATTTAAATATAACAACTGAATTAATTATCTTTACACCCAACCTGCCTCCAGCTGGGAGCCAACAGCGGCCTCCATATCATCATCTTTGATGAGCTGGACGCCATCTGCAAGCAGAGAGGAACGGGCGCCAGCAGCACAGGGGTGCATGACACTGTGGTCAACCAGCTCCTGTCCAAGATTGATGGCGTGGAGCAACTGAACAACATCCTGGTCATCGGTCAGTAGCATCAGAGGGAACTGATTCACCTCACTCACCATCCTCACCAGCTGTATCATACTTTATACCAGTGGTTGCCAACTGGTCCAGATTTCTGCTCAGTCATTAGTCCGAGGCCCGCACGGTTTAATGTGTTCAGCGTCATACTAAGTTTGGCCATGTCATCGAGTTAGTTTGCTGTCTCTGTCAAGTAGCCTTCTGTTAAGCGGCATTTATACTTGTGCGGTGGTGTGTCTGTGTCACTCTGCAGTTACACCTCCAAAACACTAGTCGGCTGTGGGGTTTCTGTGAAGTGCTGTAAAGTTTAGTTGATTCAAAACACACATTGAACACACATTGAACACACATTAAACACACATTAAACATGGCTTAATAGAGACAGTTTCAAACACAAATCAGCTTCACTATAACTCGCAGCATTCACAAACACTTGTCTTTATCTGGACACATTTCCCCCACAAATACAACATGCTAACGTTATTAGCACAAGCCTATGGCATTTTACATTGTATAAATGAGCCTAGCAGCTAGCAGAGATTTCCTCTGCTCATATTACAGCCAGGATAAATCACACACAGTGTGTGGAGGCTTTATTGTCTTCACAATTTATTGTTTCTTATCTGTGAAATTAAAGTAAATCAAAGCTTTGTTTCCACTGAGGGAAATGGTTTCAGCTCACAGAGACAGACAGGAGGTCTGCGTCACTGTGATGTGTAGGTACATCTCTGGGGAGGTGCACGTCAGGGTACGGCGTAGGCTCTACGTTGATGTAGGTATGGCATCAATTCGACGCAAAACGGCACTTCAGAATTAAAGCTCTGTGCTGGGAATTCATCGTACTTCAAAATCAAGTGTGTTTTTTACAAACTTGACATGTTTGCGAGTCACTTGAGTCTGTTCAGAATAAACCTGCGACCCCAAAGTCGGGAACCACTGCTTTACACTGATTGAAGAGCAGGGACCTGAGGCCCTGCAGGACTCTGTGATGCAACAATAACTTTAAAACATGTCACCGTTTTGGATCTGCTGTGAGCCATACTCACAAATCACTTCTGTGAAACTGGTCCCAGATTGTAAAACCTCGCTGTGATATTTATTATCTGCGTACACTGTTAGTGTCAGGTGACACTTTATTTTGATAGAGGTGCTGCATTAGAGCAGTGTGTTCAACAGCGCTCTCCACCAGCACCATCCTAAAAGCCAGTGAGGGAATACCATCCCTCTGATAGAGCTCCACAGACAGTAGACCGTCTGTACCGAGGAGAGGCTGTTCTGCTTCATTTGTGGGCGTTCATGATATAACACTAAACATTTAACGTGTTTATAGTATATATGTGTTTCTGTGTGTATGTAGATGCGTGTGTGTGTATGCTCATGTTTTATTCATATCCCTCTTCTTTTGTATTTTCTTCACAAGTTATTATAGTGTCTTACATTGCATACATTAGCCTAGCAGCTAGCTGAGTGTTCCTCTACTCATAACTTAAAGGCATAGTGCACCCAAAAATGTAAATTCAGCCATTATCTACTCACCCATATGCCGAGGGAGGCTCAGGTGAAGTTTTAGAGTCCTCACATCACTTGCAGAGATCCAAGGGGAGAGGAGGTAGCAACACAACTCCACCTAATGGAGGCTGACGGCGCCCCAGATTCAAACGTCCAAAAACACATCATTGAAACCACAAAATATCTCCATACTGCTCGTCCGTAGTGATCCAAGTGTCCTGAAGCCCCGACATAAAAAGCTGTTTGGAAGAACCTCATTTGAACTCTGTTTTTAGCCTCATTACTATTTTTAGCCTCAAAAATACATACATTTACATTTACTCCATGTGAGATCAGTAAGCACTGTACAGACGTCAGCGTGACAAACTCTGCATCATCAACATCAGACAGCATCAGTTACACAAGTCCGCCCTCTTTCTACTCTCTCAGTCTCTGTTGTCGTCTCCTCCTCTGCAGGTATGACCAACAGGCCCGACCTGATCGATGACGCTCTGATGAGGCCCGGCAGGTTTGAGGTCAAGATGGAAATCGGTGAGTGTTTTGGAAGGAGAAGCTCCTGGACCAACTGGTGGTACTCCCCATGATCCAGCCTCTTTTTTAGGGTCTCATGTACCCACACAGATCTCTGTTTATCTGCTGACAGCCTCTCACCCTCAACCAGAGCTACAGACAGCACCCTCTGCCTCAACATGGCAGCAGCTACACACTGATCACTGTTTGGTGTGCCTCGTGATCTGCAACTTGCAAAACGCTTCCTGTGTGGGAGTCAAAGCAGTTTAGCCAGCATGCTAATGCTAACAGAGTAGCTAATGCTGCTTCACAGACACTGTGCGTCTTGTATTTGTCTTGTGATCATGAGGAGCCACAGCACACAGTTTAATTTATTCATGTATTCAGTTATAGTTTTGATCAGTCTGACAGTTTGATCAGGATCACTCATATTAGTGCCATGTTCCTGCTTCACCCTTTTACATGTTTGTTCCTCTCCTTCCCTCTCTCCTTTCTTTCCTTCATATCAACTCTTTCTCTCCGCCCCTCGTCCTCCTCATCGTGCCTCATCGTCTCACCTCCAGGTCTGCCTGATGAGAAGGGGCGTGTCCAGATCCTGACCATCCACACCAACAAGATGCGAAGCTTCAACCTGCTCGCTGGCGACGTCAACATCAAGGAGCTGGCGGCTGAGACTAAGAACTACAGCGGTGCCGAGCTGGAGGGGCTGGTCAGGGCCGCTCAGTCCACCGCCATGAACCGACACATCAAGGTCACTCTGCACTTCACAATACACATTGTATCAGGGCGGGGGCGGGGTGATACTCCAGGGCACATAATGTTAGAAGAACACGGCGTTGCTTGTCTACTGCTGCCTCCATCAGTTCATGCGTGAAGTGACACTGATACTGATTATTTCAGGTGGCAATGAAATGTCTTGCTGCAGCCTCGTCCACAGCAGCACACTGTTTAACTTAGTGCCGATAGTAAAGCACCACAGGAAGTAAAATAGGCACAGCAGAAACATCAGACACGTCACCATGTTTAATTATACATGTTTAAATGTTAGAAATAAACAGGTTCACTTATCTCTGCAATTTAAACAAATTTCCAGTTTTCTACCTGGAGGTGACTGTTGTCAGAGCAACATCATGATGACTGGGTCTATACTGGTCAGCAGAAAGTAAACATGCAATCAGATTAGCATTAGGTTACCAAGGCAACAGAATATTAACTGTTGACATCACCCAAAGCATGATGGGAACCAAGGCAAAACAATAGGAGTGTCAGTAGTCATGGAAATGAGCTTTTGGGAAAGATCATTTGACAAATAATTCAAGTCAAGGAGTACCTACTTTTTCTGGTGTTTTCATCCACATCTCACAGCAAGTGGAATAAGCACGGTGGCCACTGAGCTGGTTCAGTTCACATCACATGACCTGGGCTCTCATTTTAAAACAATCTGTAGGATCCAGACTAAAAATGTACGAACGGACAAAAGCCAAAAATGGTGTGCACCAAAAAGCATGCAGTCAGGCTTCCACCTCACCGTCTGCTGCGCCAATTTCCCGTCTTCTCCAAAATGTTGGTAAGCATGGGTCAAAGCTTCGCCCATCAAGTCTGTTTTTAGAGATCACAACCTTAGCGGGAAGTGGGGCACGCCTCTTTCAAGTTTCATTTGTGCGTATGCAAAGTTTATAAACGAGACACCTGGACTAACTCTATGACAGATGAGCCCACTTGATAACTCGATGAAGGCCCCAGAAAAAGCTGGTCTGTGGACGCTGAAGTTCCAAAAAACATCACATTTCTCATGAAAGCTGATACTGTAGCTCCTTGTGTTAAACTCCAGCCTCCTGTATGCACGCTTTAATGAAATGACATAAGACTTTGAAGCACTCCAGCGGAAAGGACAAGAGGTTATCTCCAGGTCTGAAAAGTGAAGACAATACTGAGGTGCCTTAAACCTGCATTCTTTCTAATGTCCAGCAGGGGGCGATGTCTGATTGTACAGAAGTCAGTGAGACATGCGCCCAGTTCTCAGTAAACACGTTTTGATGACTTTATGGTCTCAATCTGTAGTTTCAAGTTTCTTTCAATACAACATGATGTTCACTTTCTAAATCATAGTTCAGTTTTGAGTAAAATAGAGCTTAAAGCAGGGAAAGCTTCAGGCTGAATCCAAATGTCCGGACTTTACCGCATGCACAGATACGTTCCTGGGTCCTGCTCCCAAGTCTGGGAGTGCTGAGGGCTCCAAATCCACGATTCGTCCAGTTCAGTAGGGGCCTAAAGCAGACCTTCTGCAGGCTTCCACAGAGTCTGCTTTAGGTGCAGACTTAAAGGGATAGTGCGCCCAAAAATGTAAACTCAGCCATTATCTACTCACCCATATGCCGAGGGAGGCTCAGGTGAAGTTTTAGAGTCCTCACATCACTTGCAGAGATCCAAGGGGAGAGGAGGTAGCAACACAACTCCACCTAATGGAGGCTGACGGCGCCCCAGATTCAAACGTCCAAACACACATAATTGAAACCACAAAGTATCTCCATACTGCTCGTCCGTAGTGATCCATATGTTGGGGCTTCAGGACACTTGGATCACAGGAGAAAAAACAACACTTATGTGTGTGTAAAACAGTTACTGTAGCTTGTATTATCGCAGCTGTAGGCTGCACAGTGTAATGTCAAATATAGGGCTTGAAAAGTAACAATGAAAAATGACAAAAGAAGATTTTCTGATGTAACTCACAGGCCTACCTGATTTATTTAGTCACAGCCCAGTCGTCATCTACAGACATCTCTGTGTCTGAGTGTCTGCAGTCTGTATGTGATACAGACATTTATTTTGTTTACTCACAGTGCATGGGCTTTATAGCTTGTTATCTGCAGGGACAGATGAGCAGACACAATATGACAGCAACGAGTCAAACAGACTTTAGGCCTGTCGGTTAGCGGCTTGTGGACTCTGCCCTCGCAGACTGATGTCACGGTGGCTGAATCCACTTCTTTCACATGGTCTATAAGCCACACATTATCAAACAGTTTTCTGAGTCGTACTCCTGGTGACGTGTAAACTGAATATGGTGTTTATAATCGTCACAGCTTCTCTTTAACCTGACGTTGTTCTGACGCAGTTGTTTGTGTCTGTTCTGCTCCAGGCCACATCTACAGTGGAGGTGGACATGGAGAGGGCCGAGAAGCTGCAGGTCACCAGAGACGACTTCATGGGGTCCCTCAACAACGACATCAAACCTGTGAGTACCAGGTCATCTTAGAGTTTATGTCCCTGACATCGAATGAAAAGGCAGAGCACGGTTGCGAACACTTCCTCGTGTTCTTCTCCAGGCGTTTGGTACGAACCAGGAGGATTATTCCAGCTACATCATGAACGGCATCATCAAATGGGGCGACCCCGTCACTCACGTCCTGGACGACGGAGAGCTGCTGGTGCAGCAGACTAAGAACAGTGACCGCACACCGCTGGTGGCCGTGCTACTGGAGGGTGAGAAACCACACACACTCAGGGAAATACAGCAAAAGTCACAGTTAATTCACAGTTTAGTGCAATAAAAAGCTTCTGGTGTTTCACAGTTTCACCTAAACTGGTGATTTTCTCCGACTTTCCACAAGATTTAATAAGATTCTGTGAGTCTGTGATTTTTCCAGCGCAGTGACATCAACGTAAAGTTTGATTCAGATGGAGAAAAAAGTGTTAAAGAAAATTCTACTAAGTAGATCAAAGTACAAATTTGAGGTACTTGTACTTCACTTTAGTATTTTCTTTTCAGGCCACTTTTTACTTTCACTCCAGCACATTTCAGAGGGAAATATTGTTGTTTTTACTCCACTACATTTATCTGATAACTTTAGTTACTTTACAGATTCAGATTTTTGAGTAAAAAACATAAGAAGAGTTTATAAAATATGATGTTTTGTTGTAAGATAATCGGCCAAAAGGTTAATGCAAGTACAGCTGAAATTATTTGTTTTGTGGGTGTGTTTTTTTCCCATAATTTTGAGGGTCTTTTGGGTCTTTGGAATAATATATTGTTTCTTTTGGTGTTTTGTTTTGGTAATAATTTCATTTTTTTATTGTTATTATTATTTTTGAGATTTTTTTGGGGGGAATAATTTTTTGGGGGGGTTACTGTGTGTGTTTTTTTTTTAATAATTGAGTGGTGTTTTGGGTCGTTTTTCTTGGAAATAATTTAGAGGGTTTTTTTTAATAATTTTGAGGTTTTGGGTGTGTTTTTGTTTGTTTTTTGGTTTAGAGCTTTCTGCATTGCGTACTTTTACTTTTTATACTCAAAGTAAATTAAAGAATATTTTTCTGATGATAATTACTTCTACGTAAGTAACATCTTCAGTGCAGGACTTTTAACAGTATATTCACAGTGTGGTGTTAGTACTTTTACTACAGTAAAGGAAGTGAATACTTCTCCCACCATTGCACGTTTCTATAAACCACAGACACATTTTATTTGTACGTTTTGATATTAACATTTCTAAAGTAACGTAATAACTAGTCCATAGCCATTGGTAGCTTTGTCACCTTCTACCTATGCCAGTCCTCAATGCCTATGTGCAGTTTCACATAGATTGACCACGTCAGTGAGTAGAAAAACGTGGGACAGACAGAATGACTGACTGACAGAATGACACACTGACAGTTTATATGCCTACAAAGTTGCGTGGTGATGGGTGAAACCCTTGAGATGTTCTACACCTTTATGTGATGAGCCACGCCCTCCGCAATATTCATTGCCTTATAGAAGCTCAGTTTTAGGAAGTTTTCCAACTTTTGCCAAGAGGGAACTTTAGATATTGCTCCCTAGATTATGTTCACCCAGTTTCATGCAGATCGCTCAAACTTCCTAGGAAGAGATCCATTTGAAGTGTTTTTCAAAAAATTCAAAATGGCGGAAAATCTATATAAGCGGAAGTTATGGGTTCTTGAGGCAAATGTGTTCCTCATGAGGAGAGGCATCTCTGTGCAAAGTTTCATGTCTCTACCACATACGGGGCATGAGATATGCCCATTCAAAGTTTAACATTTCAATGGGTTGCTATAGCGCCCCCCTTTGGCCAATTGATGTAATATTGCTTCACTGGCATCCTCCCATGACCCTCTACCACTGTGCCAAATTTCACATGGATTGACCAAGTCAGTGAGGAGAAAAACCTGGAACACACACACACACAGGGTTTGCGTCATTATATAGTAAGATCTGAGCTGACTTTAGCCCTTTTCACACAGAGGTGGCGCTGTAGAGCCGCTATGAATTCCCTTCTTTACGTCTTCTTTGCATTTTTACACAGAACCAAAAAACGGCAGCATCATGTCGCTCCAGTGTCAGCAGCTCTTTATAAACAATAACAGTGACATCACATGTCAATAACAATCATGTAGCGTCCCTGTTATATGGCGGCTGATCTCGTCCTCTGCTCGGAGGGTAAGGAGCTCATTGTTTTTACTACTTGCTGACATTTATGGCTGCTGTTCTTCTTTGAGTTAGCTGCTAACTGCCAGTAGGTGCTTTTTAAATTGTCAAAATGTCACACCGTCCTGCTCATGGTCCCGTCCTCCCAGCTGTCCTGTTCATACAGACACTGTTTCTGTGCTGTCAATACCTCTGCTGCCAGCTTGAAGGGGAGACAACTCTGCCCCCCATTCTGCGAGTGTATCTTATGCACAGAATGGCATGACGACATAATGGTGCGATGTTCCCGCCTTGAGGAGACTGTGGAAAAAGGCTTCTGTCATGTGGAGGTGGAGGGGATGGTTGATGGTTGATGGCATGATCCCTGCCAAGCTGCAACACCGGTTGTAATGTGGCAAGTCCTTGCTCTCTAGGATAGAGAGCAAGGACTTGGATAGCTCCATGAAAAGTGGTTGTGTTTTTGCAGAGACATCGCTGTGTTTCCAGCAGGGATTTTACCCCCAAAACCAGGTGTTTTTAAGCCAAAACATGATCTTTTCCTGAACATAACCAAGTGGTTTTTGCATAAAACGAACCTCACAATTACCACAGTGTTGATGAAACCTAAAATTGCTACATAACAGCATGCAACTGTAACGTATATGTGGTGTGCAGAAACATACAGTGCCCACATTTATTCTGACGATTGGGTCAGAGATTCAGAGAGGATTCATATGAGGCACAAACCTGTAAACCTGTAATAAACCTGATTTTTACATGAATCATTTCAACATTTCTGACAAACTTAAACACACAAAGTTGAGTCCTCATTTCCCCAGATCTCTGCAGCAGAGGTGACGGGTGCAAAGTCTTCACAGAGTCACAGTAATCAAATGTAAGGGTCGAGCACCAGGCTGAAATAAAAATGCATTCAATCGAAAATAACGATTATTTGCAGTAAATGCCTCAAACAGCACACTGAATAGCTCCGCACACACAAAGACATGCAGACGGTAAATTGTAGCCCTCCTCCGCTCTAACAGCCCTCCTCCTCCTCCTCCTCCTCCTCTTCCTCCTCCTTCTCCGCAGGTCCACCCCACAGTGGGAAGACGGCCTTGGCAGCTAAGATTGCAGAGGACTCACAGTTCCCCTTCATTAAGATCTGCTCTCCAGACAAGATGATTGGACACTCCGAGATCTCCAAGTGCCAGGCAATCAAAAAGGTACGTGCTGCAGTGTGTTTTAACCCTTAGAGTGTGTCAGCAAACACTGAGACATCTACATTTAAACAGCAGCTCATGGAACTGTTGTCTCTCCCCTTCGTCCACGTCTTCATCATCCGCCCCTCCTCTCATCCTCTGTCTCAGGTCTTTGATGACGCGTACAAGTCTCAGCTCAGCTGCGTGGTGGTGGACGACATCGAGCGTCTGCTGGACTACGTCCCCATCGGGCCACGTTTCTCCAACCTGGTGCTTCAGGCTCTGCTGGTGCTGCTGAAGAAGGCGCCGCCAAAGGTCAGAGTTCATCTGAAGCTCACGCGAAAAGATCTTACTAACAAAGCTGTGTGTATCGAGTCGAGTCGTAGAGCTTCAGTGTTTAGAACACGTTGATGAGCTGCACTCTGTCACTGGATCACATGTTCCTTCATGACCAGGAGCATTTTACTCAACCCAACGTACACTGGAACAATCATGGCCGGCTGATATCAGTCTCTTCTTCTGTGAATATCAGTCTGATAGATAAGAAGGAGAACATCATAGTTTTAGGGTTACACAGAGCTGTACGACCTGTCACACTTAGAAAACAACGCCTGGAATAAGATTCACTCCAAACTCTGGATTTCTGGTCAGCAGGCTGCAATGTGGTGCTGGTTACTGTTGCTTTGCGACATCCTGCCTTCACGCCCTTTAAAGGGATAGTTCGACATTTTGGCAAATTTGCCTATTGCCGTAATCCTTATAGTCACATGGGTAGGTACATTACCTTTAATTGTCAGTGCGTGCTGTTCTGAGATCTGTGGGGCAGAGCTGCCCTCTGAAATGGAGGTGAACGGTACAGGTCCCTCTCTCCCTCAAAACTAACACAACATCAAATGACTCCAAAACGCTCTAGTGGACAACTTGTATCTTACACATTCACCACACTATGAAATAATAATGTAATATTACGAGACAGAGTTGTTTTGAAGCCAAATGCAGAGCCGGAACTACATTCCAGACATACAGTACTTGGTGGGCGGAGTGATTTCAAACAGCGTATGTTTAGTACAGTTCCTCCCGTCATCAAAACAACAAGTTTGTTGAGAAGAAGCCAGAATATACAGAGGAAGAGTTACAGGTTTTGGAAGAAGAGAGAGCAAGAAGAGAGGCTGAGGCTGCCGAGCAACCAGGGGCTGAGACCCAGAGCCGGTGGTGTAAATGTGGGGCTTACTGGCCACTTTATTAGGTACACCTGTGCAATATGAATATACAGTACGCCTCAAAATAATCACCAGAACACGGGGAGAATATGCTAACTCCACACTCATAAATCACCACAACTCCTGAAGGAACAACAACATAAAATGTTCCCTAGCAGTCTGTTTATTCCCAACAATGAGAAGTAATGCCAGTCACTTCACTATATGCTCTGGGCAGCACTTATCCATAACATGACCACAACAACATTTGCATTTCAGCCTTATTTACCATGCTTGGGTTGTAGGCTAATGTTACTCAACATGGAGGTAACGTTACAGCAGAGAGATTGCTGAGCAAAATACACAACGATCACTTACCACGTCTGCTCGTTTTGTGATGCCAACAGATAGTGTGACAGTGTCTTTCAAGAAAAGCGTTTGAACCATTCCTGAGCTTCTGCGCTCCATCCTTTCAGCGTAGTCCTCCGGTAAAAAATGGCAGCAGCACACAAACATTTTCCGGACCGTTTCCACAGGCGTGTTGGGATCCAGCACAAATAGCCATTGTTTCATCCTGTCCGTATTACTGGTTGGAACTACGTGAAACTTCACTCTGCTCCATGTCTTCGGCTTGTTACTGCAACCTTTTACAGTGCATGTGTAAACCATGATTTACAACAGCACTCTGTAAACTTTCCTCAAACCTTCTGCTGCGTCCAGCTGACGATACGCAAATGGCTACAAGCAATAACAACGCCACTGTCTCAGCTGCGCACTGTGTCACTCCGCCCAGTGGTTTACTCAAGAAAGTAGTTCTGAGTATTTGCTTCATGTGTCGTAATGTTACTTAATTATACATTATTATTTCATAGTGTGGTGAATGCGCAAGCCGTGTGTTTTCCACTAGAGCATTTTGGAGTCATTTGATGGTGTATTTGATTAGTTTTGAGGGAGAGAGGGAGCTGTACCGTTCACCTCCATTTCAGAGGGCAGCTCTGCCCCACTGATCTCAGAACAGCAGGCACTGACAATTAAAGGTAATGTACCTACTCATATGACTACAGGGATTACGGCAATAGGCCAATTTGCCAAAATGTCAAACTATCCCTTTAAAGTTGGCACAAGAGTAGCACCTTAGCTTAGCATAGCTTAGCATAAAATATGGAAACATCAGGAAGCAGCCACGTGTTTCATCCATAGAAAAACTGAAATTAAATAACGACACGTTGTGGTTTTATGTGCCTGACCACTTTTAGCAAAGCCTCTAGCCAGGCTAGCTGTTTCCCCGTTTCCAGTCTGTATGCTAAGCTAAGCTAGCCAGCTGCTAGCTTTCAATGTGAGCGTGGCTCTTTTCATGGCAACAAAGCAAAGAAGAGTGCTTTGAGATGGCAGCTGAACGTTATGTAATAATCAGGAAATAACCAGAAAGTACTTCATCATATTTATTTCCTGTGTCTGTGCACATGTTTATTGTTTTATTGCATCAGCAAATAATTGAATTTATCTGGAGTCCTGGATATCTCTCTATCTTTCTCTCTTTAATTCGATCGGCAGAAGCTGGAACAGAACATTTGTTTGTCTCAGAGTTACCAAACCATGAGCCAGAATAAATCTGCTGAAATGAAAATCCACACTGTGCCTGTGGTCAGAGCTGCTACAACTCATGAGTTTTACATTCTGAGCTCGTAAACGGACAATTAATCTGCACTCATCACGGAAATCGAGTGGAGAGTTTGCCATGTGGTGTAATTAAGGAAGGACAAAAGAAAGCATTTGTTCCCCCTGCAGGGTCGGAAGCTGCTCATCATTGGCACCACCAGCAGGAAGGACGTGCTGCAGGAGATGGAGATGCTGGACGCCTTCAGCACCACCATCCACATCCCCAACATATCTACTGGGGAGCAGCTAGTCGACGCTTTAGAGGTATAAACACACACACACACATGTGTGCACACACGTGCACACACACGCAGGCCTTCACTTTAATGTAGTCAACACATTTGGTTGCTTGAAGGTAAAGATCGTCAGCTCACACAAGGACAAACAGATGAATGTGGTAAATTATACATCACCATCCCCCATACTCAGGAGCGCACACACACACACACACACACACACACACACACACACACAGCCTTATAAGAACCTTCAACATAATTAACAGGATGTTTACACCAACAGTTTTTCTTTAGTTCTGGGTCGGAGGTTGTGGAGGTAGCGTTGAGAAGCTCCGCCTCTCTCATGTCTTTGTTGTGTTTGCAGCTGCTGGGGAGCTTCTCAGATAAAGAGCGCGCCAGCATCGCGCAGCAGCTCAAAGGGAAGCGAGTGTGGATCGGCATCAAGAAGCTCCTGGTGCTCATCGAGATGTCGCTGCAGGTACAGAAGACTGACGTAAAGCAGCGTGCACACACTGTGATGTGATACACTGCAGGGCTGATGTGTGAGATGTTAGAGGATAAATTTACACACTGAAGTAAAGAAAAGAAGAACACGAGTAATTACAGTCAGAAGCTTTAGCAGCAGAGTTAGTGTGAACACATACAGTAGTTTGTTGCTCTCAGTGTACAAACAGAAACAGGCAGACAAACAAGGACAACAAAGCTGAGCAGGTCAACATAAACATTTGACTAACATGTACAGATATAAATATACAAAGACTATCTATATATATATAAAACAGCAACACAGTGAAATAATAGAGAGTGCAAAAAGCCAGTTATTGTTTGATGCTGATATAAACAAGAGTTCGTGACTAGTTAAAGCCCGTCCTTATACGATGGTGTATTAGGACCATTGTGGGTAAAAAGACAAAAACACAGAGCCTGGCGAGGGGGAAATATCCCACGAATATTCAAAGAAAAAACTCAGTATACTCGAGATAAAGTCCTGAATTTACAAGAAAAAAAAACTTGGATGTTCCCTAAGATTAAGGTCAGAAATTGATGAGAAAAACATCACAAATGTATAAGAAAAAATTCTCTGATGTTATAAAGTCACACATTTATTTGAGAAAACCCCAACAGAATTTCCAAGATTTAAGTAGTAAATCAATGAGAAAAAACTTTATAAAAAAATTCTATAAACAAAACATTCCCGGATTATAAGAAAAAAAAAGTCAAATATTCACTGAGATTAAAGTCACAAATTAATGAGAAAAAACTCACAAAATTATAAAGGAAAAAATAGGCTTTGTGATTATAAAATCATAAGATTATGTGGAAAAAAATCTCAGAATTATCAAGATTGAAGTTGTAAATTTTTAAGAAAAAAGAAAAATCTCAGAGATTAAAAAGTCCTGAATTTATGTGAAAAAAATCTGAATTTCCGACAATAAAATTCTAAATTTACAAGGAAAAAAACTAAATAAGAAATTATTAAGAAATAAAAAAACATTCCCATAGATTATAAAGTCATACATCTATGAGAAAACAACATTTTCAGAGAATATAAAGTCATAAATTTGTGAGACAAAAATCTAAAATTCTGAGATTAAAGTAAAGAATTTACAAGAAAAAACTGTTTTACAAATAAAACTGTCTTACAAATAAAAAAACATCGTGATTATAGTCATAAAATTATGTGGGAAAAAATGAAATTTCTAAGACTAAAGTTGTGAATTTATTAGAAAAAAAGGAATATTCTCTGATATTATGAAGTCCGAAACTCAAATGAAAGAAACCTCATAACTTCTGACATTAAAATTGTAAATGGGCGAGAAAAAAACTCAAGATATTTCCTGAGATTAAACTCCCAAAAAAACCTCATAGATTTATCAGAAAAGAAAATTCTCTGATTATGTGGAATAAAACTTCTGAGATTAAAATTGTAAATTGTTGAGTAAAAAACTTTCAGAGATTAAAGTCACAAATTTACGTAGGAAAAAACTCACAAATTCATAAGAAAAAAAATTCTCTTAGATTCTAACATCATAAATTGTGAAGCTATTCCTTGAAGGTTAGTGAAGCTGCTCTGTGCTCTGGTGGCTCCACAGACGCACCAGCTGTGGTCGCTGACAGATTTGTGATGCGACTCAACGTATTGACTTTTAGTGATTATTTGCACGACTGTTTGTTGCTGCTGACGACGACACACTGCTCAGTCCGTCTCACCCTCTGTTCTCTCTCCGTCTTTAGATGGACCAGGATTACAGAGTGTCCAAGTTCCTGTCTCTGCTCCGAGACGAGGGGGCGTGAGTACAAGCGCTCTGCATCAATCACAAGTCATTTTCACTGCTTGTCAACAGCCTCCATTACCTCACCCTCTTCTTTTATTCTCATCTCCATCTGTTTTCATGTTGTTCCTTCAGCTTGTTTCCTCCTATATTATTATCTCTATGAACACCACTGACAGACTGTACTGTGAACAGTAATGTCACACAACAACACGTATTGATTGACTCCATTAAGGCTGTGCACACAGAGCAGACTCAACAGGACAGAAACAAAAAGGCTAATAACAACCAGTCACCAACGATTGATCTTAACGGCTTTATTCTGCAATCACCAGGGTGAATGATGGCGATCAGATCCGAATTTAAGCCTTCGGTCTCTGTCCCTGATCTCTGGTAAGGTCAACAGCAAAACAATGAGAGTAATGTTAGTGCCTCCAGGTAGAGACAGTACAAACCCTGTAGCATTCCCGTTAGCTAGTAGATTAGCATTTATATTGATTTCTATGGGGTTTTGATTTAAGTAGCAGCTCCAAATAACTGTTTTACTACTGTTTCAGTCCATTTTACACGTAAAGCATTCACACTGAGGGTACAAATATTTCATTTTGCACCATCATGTCTCATTTTAAAGGTTAAAGCGAGGCTAAGGGGATGTTACTTTGGCTAACATTATGTAACACTGGCTAATGCTATGTAGCTTTAGTTAATCATAGGTAACTGTGGCTAACTGTAAACATTGACTAATGCTATGTAAATTTGGCTAACACTATGTAACTTTGGCTAAAAGTACGTAACATTGGCTAATGCTATGTAGCTTTAGTTAATGGTAGGTAACTGTATGTAACATAGGCTAATGCTATGCAACATTGGCTAATGACTTTAGCTAACAATACATAACACTGGCTTATGGTAGGTAACTTTGGATAATGCTATGTAACACTGGCTAATGCTATGCAACATTGGCTAATGATTTTAGCTAACAATACGTAACACTGGCTTATGATAGGTAATTTTGGATAATGCTATGTAACATTGGCTAATGCTATGTAGCTTTAGTTAATCATAGGTAACTGTGGCTAACTGTAAACATTGACTAATGCTATGTAAATTTGGCTAACACTATGTAACTTTGGCTAAAAGTACGTAACATTGGCTAATGCTATGTAGCTTTAGTTAATGGTAGGTAACTGTATGTAACATAGGTTAATGCTATGCAACATTGGCTAATGAAGCTAACAATACGTAACACTGGCTTATGGTAGGTAACTTTGGATAATGCTATGTGACACTGGCTAATGCTATGCAACATTGGCTAATGCTGTGTAGCTTTAGTTAATCGTAGGTAACTGTGGCTAACTGTATGTAACATAGGCTAATGCTACGCAACATTGGCTAATGAAGCTAACAATACGTAACACTGGCTTATGGTAGGTAATTTTGGATAATGTTATGTGACATTGGCTAAAAGTATGTAACATTGGCTAATGCTGTGTAGCTTTAGTTAATCGTAGGTAACTGTGGCTAATTGTATGTAACATAGGCTAATGCTATGCAACATTGGCTAATGACTTTAGCTAACAATGCGTAACGCTGGCTTATGGTAGGTAATTTTGGATAATGCTATGTAACGTTAGTTAATGGTAGGTAACTTTGTCCAGTGCTGTGTAACTTTGGCTGAAGGTAACTTTGGCTTACAGGATGTAACTTTGGCTAACGCTATCTAACAGTCGTTGTGGCCACAAGTGATATTTGCATGATTACAGTAGATGCCAAGAGAGAAGATTCATCAAATTAATCAGCAGGTGAACTCATTAGTATCAGTGACGCAGTAAAGTTTGCGAACAATAGCTAATGTTAGCCACCATTAGCTTCTGGTCTTCTATGAGAGTGAGGCTGTATCAGTAAAACCATGAACGTCATCGAACAGAGCGTCAGTGCTTTGTATTTCTCATGAATCCAGCCTGTAATTTGTGAGAGAATAAGTGTAATTTAAATAGTCTGGCTTGTCTTTAACCTGCTCTTCGCCACTCCATCGTCACATCTCTTTCATTAGCAAAATGGATTTGTACCCTCAGTGATCTGTTCCTAAAGCCAACATTACATTCATATTTATTGAATTTATGTAACATGACATTTTAAATGTCATGTTACATTATTACTCCCCCTTCATCATTATTTTACTGTTGCAAGCAGTGTTCTTAATATTGTAGCTCGACTGTATTAATTCCTGAACATGAGTGATTCAACAGAGTATTAAGATTTATTTTTTATTTTTTTTTTTTGTAGTTTTTATATTTTAAATTTAAAGTGCTGCAGGTTTCATGAGTCAGTGACACCAGCTCTTTTTATTTAAATATAAATATAAATGTGAGGTAAGTTATCCATCTTTAATTTTCTCTTGTCACTTATTTTGAAGATGAACCCGACTCACTCTAATAGCCATATTCCTACATAAAATCCGTCAGTCTTAAATTTGGTCCTTTAAAGGGTCTTAAAAAGCATTAAATTTAAGTGTCTGATGAATGTAGACACCCTGAGATCCCAGAGTCGATGGCTGGAGTGAAAGCCTGCAGGGCTCAGATGAAATCTGTCAGCACTATTTTTGGATGGTGTGCTGGAGGATTGAGGGCTGCCGTAGTATGATGGCGCCCCTCCGTCTACAGAGTGCAGTATTCTCCAAAGATCAGTGAGTGATGGTGTTGTGTTGTGGCTCTCTTCTTGTTTTATAGCCACTTAAAGCCTGCTCATCGTTTTTTATTTCACTCAAGACACCGCCCAGCGTTGTGCTGGTGTTGTGTGAGTACACTGGAGTTCATGAGGGTTGCTATAAAGGGCCCATCTGAAAGGGATTGTTCAGATCTTTGAAGTAGGGTTGTGTGTAACCACAGTGTGTTACCTGCAGTAGATGTCAGTCAGCACGCCCCCAGTTTGTCGCTATATTCAGAGTATTTTCACAGCTTTACTCTTTCTGTCAGACAGCCATTACTGATGAGGAAGTGAAGCTGTTATATCGCCCTCGTCAGAGCCAGACTGCATTTAGAAAAACAGTGATGTAACATCAGTGAACACAGGAGCTGCTGGTCTCCTGCTGCCTCCATCAGTTAGTTTGTGTTATTGTGTGACTTTGATGTTTGAAAGGGTTCATTCACATTCACCAAAGTCACACAATAAGACAGACTAACTAAATGATAGAGGCAGCTGTGGACCAGCAGCTCCTGCGTTCACTGCGCCAAAATTACTGTTATTATGCCACTGAACCAACGATAACCGTGGCCAAAAACCATCCACCCTGTTCTTGTGAACAAGTTATCTCAAGAACGCCTCAAGGGAATTTCGTCACATTTGGCCCAAAGTGGACTCAACAATGTACTAGTTATATTTTCTTGGTCAAAGGTCAAGGTCACTGTGCCCTTGCACCCGTCTCAGTCTTATGAACACAATATCTCAAGAACATCTTGAAGGGATTTCTTCTAATTAAGCACAAACATTCACTTGGATTTAACAATAAACTGATCAGTTTCTGGTGGTCAAAGGCCAAGATCACTGTGACCTTGCATCCGTGTCAGTGTCATGAGTGTGCTATCTCAAGACCACCTTTAGAGAATTTCTTAAAACATGGCACGTACATCTGCTTGGACTCAATGGTGAACTGATCAGACTTTGGTGGTCAGAGGTCACTATGATCTTGTATGTCTTATTTTTGAGTGCATTACATCAAGAATGCCGTGCTGGTATTTCCTCAAATTTGGCATAAACATCCCCTTAAACTCAACAATGAGCTGATCATATTTTGGAGGTCAAAGGTTACTGTGACCTTGCATTCATCTTATTCTCGTGAACGTGCTAACTCAAGATTGCCTTGAGGAACTGTTGTAAAATTTGGCACAGATGTCCTACACTGACAGAATTCATACACTAATTATGACGAAACATCACCCAGATGAAAAAACTGATTTAGTTTTAATGTTCATAGGTCTCAAAGGTCACTGTGACCTTGTCTGTCTCATTTATGTGAATGCAATATCTCAAGAGCACTGAGAGAGAATTTCTTTAAATTTGGCACAAACGTCCACTTAGTATCAACAATGAACTGATTCAGTTTTAGTGGTCAAAGGTCAGTGTGACCTCAGAAAACATGTATTTGGCCATAACTCAAGAGTTCATACACTAATTATGACGAAACATCACCCAAATGTCTAATAGGATAAAATAATGAAGGTGAAAAGGTCAAAGGTCAGCTTGACTGTGACATCATCATGTTTTAACGTCATATCTCAGGAACAGAAGGGGAGACTTTTGGTCAGATACTGAATTGGTGACTCTAATCTTGAAACTGTGCTGATTGTATAGATGCTGTAGAATTTGTAGCTAGTTTGCCGTAGTTATATTTGACTGACTGTGGATAAGACCCTCATACAACCCCACTTCAAAAAAGTCAGAACTATCCCTTTAAATATGGAGTTGCTTTTGGGGGAAATAACACAACGCAACCAACAGGAAACTGAAACAACTTCTGCCTCTTCCTCTTTCCAGTGATCGCAGCTTCTATGAGTAGAGGGGCTCACCACCAACAATATCCATTGGATAAAATGAGGAAGAGGAGAAGAAGAAGAAGAAGAAGAAGAGATCCTCCTCTTGTCCATCCACCCAGTGATCCATCCATCCATCCGTCCGTCCATCTATCTACTTAAATACCCACCTGTTCGAAGAGAGGGACACACAACTCCTCTTGATCTCAGCATGTTTCTGTAGGCAGTGCCACTGTATCACCGTCCTCCTACTCTTCATCCACCTTCATCTTTACTTATTGACATATCACAGCAAACTACTGGAAGTCGTACTGTTAAAAATCTGTTATCTGTAAAGAAAATTGCAATAGATGATTGTAAAAAGTGCTGTTTTGTGCATCGTGCGTAAAAAAAAACAACAAAAAAAGAAAGTATGTTTTCAGCTCTAGTATTTGTTGTGTTGTTGCATATCCCTCGTCCTGCTAAAGATAGTTATTGTTAGTATACGATATGTATCCTCACAAACACAAGCAGAGTCAACAGAAAACATCCAGACGTGACACAAGCCATCTGAATATTTAAGATGTGGATCTCTGAGAGGCTTTTAGTGAATATGTAGTGGCTGTAAAAACGAAGCTGTTCCATGTGACAATGTAAACCCTTTAAAATCTACAGTATGTAACCTGTTCATGTTCTGTACATAGTATATATAGAGACAAATGCAGTATATCACAAGAGTCATTTAAATGATCGGTCTCCAGTCTGTTTGGTACTATATCAGTATGATTCTTCTTCCCTGAGACGTTACCAGGTTACTGTAATAGTGAAAGTAATTGTTGGATTGTTTCTGTCTGTGTTCAGTTGAGTCTCGCTAGTGTCGCTAAACGGCAGCATCAGTGTTAACGATTAAAAAATATTCCGCACTTTCAACATCGAGTCAAAGAACCTTTAGTATCTCAGTGGCTCTTCGTGGGAACTCGAGCTCGTGTGCATGTGTGAGGAACTAAACGCTGCATGTGTCCAGTATGTCAGAGTATATGTGTGTGTGTGTGTGTGTGTGTGTGTGTTTGAGAGAGTGTGTGTGGCAGCAGAAAGTGCTGTTGAATGTGAGCATGTGTGTGTTTTAGTGTGTGTGTGCATCTTGAGTTCAGGTTGAGGCGGTCGGTGGTTAATTTGTGGGGTTTTTCTCATGTCATGTGTTCAGTGGTTTTTGTCCAAATGTTCTTGTTTTATTCGGATCATTGACGATGTGTGTGTGAGTGTGCGTGAGTGTGTGTGTAAATATATATTAACATGCAGATGTATTATTGCAATAAAAAGCACTGATGCACAGGAAAAAGAAACTGTCTGGTGTCATTTATTTATTGGTGAAGACATGGACCTTCAATCTGTTCTCACCCCAAACTCGTCAGATACCGCCGCTCTGTCTGTTGGCATCAGACACGCTGCTTGTGACGATATAAGGAGCTGGAGAGTCCTTATAGGGCGGCTGAGAGGGCTGGTGGAGGGGTCCAACAAATGGCGGGTTTTCACCCGGTGTTCATGTCCCTTATACACGTAGAACCAAATCATGCTTTTTTTTTTTTTTTTACTAAACCTAACCATGAACTTTTGCTGGGGTTCTGGCGTTGGTTTTGGCCTCCTGGAACGTCAACAGCAGACGCATGAGGACACCTAGCACTTGAGTCCACCGACAAAGCCACGATGTGTGACGTCTTGCGATGAGAACGTGTTGGATGGATATATGGATATTCAGCTCGTTCTCACTCTTAAAGGATAACTTCGGTATTTTTCAACCTGGGCCCTATTTCCCCATGTCTATGTGTGCGTATGATTCATAGGTACAACTCGTTCTAAAGTTGGTTCAGTATTGAGGGAGGCGGATGCAGCCGGGAGCCGCGAAACGAGCTAAAACGGTAACGGGCAAATGCGTCCCGTATAAGTTTGCACATTAAAAGTGTTTTTTTTCGCCACTGACCGGTTCAGATCGCCAGTGCTATCTCTGTAGATAGCATACTAAGCGTTTCCCTTACCTCTGGGCTGTGACGTCATCTCGTGAGAGCTTTGCTCGTTGCTTGAAAACAGAGGAGCCATGCTGAGCGCCGCTCAGAGTGGCACTGGTTGTCCCGGAGTACAGCTGAGAGTTTTACTGCATTGATTGAAAACAATGGTTGGTGTTTGTGCTTATCCGAATTGCAAGAACAGGATGTCGCGTAACACCCCGTACAGCTTTCATAGGCTGCCTTTGTCGCACGGCGAGATGCTGAAGTTGTGGCTAGTTGTGCTACAAATGGATGCTAACACTCCTGTCCAGACACTGCGCCTTGCAGACCATCGGGTCTGCAGTGCTCACTTCTTCCAAGATGACTACTGCCAGCCGAAGAAGAGAAGACATCCAATCCCGAAACACCTCTTCCTCAAGACAACGGCTGCCCCACGAGTAGAGAGAGCTACAGACACAGTGGAGCAAAGCTCTCATGAGATGACGTCACAGCCCAGAGGTAAGGGAAACATTTACTATGCTATTTACAGAGATAAATTAAAATTAAAAAGCACTTTTAATGCGCAAACTTATACGGGATGCATTTGCCCCCGTCACCGTTTTAGCTCGTTTCGTGGCTCTCGCCTCCCTCAATACTGAACCAATTTAGAACGAGCTGTACCTATGAATCATACGCACACATACACATGGGGAAATAGGGCCCAGGTTGAAAAATACCTAAGTTATCCTTTAACTCGTCAAATACCATCGCTTTGTCAGTGATTTTTTTCGCCAAAACCTACCTTTCACAGGATTCCACGCCGTTTGGCAATGTCTGTTTGAAATGCTTCCAGTAACGAAGTAATAAAGGGAGTTGGACAGTCCCTATAGTTGACATCCTGGCACTGGTTGCAGCGTTCCAGCGTTCGGTAAATGTACTGAACCCACACAGTTTCCTCTGAAGTCAGGGAGCAGAAACCTTTGCTAACATGTCTGTGATCAAAAACAAGCCCTACATGGATCAACTTAACTCTGCTGGTTATGTTTCGAGGCAGGATGAAGAATCTGTCCAGAAACCTCCTCTGGTGCAGAAAAGACTCCGTCCAAAGCCTCCAGTTCACTTCAGTTTCCTCCTCCATCGAGCCCCGGGCGAACACTCTGAGGAAGAGCTCGGGGCGAGTTCAGATTTATCCAGGAATCACAAAAAGCTCTGAGTTAACAATTCCTACTTTGAAACCAGCCCAGGGTATCTGTCTGCTCAACACTCACAGTATGTGACCTCCACTTTACCTCGCCTCCACCTCCGCTCGCCTCTTCTCTGTCAAGTTACTTCCTGTACCTTTCCTCTTTTCTTTTTCTCTCTAAAAAATTCAATCGATGTTTACTTTTATCTCATCGTTCCCTGAGGCAGAAACACAGGATAATCCCAGTGGTGCATTTACTGAAGCACTTCTACTTTGATTCATGATTTCCATTTTTATACCTCGACTGCACAACATTTCAACTTATATACCTTTTTAACTGCACATTCATCTTACTGCTGTAATGACTGGTTAGTTTGCTGATGAAGGTTTTACACACAAACAAAATGATTAGCTGTAACAATATACATGAGGTTTATTTAAAGAATGAAGGGTACGAATAAGAAGCTGAAGATAGCGCCGCTTCGAATAACCATACTGTCGTGTTCACACCTAATGCGATGCGAATTTTCACGTCCCCTTACTCCGCGAGTTTAATCACTGGAATATTTTGTGTTGACTCGCCTCATTCACATGAATAACTCCCGTCATGAGTGCGTGAAATCACTGAATAGCTGAATAAGCTACTGCTGGTATGTCCTCACGTCATACCATCGCGGCACGATTTTCAACTCTCGCGAAAAGCGCATGATGCAAAATCACGCTACTTGCTTCGTTCGTATTTTGCGTTGCATCCGTTGCGGCACCCGGTGGCAATTTGCGTCTAATCACGTCTTTACATTAACTTTATATGTAATTCACTTGCGCACATTTTTATTTGCACCCAGTTAGAAGATTAGATTAGATTAGATTAGATAGAACTTTATTAATCCCTTGGGAAGACTCCCTCAGGGAAATTAAGAGCACAGAACACAACATAACAGTAAAATTCTACTTTAGTGCAACATTAATGACACTAATGACTTATTTCATTTTTGTTGTTCTGATAGTCATGTGTTTTTACTGAAGTACGGTCATGGAATATTGTTTAATTGCTACTTCAACAGTGCCAATAAATAAAGAACAATCCCTTAGTGAGGTTTACCACATATTTAAATGTCTTCAGGTGAATGGGATTTTTTTCACCACCACTTACTTCTCCTCTGCATGTTCCCGAGTAGAAACAGGTGTCATTCCCCTTTAATTCTCCACCATCTCGGGACATTGCAGCCCCCCTCCTCTGATAAGTAAAGAACAGTCCCTTAGTAAAGTTTACCACACATTTAAGTAGCTTTATGTGGATGTTGTTTTTTTTCCCCACCACCTTGCCTTTGCACATTGCCAGGGATAAACAGGTGTCATTCCCTTTTAATTCTCTGGCTCTTGTGATTATTGTGAATACCTTCTCTCCTCTGATAAGTAAAGAACAGTCCCTAATTTAAGATTACCAAAAATTTAGGTAGCTTTATGTGAATGTTTTGTTCCCACCGCTTATTTTCTCCTCAGCATGTTCCCGGGTATAAACGGGTGTCACTCCCCTTTAGTTCAGCGAGGTCCCACGATAATGCTACCCTTCCTCTGATAAATAAAGAACAGTCCCTAAGAAAAGTTCCAATTATATTTGAGTAGCTTAATGTGAATGTTTCCCCGCCACCTCTCCTCTGCATGTTGTTCCCGGGTATAACAGGGTGTCATTCCCTTTAATCTACTGGCTCTGTGGATTATGCAACCGCTGTCCTCTGATAAATAAAGAACTGTCCCTCAGCAAACTGTACCAACAATTACACTTAAGTAGCTTTATGTGAATGTTTATTCCCATCACTTATTTACATTCTGCATGTTGATGCTGGGTATAAACAGGTGTCATTCCCCTTTAATTCTCTAGCTCTGGGGATTATGCAACCGCTGTCCTCTGATAAATAAAGAACAGTCTCTAAAGTAAGTTCATCACAAATTTAAGTAGCTGTATGTGAATGTTTACCCACCACCTCTCCTCTGCATGTTGATGTCGGGTATAAACACGTGTCATTTCCCTTCAATTCAGTGGCCCTGGGGATTATGCAGCCGCCCTCCTGTGATAAATAAAGAACAGTCCCTCAGCAAACTGTAACAACAATTATACTTAAGTAGCTTTATGTAAATGTTTATTCCCATCACTCATTTACATTCTGCATGTTGATGCAGGGTATAAGTGGGTGTCATTCCCCTTTAATCTATTGGCTCTGGGGATTATGCAACAGCTGTCCTCTGATAAATAAAGAACAGTCCTTAAACTAAGTTCATAACATACTCCAGTAGCTGTATGTGAATGTTTTGCCCACCACCTCTCCTCTGCATGTTGTTGCCGGGTATAAACGGGTGTCATTCCCCTTTAATTCCCCGGGCCTCCGGGATTATGCAACCCCGGTGCAGGGCCGCCGTCGGGCCGGTAGAGGGCGCAGCGGAGCCTGCTAATGAAGCAGCTGAGCGGCGGCAGCTCTGCTTCTCCTGACCCGCATTCACCCGTACTGTACAGGCGGGGGGGAGGACCGAGCACACAGCGCTAATAAACGCCGTAGAGTTCCCGTGCAGACCGTGGCCATGGCTCTGGCAGTCCCTGACAGACACGGCGCTCCCGTCTCCTCACACCTCACAGCGGACTGAACGGGGGGCTAACACCGGGAGAAGCGTTAGCTCCGCCGGCTGGCACGGTTGTTAACCGGCTGGACTCGCGTCTATCTCTGTTGGTTCTGCTTTTTATTTTTCTCTTCACGTGTTAATCCGGCTGTTGTTTCCTCACGGGGCTTTATGTTGACGGCACAGGAGGCGGTTCTGTACCACAAGTCGAGCATTGGTGAGTGTCACTTTGTTCATATAGGAGCTGATCAGCTTCTTTATGGGGCGGCGGTGCAACGTGAGTGCTGTCCTCATGTCAACCCGGCCGCTGCTGTGCGCCGGCCTGCTCACTCTCACTCTACTGTACGTACAGGTTAATGCAAAGCTGCCCGCGCACCGGGCTGCAGCTCCGTGTGAGCCGTCTGCAGCCCGTCCTGCGCGACTGCCATATGCTTCCCTCTCTGTCGGTGTGTTGACGCACCTGGGTCAGGTAGGGCTCCAGAGTGCACGGTGGAGATGGTTGCAATAAGAAACTGTTAACCTACACTCTGCCCTATATGGCTGTGCAGCCCGGGCGCGTGAGAGATGTTATCCAAGAGGAATCGTGAAGGTACAGAGATAGGGCTCTGTGCCAACATATAGGCAGTCTATAGGCTGCTGTGTACACTTATATATGTGGCCTCTGATATGCTGCCGTGCGCATTCCTTTGCTGTGACATATCCGAGTCGGTCTGTGTGTACAAGTGTGGCAAAGTATGCCAGAAATGCTCCTGCAGACCTGATATGAATCATGCATGTGTTACAGGACAGCATCAGATATGTCATGTTGGGTCCCAGCCTATAGCTGTGGTGCTAATGTGTGACACCATGGATTGAGTTACATGACAGGCTGCCAGGAGTCTCTGCATTGTGTTCATGTGTGGCTGCTTTAACTGCACGCTTATTTCTGTGTGTCCAGGATGAGGGCAGCAGCATCATCGTCTGCTTCAGTGGAGGACCGTCAGATGAGTCTTTGTGGGGCCCGAGCTGCAGGTCAGGACACCCTGGGTTAAGGTAGGTGACCGGGACACACATCAGCCCCGGGCGGTGGGCCCAGCTGGTGGGTCAAGTTTGTAGAAGACACTTTATTTTAAGTCCAGTGAATGTGCAGCACAGAGTGAAGAGTGAATAACAGATAGCTGCTTATCAGCTGGGCGGCACGGTGGCACAGTGGTTAGCATTATCACCTCACAGCAAGAGGGTTCGTGGTTTGAATCCCAGGGTGGGTGAGCCCTTCCGTGTGGAGTTTGCATGTTCTCCCCGTGTCAGCGTGGGTTTCCTCCAGGTGCTCCAGCTTCCTCCCACAGTCCAAAAACATGCAGGTTAATTGGTGACTCTAAATTATCTGCAGGTTTGAGGTCTCTTTGTGTCAGCCCTGCGATGCTCTGGTGACCCTGCCTCTCGCTCGGTGTCAGCTGGGGTGGCCCCCGCGACCCCCCACAGGATAAGCGGTTACAGAAAGTGAATGAATATTTAACAGAGACAGCTCGATGACAGGGCCAGATGCATGTGTGATCAAACTGTGAGACCTTTAACTAACGACTAAGGTGAAATCTGGACCAGTGGGGAACCGCTGGCCGAGGAGGGTGTGTACGGAGATTGGCAAGTGAGCACTTATGTCTGCAGCTCCTTATATGTGGAGTCCTCTGCAGAAAAGTTGCACTCATTGGTCCCTCTGGACCGTTTAAAAGCTCCACTGCTGGATTTTTGTGCGTGATCATGATACCTCAGCCCCAGGACGCTCCTGAAAAAGAGTGTTTTTCTGGTTAAATAAAGGTTAAATGAAAAATCAGAGCAGGGCTCAGGACACACTGTGAGTGCTGTCCTGCACTTACAGAAGGCTCACCTAAAATGTCACACTCACTAACAGTAAAGGTTTCTTCACCACACCATGTGCATCATGCACCACTTCCCGTTTCATACGACCCTCCTGTCACGCCACGTTTTGTTTCTGAGCAAATCACATTCAACTGGAGGAGACGTGACATTTTTTGCCGAGCCGTGACTCATTCGTCGCTCGTCTTTGAGAACATGCATGTGATGCTTTCATGTAGGAAATTTCCGGAGGAGCCGGACAGGAAGGAAAAATCTCGTCTAACCAGAACTGAGTGTGAAACAGGAACCAAAAATAATATTTCCCTGGAGTGCAGAGAGCAGGCGCACATAAAATTACCCAGGAAGCACTCACCTTGTTTACAAGAGTTTCCCCCAGTAACCCAGTTATGATTTTGGCAGCCGGTGGTTTTTATTAGTTTTCAGCAGCCTTCCAAAGATATATTAGTGTTTATGAGTCGCTGCATCAGTGTTTTCTTGGAAGGAAGGCAGTTTTCTGAGTGGGCGTTATTTTCTTTAGGAAAGCAAAGCTTAATGCAATGAAGCCAAAAAAGGTTCTGTAAATGCCAACCGCATTTCATAAAAAAAACAACCATGTGTTCGTGCTCTGACAGAAATCACTGTGAGAAAAAGAACTACTAGAACAACAAACCAAAGAAAGTAAAAATCCTGCATGTATGTGTGTGTGTGTGTGTGTGTGTATACATACAGAGCTATAATCTCCGCCCGCAGCCAGACGTGACCTCTTTTGACGTCCGTTCCTAACACCCCCCTCCCCCTCCCCTCCATTTTCCCATAGCTCATTGCTGCAAGGCAGCGTCCTGGTTTTCTGAGGTTGAGGCTTAATGTATAGTGAGCAGGGAGGAGGAGGAGGAGGAGGAGGAGGGGGAGGAGACAGGAAGAAAACCAGTCTCTCGCCCCCTGCCTGCCTCAGTCTGAGGGAAACCAGTTACATAACAGGGGCTGTGGAGGCAGCGCTGCCCCAGTCCCCGAGGTCCCACAGCACGGTGATGTCACAGACATGTAGTGCGGAGCGGGGGAGGGGCTTTGACTCATCCATCCAGTTTGTACTGAGCTTGGTATTCAACTTGACATGAGTGTCCACATGTAACCTGTAACATACTTAACATGTAACCTGTTTACAACATTGTTATTGTTGAGGTGACGGATTGATTAAATAAATAAATAATAATAATAATGATAGCGATGATAATTTGCTGCACATTTGTTGATACAAACAAAATTAAAACATTGATTCTTCTGCATCATTTGGCCACACCAACGTAAATAATTATTTTCATAACATAATAACTGTAGATTATTTTTTATGTATTTAAAGCTACAGTTGGTAACTTTTATAAAAAATGAATTTTGTCATATTTTCTGAAACTGTCAGCACATCCACACGAGAGCTGGACAGTACGTCCTGAAAATTATATCACTATATTTTTAGGTTATGTCTCAATACACAATATACATTTCATTATTTTTAAATCTCCTCAAAGGCACTTCATTTATAACTGTTTATCTATTTCTTTTCTTTTTTTTGTTTAACGTAGAACGATACGTTCTATCATAAATATTACATTTGGCAAACTTGTGTCTTTTTCTGTACTTGTATGAGAGATCACCTTTAAGGGTACTTTTGATCTTTGACTTAATATTTTCCATATTTCTGGTACAAAAATATGGAAAATATTAAGTCAAAGATCAAAAGTACCCTTAAAGGTGATGCCGTAGCAGCTCGCCCCCCCGTTAATCAATTACAGCGGCTCCACCGTCAAGAGGAGCGGCACGACAACCCCCGTCTGTCGCGCGACAACTCTCTATTTTATGCGGCTCTTCTATTTTTGTCGCGCTATGCTCCCCTATGCGACCCTCCAGCAGATAAAAACTACATGAAATAGTGTGCTAAACGAGCGCAATGTGTTTTTAAATGAATAAACCATTATCAGAGGTGATATGTGATGATTTGTTTTCATGCATTTACCCACGTTTAAAGCGAGTAGATGACAAACAGTACAGTAAACTTGTAGATAACTCAAATATATGTAATAACTTAGGTGGGAAATGCTTTAACATTTCATGCGATGCTACGCTGACGTGATGCTTACGTTTGCAGCTGGTGGAGCCAGAAATACTGTCAGAGATTAAAAGTTAACAGTTTAAATCAGGTTTCTGTAATTTAGTTGAGTTTATATCCGTCAGAGTGCAGCACAGAGGAGCAGTGGTTTAACACTGTGTGAGCCTCCAGCTGGACTCTGTGTGTCTCTGTACAGCTTTAAATGTTCTCCCAGTGTCTGCTCTGGTTTCCTCCAGGTGCTCTGGTTTCCTCCCACACTCCACTGACGTGTCACTCAGGTGAACTGGCAGCTCTGAAGCACCCATAGGTGTGAGTGTCAGTGTGCATTGTCGTCTATTTTTAGAGATGTGAGCGGTGAGTTTACGAGTCTGTGAATGGTTGCTGCCCTCGCTGGTCGGCACCAGAAATACAGAATGGCTGTTTAACAGTCAGACACGTTTCCTAAAGGTTTATTTTCCTCTCAGTCAATGATGTCAGTTAACTTTTGTTCAGTGAGTGTACAAGGTACAGTCTCTGCTAGTTTAATGCACACAGGCTTTGTCAAAGTAAACTCAGAAAACACTTGGTCTTTAGCTTTACTTCCTGATGTTTAGGCAACAAAAGCATGTGTGAAAAAAACACCATGGTTTGGCTTTAAAGTCTCTGATGTAATGTCACGTCAGGTGACACAGGTCATGTGACGCACATCAGTCGAGTTGCATGCTACACACACACTGCCACACTATGTTGTAGGGCTGCAGTGGTGTGAGATTTTCACTGTAAGAGATCTGTCTCAGAAAAAAGGAATGAAAATGATTTTTTGGTTAAACAAACGTTTTATTACTTTATTTAAAACTTAAACTGTTTTTTAAGAATGGAAGTTTGTGTAAAAAGTCTCTCCTTTCCAAAATAACTTAAATCAAGTGGAGATTTTCTGTCCAGTTGAATTTCTTTTTAGTATTGTAAGCAGTGCTGGGTAAGGGTTACTTTAAAAGTAATCAAAGTACGTTACTGCATTACTTTCTAAAAAAGTAACCTGTTACTTTACTGCGTTACTCCCTGAGTAAAGTAACTCAATTACTTTAAAAGTACTTCCAACGTTACTCCTGAGTAAAGTAACTCAGTTACTTTAAAAGTACTTCCAATGTTACTCCCTGAGTAAAGTAACTCAGTTACTTTAAAAGTACTTTCAATGTTACTCCTGAGTAAAGTAACTCAGTTACTTTAAAAGTACTTCCAACGTTACTCCCTGAGTAAAGTAACTCAGTTACTTTAAAAGTACTTCCAATGTTACTCCCTGAGTAAAGTAACTCAGTTACTTTAAAAGTACTTCCAACGTTACTCCTGAGTAAAGTAACTCAGTTACTTTAAAAGTACTTCCAATGTTACTCCCTGAGTAAAGTAACTCAGTTACTTTAAAAGTACTTCCAATGTTACTCCTGAGTAAAGTAACTCAGTTACTTTAAAAGTACTTCCAATGTTACTCCCTGAGTAAAGTAACTCAGTTACTTTAAAAGTACTTCCAATGTTACTCCTGAGTAAAGTAACTCAATTACTTTAAAAGTACTTCCAATGTTACTCCCTGAGTAAAGTGACTCAGTTACTTTAAAAGTACTTTCAATGTTACTCCTGAGTAAAGTAACTCAGTTACTTTAAAAGTACTTCCAATGTTACTCCTGAGTAAAGTAACTCAGTTACTTTAAAAGTACTTCCAATGTTACTCCCTGAGTAAAGTAACTCAGTTACTTTAAAAGTACTTCCAATGTTACTCCTGAGTAAAGTAACTCAAGCACTTTAAAAGTACTTCCAATGTTACTCCTGAGTAAAGTAACTCAAGCACTTTAAAAGTACTTCCAATGTTACTCCTGAGTAAAGTAACTCAATCACTTTAAAAGTACTTTTGAGTGTTCTACATTTCCTATTGGCCAATGGACCACAGGGTGCTAAGCCCACACTTTTTTGTCTCCAAAATTAAAGTTATGGACCACTTGCCCTTCACTGAGATCCAGTTCTCCCATCACAGCCGTCACTTTGACCAGTAGAAACACAGAACGATCTGCTGCCGTAGACAACTGTGTGACAACAACACCCCAGCATTTTTAATATTTCCTCTAGGGATGTTACCACACAGAGTAAAAGGGGGAAATGATGGTGTGAAACAGCAGAGGCACTTTGTCAACCCGCTGAGTTAACGTTACTGTCATTAGCATCAAGCTAGCAAACAATGGCACATCCTCACGGTCGGACATAAAGTAATAACATTAACAAATAGCGGCGGGGCTTTTACTCACCACAACTGCAGAGGCTCCCAGCTTCATTTGAAACAGACTACATTATAGACGGTCCGTTATTCATTAATCCATCTGTGTGTTTATATTTTTACTTTTTATCCGCTCCGTTGTCTTTGTAAAGTTAACATATCGCACCATCATTTCAAACTCAACACTTGTTTCAAATTAAAAGCCCCTTATAACCTCGGCTGAGAGAATCCCTCCATTTTCTAAATAGGCTTTTATTCTGAAACATTTGTCAGAACTTCCTGTGGAAGATACAGTAGCTTGACAGTTTACGTATGGAGCTTCAAATGTAGCTCCTGCCATCTGCTGACGCTTTTAGGTGACTACAACAACATGTCGGCTGGCACATGAACACACACAGTGACTCAAATAATAGTGAAAGTGATAAAAATAGGACAAGAATAACCTGATGACATCACACACGCCGTGAAAGACGCCCGGGGATAATTGGTGAGTACCAGCGTGTAGCGTGTACCAGGCATAATGCAAGTGCTGAGTCTGAAATATGTCTGTCAGAGAGTCCTACTCCACCTGTTCAGACTCCACCGTAGACAACGGCAGCATTTCTCCGACCACGTAGCGAGCCACAAGCTCCGTGGCTTCTTTCAGACTGATAGGTTTAACGTTATCTCCGTTATTAGAACCAAACGACGGCCGTTGCTGTTTCAGAGCTGAAGGACCAGCGTTCTAAAAGTAACGGAAGTAACTGATGCCTTGTTTGAAAATGTACTTAAGTATTTGATTACTCAAACAGCAAACTAACGCGTTAGGTTACTTGTTACTGCAAAAAGTAATCAAAGTACTCTAACTCTAATCTTACTTTGTAACGCGTTATACCATATACCACTTTTTCCCGCCTATTTCCAGTGATCATCAAGTCTCTTCTGTCGTGGAATTAACATCATATTATACATACAGACTCTTATCGTGACGGCCCACCAGCAGATGGAAACATGAAATACTCTTCAGTGTCTGTAATATTTATTCTTTGTGCAAATTATTGCTGCATGATTTGATAAAAATGTGCGATTGTGAGTGGACAATATTGTGATTTGCGATTCCAGCACATGAACGGGCCATAGCACAACACAGCAGCGTGTCAAGTGGCCGAACCTGAGCAACATTTTGCTCAATTTTTCATTTGTTAATGTTATGGAGTCCGTGATTTCCCCGTGACACTTACAGATGTTTGCGTAACTGTGCTTGGATGTTGTTTATGAAGCTCTGGTGTCTTTCAGTTGACTCTTTGTCTCATTCTTCCTACTTCTCTCTGTGCTGTCTCAAGTGCTGATATCGATTGGTTGCGTTGACGTGGTGACTTTAACTTTTAAACTTTTACACAGCACATCTTTCTGTTAAATGTCGCCGTACCTGAATCCAAAGTATCGCCATGTGATAGACGTTGCGTTTTTTTCGCCACCAACTCAGCCCATTCATGGTCGTGCTCATGCTCTTCTTCAGCGTCTGTGTTGGTCACTGCTGCATGCCGGCTGGTCACCTGACCATACGTGCTGCACACAGCAGGACAACTTGTGGGCGTGATGTCAACAAACTCCACACACTACAGGAGAGGCAGTCACGTCCACAGACACACACCTCAACATTTATTTACATTAAATTGCAAATTGCAGCCTTTTATGTGGTTATGTGATCGCACAGCCTGACATCGCGATAGAAATTGTGCAGCACTAGTGCAAATCGAAAGAAAAAGCACGTTGGCAGATTCTGGTAGTTCATTTTAAAGCCGATATCATATTATCGTGCATCCTTAACAAGCATGGTTCATAACACACACTCCTCCGCCCATCCACTTCAGTTTCCCCTGACAGATACTGTGTAATTAGGCAAAGCTTGTCTTCTCTGTCGTGCTCCAGGTCACGCCTATTTAGTCACATTTTGTGACCATGGAGCACCACTGCAATTTGCAAATATCGTCAGTATATGAACTGGAGAGCTGTTAGTTCATTTTAAAGCCAATATTGGCAGAAAGTGATGACGTACCGATATCATCCTGCATCCCTACACCGTATACCTTGAAACTGGTGCACCGTTAGAAATTTGCTGATGACTTTAAGTCTTTGTCTCACTCCTGAGTGACGCCCTGGTGCTGCTTCGCTGCTGGAGAATTATCATTATTATTACTGTTATTACCGTACTTTGATGGGGTTTTTTTTTTTCATTTTTATTTTCTTTTCTATTTATTTATTTTCCTCTTCCCCCATCCTTTCACCTGTCAGACCTGTAGAGTGTAGACACAGACACACGACAGCCAACACAACCTTGTCCCCTGACAACACTTCATTTACTGGCCTGTATTCACTGTTGTTTTTTGTTTGTGTTTTGTTTTGTCTTGCAGTAGAATAAAAGAACGAATGTGAGCAGGTGAATGAGAGAATAAGAGACAGATAAAGAATTGCATGGTAAAGAGATAAAGAGAGAAGTTACCACCCGGTGAGTGAACATACTGTACATAATAATACCTGACTGAGTACAATATAAAACAGGCTGTACTGCTCTGACACACACACACACACACACACACACACACACACAGAGGGTATCAGAGAAGAGCCTCGAGGGCTCCTCCTCGGTACCAGCGTCTGAGGAATGTTCTGTTCTTTTCTGTGGAGGCAGGAACATCTTTATTAAATACACAGACTCCAGTGTTCAACACCAGATCGAGGCACGCATCTCCCACACACAAAATTAAACACCAGTAAGCCGCGACGATTCTCCCTCCATCTGACAGGAAATGAGAGAGAAGGTCTTAAATCGGCTGAGAATCACCGTGTTGTTTCAGGACCATGACACGGAGCTTTAATTCAGTTTTAATGTTGTTACTGCTGCGATGTGAAGGAGCACGGGCTCTAAACATGACATTTACAGTTGTGGGAAGACGAGTGTTTTATTGCAGAGGTCCCGTTACGTGTGTTTGGGAACATTATTAATCAGAAAATTGTAATGTTCTCAATAGTTTGATTAGATTAGATGAGGAACATTCCTCGGTTAAAGTGGAACATTTTCTCCCTGAGGCCGATTGTTTGTCCTCGCTATGTAAACTTTTTACCTCTGTGCTCTGACGCTGAGCCCTGTGTTTTTAGATTTCATCATGTTTTAGCTCTGCTGTGATTTTTATTGTTGGCTCTTTAAAGGCACCGTCAGCCGGTCCATCGGCACGCCACTTTAGCCAAACACCCCGCCAATTGTCGGATGGATTGTCATGGCGTTCTGTGCAGACAGTCCTGAGAGGGTTTGGGGGGGCCTGCTTCCTCTTCGCTGGCTTATTTCCAAAGTTGTTGTTTTTATTTTTCTTTCCACATTCGCAGCCACCACCAGTTCTCCAACCACAGCAAATGGAACAAACACTAAAATATTCATAACATCCATCAAGATTATTCAGGGCTGGATATACTTTTTATTTCTGTGTACATGCAGGTTGAGTGTAACTTTTAAAAAACAATTTTTATGCCTCAGCACCAGCGACAGCCGTGGCTGGAGGGGTTATGTTTTTGGGTTGTTTGTCCCATCCTTGTGAACACGATATCTCAAGGACACCTCAGGGGTATTTCTTTAAATTTGGCACAAATGCCCACTCGGGCTCAGTGATAAACTGATTGGTTGTTAGCGGACATACGTCAAAGTTCGAGGTCACTGGGACCTGGTTTGTCTCATTCTTGTAAATGTGGTATCTCAAGAACACCTCAAGGGAATCTCTTTAAATTTGACACAAACGTCCACTTGGACTCAACACTAAGCTGATTGGATTTTGGTGGTCAAAGGTCAAGGTCAGTGTGACCTCTGATTCATTCTTGTGAACATGATTCTCAAGAACATCTTTAGGGCATTTCTTGAAATTCGACACAAACATTCTCTTGAACTCAAGGATTAACTGATTGGATTTTGGTGGTCAAAGGTCAAGATCACCGTTACCTTGCGTCACATTGACCTTGACCAGAATTGGTGACCTCATCTTAGGTGTCCACCTTGAAACTTTGGAGGTTGTATAGATCTTCTGTGTGTGAAGTGCCATGTTACCAAGGCAAAGCTTTCGACCGAAAGAATGAGGTCACAGATACAAGTGGTCGAAATGAGTTTCCTCTGTAGGGTGTCTGGGCTCAGCCTTAGAGATAGGGGGACGAGTCAGACATCTGGAGTAGAGCCGCTGCTCCTGCGCATCAAAAGGAGTCAGTTGAGGTGATTCGGGCATCTGATCAAGATCCTCCTGGGCGCACGTCCCACTGGGAGGAGGCCTCGGGGCAGACCCAGAACACGCTGTAGAGATTACATATCTCGTCTGGCCTGGGAACGCCTCGGGGTCCTCCAGGAGGAGCTGGGAAGCGTCGCTGAGGAGAGGGACGTCTGGAATACTTCGCTCAGTCTGCTGCCCCCGCGACTCGGCCCAGATAAACGGTTGAAAATGGATGGATGGATTTTAGCACCAGTATCTGATAGAAACCCCAAAAATACCAACCTTTAGTAAAAACATTTCTCTCTTTCTGCTTACAAGTTGAAAGAATTGCCTTGTAAGTATTTTTTTCCGTGAAGAAAACATTTAGCTGATGTAGAGGTGCCCTCCCTGCCCACCACAGAGGGATCCACTGTGTCCGTCAGTAATGTGGGATAAAGGCAGGATAATATAAAGCGGATTCAAACAGAGCCTGTTATCTTGAAAACTGGCCAATGACCTAAAGACATTGAGGTCGGGAACAAGGCAGAGAAGAAAACATAAACCCTTTGCGTCTGGCTGTCTGCCTCCTGTTATGACAGTAATAATTGATTTTTTGGCTACTTGGTTGTGAACGACAACATCGAAGCTGGAGGACAGTCAAACCAAAATAATACGTTACAACATGATAAAACTTGGTGTGAGGCCGAGGGTGAGAACTCTCTGTGGAGTCGACACTGTGCTCTTCTGTTCACATTACACACTGCTGATAAAAAAAGCAGTGCAGCTCTAAATCTCTGTATATGCACAACGGTTAAGTACCAAAAGCTGGCATCAAATGTCTGGTCAGATTTATAATATTGTTTACACGTTCTTTAGTCAATTATTCAGGTATGTAACCACACTAGAATCAACCCTGTTGGTTCTTTTGTACCATTTGGTATTTTTATGTCTCGGCGCCAGCGATGGCCGTGACCGGAGGCATCATGCTTTTCAGTTGTCAGACTGTCCCATTCTCGTGAGCGCAGTGTCTCAAGAATTCCTCAAGGGAGTTGTTTTTTTTTCCTTCTTCTAAATTTGGCACAAATGTCCACTTGATAGATAGACTGATAGACTTGATAGACTTTGAAGATAAGCTGATTAGGTTCTGGTGTTCAAAGTGTTTAGAATTTGGTGGTCAAAGGTCAGGGTCACTGTGACCTCACATCCATCCATGAATGTGATACCTCAAGAAGGCCTTTACAGAATTCTCTCAAATTTGGCACAGATGTCTACTTTGACTCAAGAATTAACTGATTGCATCTCGCTGGTCAAGGGTTAATGTGACCTCGCCCTTTGTGTTCTTGTAAATGCAATGTCTCAAGAACACCTTGAGGGAATTTCCTCAAATTTGGCACGAACGTCACTTGGGTCAAGGCTTATATGATTACAATTTTAAATTAACTTAAATTTGGCACAAATGTCCACTTGGGTCAAGGCTTAAATGATTACAATTTTAAATTAACTTAAATTTGGCACAAACGTCCACTTGGACTTAAAGATAAAGTGAGTAGAATTTGGTGTTTCGAGGTCACGTTGACTTTGCATCTCTTCCCATTTGCATGAATGTGATACCTTGGGAACACCTTGACGGAATTTCCTCGAATTTGGCACAAACGTCCACTTGGACTCAAGGATGAACTGTTAAAGTTTTGGTGGTCCAAGGTCACTATGACCTAGCATCTGTCTAGTTCTTGTGAATGGAATATTGCAAGAACACCTTTCACAACAATTTTTTCAAATTTGGCACAAACGTCTACTTTGACTCAAGGATGAACTTGAAGCAACATGTTTTCACAGACATGGATGTAAAGTGTAACTGCTAAGTTTGCGGAGGGCTACAATCACGAGGCAGTATTTCTTGTTAAAATAGGAAATGAGACAAGAATAAGAAATAATTTTTCTTTTTCTTTTATCAGCCTCGTGTCTCATTGACGACGCACAGTCTTTTATTGATAAGAGACTTAGAAGAGCGAAGCAGGATCAGCATTGTGCTGTTGGGTTTGTTTTGGTACCTCAGACATCGCAAACACGATACTAATCTTTATAATTGTTTGTCCAGGTGTCACACTCAATATCTCACACACTCCTGATGAAATTAGTGCAAACCTGGAGGAGATGATTCCTCTCATCAATGTGTTTCCATGTGTTTAAATTACAGTGATTGGCCCACAGGGGGCATCACGTCAATCATTTGTTTGTTTATCCACGTGTCATCCCAGAGACGCCGCTGATCAGATTTTAATTAATCTCATCTCGCTGGATGTGACGGAGCGAGCTGGCAGGCATTTACCAAAAAAATAAAAGAAACCAAACCAAAGGGGAAACACAGAGGAGGGGTGTTCTCACGAGTGATTTCCCTGATGTTTAAACTTGGACTAGTTGACTTGTCTAAAACTAAGAAAACACTTAAAAGCATTACAGATTGGGCACATTGTAATCTATAAGGTCAAACATTGTCTGACAAGATATTGCATATCTTATAAGAACCATTTGAAATCACATTTTTCAATAACCAAATCCTATTTTCAGCTCCTCTGAGATGTGTGGCAGTTTGCATCATACATTATGAACACTGCACATTATTCTGCACAACACGACAACAGGTCACTGGATGACAGTTAATGGGAAATTTTGGTAATTTTGAACCTAAACCCTTTTTGTTTTCGCGTCCAAGTTCTTCATGGAGGCGATTTTTGACACTGATCCAGTATTGAAGGAGAGAGAGCGAAACAGGCTGCAGTAAGGTCACTGTGAGCAGCTGTGCACCGTCAATGTACGTCCAATAAAAGTTTGTTTTTGCCATTCAGGCTCTTGTTACAAGAAGTGTCCGTTAACAGTATGGAAAGGATCTCTACAGAGGGATGAAATGTTGCTCCTTACCTTTCTCTGACCCTGATTTCATGTCCAACTGTTGCTAAAGGAGAAGTCTTGGAATGTTTTACATGTTGAAATCAGCTACCGTAAAATTCGGTGTATAAGTCGCACTTTTTTTCCCTTTTTTTCCATCTGAAAAGTTGGGTGTGGGTTATAGACCGGTGCGACCTATAGACCAAGGTAAATGCTGACATAGGTAATTTGACCCACAAGATGGCGCTAACGTAGCTAAAGATTTGTGACGGACATCATAGCCAGCCAGTGAACAAGCCGCCATATTGTCATTTATAGTTACAGCCCACACTGTAAGGGCTCATTTATGCTCAACATTAAATACGGATCCGGATACGGACGGAGCCTTCAGTCCGTGCTCTGCGTTCATTTCGTCCGTATTTCTGCATGTTTCCATAAAGCTTACGGATACGGGCCAAACAGAGCAGTACCACCGGGAACCATGGGGGCAGTGTTGCTGTCACTACCCGATACGTAGCTCTAGTGAGACACGAAGAAGAAATAACAATTCAATTTCTCTCATCGGCAGTACTAGAGAAAAGAATTCTCCGTCCTCCAGTCGCGATGTATTTAACGGCCTCACCGACCACCACCTCCTACAACGCTGCCTCTGTTTTTGTCTTTTATGCAAGAGGTACATTATCAATATCTCCTCCACAGTCGCCATGTTTGTTTTTGAGTTTGTTGTTGTCATAAACTTTTGACTCTGGGCTGCCCCCTGGTGGATATATTGGTTAACATCCATGCCAACGTAAACACATGGAAGTATGTGGGCAGTGACGGTAACATGGTTTGTAACGGACGTATACATTTTCGTACATAAAGGGAGCATAAATGAGCCTTAATAAGGTAAAACTGTCTTCTTTAAAAAGAAAAAAAAAAGAAAAAAGAAGTTTAACGTTAATTAAAACTCATTTTTATGGCTCAGATGTTAATTAATTAATAATTTTATTTCCCGAAGAGGTTGTTTGGAAAATTGCAATCTGAAAAGGAACCAAAGCTGCTTAAGAGGTTATTGTTATTGTGTAACGTTATTATTAACAAATAGTAATATAAAACCTTGTTTTCCCTGTTTGAGACCTTAAAAAATAGACTGTGACTTATATTCTGAGTTTTACGGTAAATATTCAGTCGGGTGTGCCATGCCATCTCGTTCATAATAATACCGGTATAATTTTTAATATGATATGAAAAGTTCATATCTTGATACTCATGAGATTTATTTATCACCGACTCCTTGGTGGTTCCAAAAAGAGGAGCAGCTTCAGTAGTGTGGAATAAACTTTCCTTCTCTTAGCGCTCAGAGGGAACTCATTCAGCGGCTCCTCTGGCAGCAGCACAGCGTCTCTTCCTCTCCTCTCTGATTCTGTCACAAACCTTTGCTGATGCAAACCTACGTGAATAAACTCCATATATGTGACTGTGTCAGGTTACAGCCTGATGACATGACATGAACCAACTAAGCCACAAATAAAACGGGACAATCAACATGTATAATTAAAAAGTTAACAAAAACAAAAACTAATACATTCTAAAAAAAAATCAATATAATAATAATCCTCCTCATGCTGTGGCTGCACGATTAATCAAATATTAATCATGATCCTGATTTTTGCTTCCGACAATTAAATGAACTTAATGAAATAAATTAAATGAATTAAATTAACATAATCAGTCATCAGTGTGCAGCAGCAGCAGCCTGTGAAAACTTTACTGAGTGTTGGAAAACTTTACTGAACGTTGAGACTGCAGACGGGCAAAATGAAAATCATCCGTTCATCAACTATCATCATCATCATCTGAAACCTCAGTCGAAAACCTCTCAACCTTCAGTACAATGAACACATGAAGGCTGAGAAGATTAATGTTACCTCACTGAATTTATGTCTTCAGCCAGCACTGACTCAGACATCCATAACAGTGCTGCTGCAGCACGTCACGCTACTGTGACCGCTATAAAACACACAGACAAACAAAAAACAATGTAGATACATATCTATAAGAAACGCACAGTATTCAGGTAATGAGGCGCCTTATTTTAAGTCTTATTTTGATGTTAGCTGAAAAGTAGCACAACATGCAAGTGAAAGCAGCGCTGTGTTTATTTCAATGTGAAAATGCAATAAAAGCGATGGGTCAGGTCCGGGCATTTTTAGGCAATTCTGAGCAACAAGCAGAAGAATTGGAAGACATTTAGGAATTTAGCAACACAATCTGCCTTTTGCATCAGCTGAGACTTGAACTCACAACCTCTGAGACTAAGAATCAACTTCTGTCTCACTGAGCTAATTAGTCAGTGACAATTCATGTGTAGCTTCACAAACTGACTAAGCCAGACGTGCAGGTTTAGCAGCCGTCCATGCATGGAAAAGCAGATTTCAAACCACTGTAAAAAATTCAGTTATCAAAACAAAAATCTGAAAATACACATATTGCATCTAGACAGCATGGAGATGTTGGTAATGTGTTTGTAACAATGATTGATTTGCTCCATAAGTGAAAAACTGATGTTTAAAATTGCCATTTTTACATTGACTCCAATTGTTCACATTAGAGCAAAATTCAAAATGCTGTCAAAAATTCAGTTTGAGATAAAATTCTGAAATTTGCCACACATCATCTACCATGACTCTAGAATTTTGTCTTTTTTTCATGAACATTGAAGATTTATTTAGCAAGAATTTGCATGTATATGTTTACAGTACCGTTTACAGTCAAACATTTTGATGCACTGTAGGCTCAATTTTTGATAAATCAAAAATCTGAGAAACATAGTTTGTGTAGGACAGTCTGAAGATGCTCTGTAGCAAGTTTGGTGTCAACTGAGCAAAAATTGTGGGAGGAGATAGGTTTAAGAAGTTTTACAGTTTTTGAAAAAAACAGAGTGATGAACTTCATAATTTTTAATAGGTTTAAATGTACAAAAGTTTCTTCAGTATTGGGGCTACAGTTTGATGAAAGTTGTGAAGTTGTAGCATGTATGGTTGATTTGTTATGGATTTTCAAAGTTTTGAACTTTAGACGCTTGCTGTAGCGCCACCATCAGGACTATTGGCTTGAGTTTACAGCTGAGGATATCTGGCATGAGACTGGACCTTTGTGCAAAGTTTGGTGAGTTTTCACCCATGGGAAGTATGATTTCCTCAGAAGAAGAAGAAGAAAGAAGAAGAAGAAGAAGAAAACAAACTTCAACTCAGAGCGGAAAAGCGCCCCACGTCATCTCTGCTTTTTCCCCATTGTCCAGTGGGATGATTTGAGAGGCGGGGCTTCTGTGGTGGTCACGACAACAAGTCTACAGTTGGTAACCAATGGAGGAGAAACTGGTGGTAGTGGTTGCTGGATACCCAGAGCTATACGACTTTACAAAGCACAGTTAGCACCATCTGAATAGAAAACAGCAGATAAGTGCAGTACTGTAAGCGTCCATGATGGAGGAGAAGCTCCTGGACCAACTGGTGGTACTCCCCATGATCCAGCCTCTTTTTTAGGGTCTCATGCGTAACGCTCTGTGTGTGATCGAGGCCTTGGGGGCTGCATGTTTTGCTGCGGCCTGCTTCAGCTGCAGTAACCAGCGGTGGGACCCTCGGCACTGATGACTCAGAGGAACTGGAACAACTAAAACTAAAGTGCTGACTGTCCGCAGGTTGACTAAATGTGTGCACTACGAACATAAACTGCTTAATGAAGTCTGAGTGTGATGCATGAAATAAAAGTTATGTATCATCATTTCTCTGTTTGCTGATGAGTGTGCAGTGTACAGAAGGTCAAAGGTCAACAAAGTGAATAAGGAAAAAATAAATAATTCATTGTAATGTATAAATAAATCTCAGGTGAGTGCAGGAGGGTTGCCAACATTAGTGTAGCAGCAGGTCGGTGCCGCCCTCACACTGCTGCATCCCGCCATTCTTTAAGTGACTCTGATTGGCCCAGAGGGGGGACGGCATCATCCATTAGTGACGGTGTGTTTGCTGTCGCTGTGGCACTCTGTGTTCTGTTTCTCCTCCCTCCATCTCTGCCTGTGTTGCTACGCAGTCTCTTCCTCTCTGTCAGCAGCGTCTCTCCGGGGGCTTGTATTGTTTCAGTGGATAAAAGGAAAGACAAAAAAAACCTGCTTCAGCGGGATGAGAGAAAGACTTTATAACAAGCTCTCGCGCCTCCAGGGAGGATTCTCACTCAAATGTTCTCCGAGAGTACACACAGATCCTCGCTGTACGCAGCACACACACACACACACACACACACACATGTACTCTGTGTCCTATGGAGAAAGGAACTGAGACCGGCGTCAGGAGTGGCCACAACAGGAAGTGGTCCAGAGATTACATTAAAGGACAGACTCCCTGCTCCGAATGAACCTCTGCGGAGAGGTCGAGGCCTTTCCTCCGCCCCTCGGGGGGTTTCAGCAGTCTTGTACAGTAAAGCTCACACCGTGACTTTTGAGAGAGTCTTCTTCTGACATCCTGCTGCTCTCAGCATCTCGGAGAGATGGAGGGACGGGGCAGAGACACTGTGCAGGGAATCGAGACTGAAACAAGGGAGGCAGCCTGCAGTAAAGGTCATGCTCCAGACCCCCCCGCTCCAGAGAGCACATTAGCAGCGCTGTTATTGTTTGTCTTTATGTTCTTATCAGATAACCTCTGAACATCAGAGTCAGCTCTTCCTCTGCAAACATCATGGTGTCACGGCTAATTCACACTTTAAGCTTCTTTGCTTCAGTCCGTGTGCCATTTAAGACATCATCTACCTATGCCCATGGGGGTCAGCGCTGGCTCCAGTGTGGACACATGCAACCTGAAATTTGTGATAGTGCGGGCTGCACACATTGGAAATGCACCAATGACGCATGCTCCAGTTATCGAATATAATCTCTAGTTCCACACTCCAGTCCAGCTGGTGGCGTATGTGGTAGTTTGACAAGAAGAAGAAAACAAAATGGACGCTTGTTTTGAAGAGACAAATGTGTGTGTGGTTGTGATGCACCACATTTCAAGCAGGACCACTTTTGTCACTTTCCATTGCAGTATTGTATTTGGTGGTATGGCTCTGTTCTGGGACCTCTCTGCCCTTCCATGTGCCTACGTGGAAAGCTTTAAGGTGGAGAGCGCACACCTTCCCACTCCCACTGTGCAGTCGAGTTGCCAACATGTGACAGCCATGTGGCTAATTTCCGGTTTAGCAATTTTCTAACTTGAATGAGGTTAAATGATTTAATCTTGCAGGTCTTCCAGACTTTCCAAATGTTATCAGATTGAATGGATAAAATCTTGAAATTAAAACGAGTCTTTGCATGGGGGTTGTGACGCTTAAAAAAAAAAAAAAGTTTCACAGACCTGAAGGGAAAACTGACAGATCCCGGGCATTGCAGTGCCACTGTGTGGTCACTAGGAAACAGCACACTACCAGGTAGAGTGCACTCAGTGACCTGTGGCTGATTTAGTTAATATATGCAAGTCTCTTTTTCTTTATTGACCAACTGATTGGTGTAAGAGCAGGTTGAATGAGTCAATAAAGATTTTCTTTGGCTTACAGCAGACTTCCTAATAATTGCATTGACTGATTCGTACGGACCCGTCTGTGCATCCGTCCTGTTGTTCAGTGTGTTCAGTGTTGTCATTTATGTCACTGTAAAGTTCTTAATGTTTGTAGTGAGTGTTTTCTGCCTGATGATAAATAAGACTGAGAGGAGGACAGTAATGGCAGCCTGAGGCAGCGACATGTACGTGGAAGTAGCAGCAGCGGGGCCAGACTCTCCACAGGAAGTAAATGGAGTGGAAGTAACGTGCAGCCTGACGGTGAAGGTCAGCTTTGGGTCAACATGATGTTTGTTTAGTAATTTAGACGTTTTTTTCAGTCCTGCTTCAGGATTTGCTACGGGCCAGCGGCTCCGCTCGGCTTGTCACTATCGCTACGGCATTAACAGCCGCCGTGTCACTGGTTGGTAAACGGAGTGTGTTCTCAGCTTTCAGCTCACCAGGTCAAAGCTGGCAGCAGCGAGACGGAGGAAGAGGACTGTTTTATAGGAGTTGGGAAATTCTTCCTGATATCAGAGCCATGTGATGTGACTTGAGGCACGAGTTGACCTTCTCATAAAGAGTCTGAACATTCAGATCATGAGTAGATTTTTTTTCATTTAAACTAAATCAGATTAACAAGTACAACAAAGACACACTCAGTGCTGTCCTATATACTCTGCAGCTTCACATGATTTAATCCACAGCTGGTGTCCCTGCTGAGTTTAAAGTCATAATGAGGCAGGATCAATACGCAGCCGTCTGACGTTTGGAGTCCAGATTTAATTAGATTTCTTTTTATCAATTGAAAAAATTAATTTATAGAAAAAAATGTATGTTAATGCCACATCTAAGATTAGTTTTTCATTATGTTTCAGAGTTTGCAGACCGGCTCAGGAACATCTATTTCAACAAAGACACTCATCCCCAAAACACCATCTGATGCTTGTGTCATCGAGTGAGAACGTCCTCCGTCTTCTCAGCACCAGGTTGGTTCTCCTCTGTTTGCCTTTATTTAGTGAGTGACAGAACCAAGCTCTGAAATCTCAGCCCTGAATGACTGAAACAAAAGCAGCAGCTTTAGTGTCTTGCATCACTGCACACATGGTTTTCAGTGTATCTAAGTTTGTTCTCAGACCACCTCTTCAAGAAGGTCTCAGTCTGGTTGTTGTGCTGTGTTCACACCTGCACAAATGAACCGCACAGGGGGGGCAAACAAACCTGAGTTTGACCCAACCGAACCAAACAGGGCAGGTGTGGCAGCAGCCTTACTCATACTGTGGGTCAGGCTGCAATGATACGAGGTTTTTATGGAACAATATTCATCTCAGAAAATATCATGCTCTCACGGTACACTGTATACACAATACGTTATTACACAATTGTTGTTCTTTTGAAGAAACGGTTTACAGAAAATTGAAACTTGAATCACACTTTTAAGGGTAGTGTGTGTGAACAGTCTCTATCTTGGAACAATTTATTGTTAAAACATTGCAACACGCATGGCAATATTTTAGAAAAGCTGCCGTGAAATCATTGCAGACCGCAACAATCCCAGAATCAGCCTGTGAAATCCTGGAGGGACGGACTGTCAGAAACGGCAGCAACAGAGATTTAGGAGTGAATTGAAGCAGGAGTTTCAGTGACTAGAACATGACATATCTATGAATGTAATACACTGTGTTGTGTCCCGCCGATGTTCTACTTCTTTTTTTTCTAATGTTTTCTGTTAGTCACAAAGCTGTGAAGGACTGAGTGAAAGTTAGCGCGTATGAGGCAGAGGCGTGGAGATGAGTACATAACGCAAAATACCTTATGCTGACCTTAGTGTTAATTTCGTTGATGAAAGATGAAGAAAATGTTTCAATTAATGACCCTTTTTCCATGACAAAAACGAGATGATGACGAGCTAAAAATAGATCTTGATAATAAAAACTACGATGTTTCATTTTTGTTGATGAGACGAAAATGTTAGTGATGGAATATCGGACATTCTCTTCAAATGCCTGATGAGTGACAGGCTGATAAACTGCAGTAAATAGTCTGCACCAGGATGTTTCCATTAGTGCGAGTTGTGAGCTGTAATTCAGCGGTAACTAATCAGCCGTGTGTGTCTGACTGTGGATGGTTAAAGTTAAAGTTAAAGTCCCACTTTGGTATGACCCGACCGGGGATTGAACCCACAACCTCCCAGTGTCAGGGCGGGGTTTGTTTGTTTGTTTGTTGCAGCGGTGGTTGTTAGCAGCTAGCTCCACTTGTTAGCTACTGAACGGCAGCAGAGCAAACAGCCACCACCTGCTGGACTTCACAGCTGATCCCTGCAGGACTCCACTCTGAACATGAATTAGCCTCACTGGATTAGTTCACAAAAACATATAGAAGACATAATGACTAAAAGTTGATGAAAACTTTTTGACTTTTCGTCAACCAAAACTATAAGACAACTATACATGACATTTTGTCTCAAGACTGTCAGAATTAACAATGACTGACAGAGAATGTCAGTTTTCTGTTTAAATGAATTATTGAATTTTTTCTGTTTAACATTTTCAGTAATTAAAGTGCCAGTTCAGGAAGGCCGTGTTAAGTTGTATTAAATTACTTTAGATATCCTTGTTACCTACGTTGACATTTGGGTCACCAAATACACCCCTGGGTTAAATAAAAACAATGTGAAATTCAGTCTCACACACACACACACACGCACGCACACACACATGTCCGCTCAGGTACACGGTCAGTGTCATCCGATGCAGCTGACTGTACGTACCTGTGACACGGTGTGCTGTGAGACTGGTTATTTCAGGCAGAAACTGTAACAGATACTGTAAGTGTAATCAGCGTTTGATTAGTCAGTGAGATAATTGTGTCGCACCTGCGGGGCACAGCACGCCGCATCAAGGTAGGAGAAGAACAAGACGTGTTCTTCTGAGCCGGCAGACAGCCGAGGCCCGCGGGCTCTCTGCTTCAGAGGCACATTGTTATAATTAGATACTGTGACATGCTTTGACATGAGTTCATCAGACGTCTCGATGGTTGGAGAAATCTCGTCTATGACTTGTTCAGACCTGACGAACATGTTTCTGTGGTTTGATGACAATACTGTCTGATTAGTCCGTGAAACAACTGGACCGATGCTTTACACTCATCCTGTCATCCTGTGAGTGAGTGAGTCAGGGAAATTAAGTGGTGAGTTTAATAACTGCAATTTCAGCTCTTAAAGTCACTTTGTGGTTTCTGCTAATTAGCATGTTAATAATAATAATAATAATAATAATAATACATTTTATTTAAGGGCGCCTTTCATGGCACTCAAGGTCACCTTACAAAAGTACAGAAGTGCATAAAAACAGGGATAAAAACAAACAATAAAATACAATGGACAGTGCAAGGATCAGACGGAGTATGAGAGTTTGAACAGATGGGTTTTCAGTCTGGTTTTAAAGAGGGGTAAGGAGTCCGTGTTGCGGAGGTCAGGGGGGAGGGACTTCCAAAACTGGGGAGCCAAGCGGCTGAATGCTCGGCCCCCCATGGTGACGAGGCGAGCAGAGGGGACAGAGAGATGGATGGGTACGGGTAGGTACAGAGATATTAATGAGGTCAGAGAGGTATGGAGGGGCAAGACTGTGGATGGCTCTGTATGTATGGAGTAGGATTTTGTATTGAATGCGGTATGTGATGGGGAGCCAGTGGAGCTGCTGCAGGATGGGTGTGATGTGGTGAGTGGATGGTGTTCTTGAAATGATGCGAGCTGCTGAATTCTGTACCAGTTAAAGTTTATGGAGGGTTTTCTGGGGGAGGCCAAACAGAAGGGAATTACAATAGTCAAGTCTGGAGGTGACTAAACTGTGAACCAGAATGGCGGTGGTGTGAGGGGTGAGAGAGGGGCGGAGGCGGTTGATGTTTCGAAGGTGGAAGTAGGCAGACCGGGTTATGTTGTTAATGTGTGCTGTGAAGGAGAGTGTGCTGTCGAGGATGACACCCAGACTCTTTACCTGAGGGGAAGGGGAGATGGAGGAGTGGTCGAATGGAATGGTGCAGTTATTGGATTTATTGAGAGTGGATTTAGAGCCAATTAACATTTCTGTTTTGTCACTGTTTAATTTAAAGCTCAGACATCCAGAGGGAGCTCTGAATAGAGCCGCTGCTCCTTTGCATCAAAAGAGGCCAATTGAGGTGGTTTGGGCAGTTTTCAAATTGGCCGAACCATCAAGGTCTTAATCTGTTGGCACTAATGACTAAAACGAACACGGTGAACACAGTGAACATGGTGAACATAGTGAACGTTACCCCCGCTGAACACCAGCAGGTAAAATGAAGCATGCTAATGTTGTGTCATAGTGCCGCTGCTAGCATGGCGTAGACTCCCTTTAGGTGCTGGGTCTCCTGATCTAACATGATCCTAATATGTTAATATCACATTTTCAACTGAAAGTCTTCCTACACACAGTGAGACTGTGGGAGTAACAGTGTAAAAATATACTACAGAACAGTGTTTGCCTGATGAGCCTGCCGCCCAATATATACAAACAAGTGCTGATCTAATTTATGCCGATATGAAGAGCAGTCCATGTGTATTTTCAAAAAAACTGATAAAGATTTAGTTGGGTTGGGAGAGAGAGTTTGGGATCTTGTTCACAAATGAGGGCAGAATGGAGCATGAAATGGATCGGTGGTTCGGCACGGCATCTGCAGTGATGCAGGCGCTGCACCGGACCATCGTGGTGAAGAGGGAGCTGAGCCAGAAGGCGTAGCTTTTGATTTCCTGGTCCATCTACGTCCCAACCCTCACCTGTGGTCATGAGCTCTGGGTCGTGACCGAAAGAATGTGATCATGGATACAAGCAGCGGAAATGAGTTTCCTAGGAAGGGTGAGGAGCTCAGACATCCAGAGGGAGCTCTGAATAGAGCCGCTGCTCCTTCGCATCAAAAGAGGCCAATTGAGGTGGTTTGGGCAGTTTTCAAATTGGCCGAACCATCAAGGTCTTAATCTGGCCCCTCCCCTGGGACCACTTTGCCTTGGGAGACCCTACCAGGGGCTTATTAGCCCTGGATAGCACAGCTCCTAGGATCACATGCAAACCCCTCCACCATGATAAGGTGGCCATTCTTGGAGGAGTCGTGGACATCTGATGAGGATGCCCCCTGGCGCCTCCCGTTAGAGGTGTTCCAGGCACGTCCTACAGGTAGGAGGCCCCGGGGCAGACCCAGAACACACTGGAGGGATTATATATCTCTTCTGGTCTGGGAACGCCTCGAGGTCCTCCAGGAGGAGCTGGAAAAGGTTGCTGGGGAGTGGGACGTCTGGAATACTTTGCTCAGCCTGCTGCCCCCGCGACCCAGCTTTGGATAAGTGGTTAAAATGGATGGACATTTGTGTCATTCATGGACTCGCGTGGTGCAGTTAGAGGCGCACAGTGCTCTGCTGCAGAATGACTATAGGATCAACACTGGACTTTTTGTCCAGGCCTGTGGCGTTATGGGTGAAACACTGCAGAATGATAAATGGATTTAAATCAACTTTAACACCTCGACACAACATCTGCTGCTTTACTACTTCTTATATAATTGTGTTTGCTCTTTTGTCTGTTAATTAGATAAACAAATAAAACCCTGTGTGGATGTTGAAGTTATTTTTCCAGCTATAATCCAGTAATGCCGTGTTAATTAGACACATGAGATATGCAAATACTTTAGTGTTGGCAAGGATTCCTCAAATCTGGTCAGATAGTAGCTGGAGCTCTGCGGGCGACACAACAGAGCTGTAAGTTTAATTATTACAGGTGACAGTCGTAGAAACTGAGAGGTAACAGTAGATTTAACACAGTAAGACAGACGTGTATCAGACCTAATCGTCCTTTGATCGCCTGCTTTTGTTTTACACCAGTGAAGGATTTTTACACTCTGCCTCTGAATGATCCGTGCAGTTAAAGAAGTGCGTGAGTGTGTGTGTTGACTGTAAAGTGGTACCTCCCCTGCTGTTAGAGAAATGCACAGACAATGGAGAGTGGTTGTATGGCCTTATTACCCCCGCTGAGTGACTGTGGGGAAGAGCAGAGCGGGGAGATTAGCAGCGCAGATAGACGCTCTGGACGCTCTGATGTGATGTGACGGGACATATTGTAACATGACGGTGGATCTAATCTGATTTGATATAACTTTGTATCGCCCGCCCCAAATTATTTTCACGCTCGTGAGTTCCCTTGATGCAAATTTACAACACATGTTCAGAGCATCCTTAATGGCTGCGTTCGCTGTCCTAATTTCCTCACATGCAACACAGGCCTGAGTCCGTGTGAGCGACCAAAATCTGGATGGAGCTGCACCACATGGCGTGCAGGTTATATTTGGAATATTAAAATCTGCATTAATCACCGTTGCCGTGATAACGAGTGAAGCAGAGTTCACTTTTGAATATTAAGGCCTGTAGCTGTGCAAGTTGATGCACTGTTGTCATGTAGACTGTTCTCTGACTGTTCCTCTGAAGCATCACATCCTCACTGTGACATGTCCATGTTTGGTCATGGACTTTCCACGTCCACCTACAACGTCCAAGGTACCCTGGGTGTGTTGGTTGTTAGTTGCTCCAACACACATGGTTTGGTTTAGGACACAAAGAGTAGTTTGAGAGAGCTCTCTCTTGCTCTCTCAAACTTGTAATGAAATCCGATCAAAAGGTAAAACTGAATCAATGTTGAGCCAAATAATGTTTTTTTTTTCTCTAAATCTAACCACGTACTTTTGTTGAACAAGGGGAAAAAAAACGTAAATGTGAGGTGATTTACCGACGTTGTTAGTTTATTTTGAAAAAGACTGTATGCATGTAATGAGCAAAATTGACCTGCCTTCCTGGAACATCAACAAACACAGGAGAATACCTTGCACGTAATACGTAGACGTGAGCGGCACTGACCGAGCGGCGATATGTGACGAGTTGGGATGAGAATGGGTCGGTAACACGAGATGGTTTCTTGCCAGCTGGGCGCCATTGTGTCAAACAGACAAGTTCATTGGTCCAGTGTGTTCTGGTAGTTCTGGTGAATGTCACAGCCCTTTCTCTTTGTTTTCTCTGATCATGTAGCATCAAATGTAATAGTATTTTTGTCTTACTACTACAGAGACAGACCGTCTTACCAGCAGTGTAATACTTTTTTTTAATGAGACAAAACGAGTGTGAGGAACGTGAGTCGACAGCCTGGTTGGTAGGAGGTGAGAAAGACTCTTCATTCAGTCCGTAAACAAAAAGTGTTAAAAGCAAACAGTTGGAGCTGAACTTCAGGCCTATAAATGCATGGTAGTGAGTTCATTTTGAAAAGTCTGATTTGTAATATTAATTTAGAAATTAAAATAAAAGAATGCAGTGCGAGTAAAGTCTGTGATGCACCATGAAATTACAAGCTCAGCTATGGTTTTAAAAAGTGATGTAATCTGAAAGTTCTTCTTCATTTGGCTGCAGCACGGCACTTATTTTATTTAATGAATTCATCTGTGATTAAAAGAAGAGGCTGTATCCATGCACTGCGCTCAGTCACTCAGCTAAATGCCTTTACAGGCCAGCGGGTGTTCAGCTCCTCGGAGCCTCTCGACATGAACTGTAAGCTGCAAACTCTCCCCTCATCTTAAATTATACAGTCCTTTAAATGCTGCATAAATAATTTTGGTTGCGAGCTGTACACGAACATGTGAGTACACGACAGACCCAAAGGCAAAAAATGCATTAACCTACATAAAGCTGAGGAGATGTGTCATCAGTTTGAATGCCGTCTTTATTTAATCTTTGGTTTTCAGAGGCGGGGAGGCAGGCCGCAGCTCAGCAGCACTCAGACTATAAAAAACTCTTAAAGGTTGAGAAGTATATTCTGCAGCCATTCAAAGTAAGCACTTGCTCTTTAATGGTGGCGCTAATTACCTGGATGTCACAAGACAAAGTGTTGGCCCCTCTGGCCTGTATTCTCACTCAGGTTAGCAGACTGGAAGCGGTGCGGCAGGGTGAGTGTGATGATGGACTTAAAGACATGTTCTTTTTCGTCATCCATGTGGCCCTAAACCCACATGTAATTACCAACAACTGCCTCTAATAGCCTGCTAATGGAGGCACTTCCTGTTTGACCCGGGCCTGCCTCTGACTCTGACTGCCCCTCTCCTCTGGATTTGCTCTTTTGTACTTTCATCAGATGCATTCATCCAGACTGGGAACCAGACGGATCTGCAGCTCATGTTTTATTCGTTACAGCAGATGTGTCTGGTCCAGGCCAACAGGAAGTGTGCCAGGATTTGGAGCTGATTTTCGCAGTGGCCAAACAGTGGTACTGGAATTTCTGGGGTCCGTCATGTGATGCTCTGCGGCCCGAAAAGGCTTTTAGACTGAGATTGAGAAAGAGACGTCTGGAAATCAGTGGATACATTTTTCTATGCGTCTCAGCCCCCGAGAAATGACTCGTTCCACTATCTGGGTTGGATCCATTCGGTTTGACATTTGTGAAGTTCAGAAGTGCTGCATGATGAAATAATTTAATCCCCAATCAAGTTAGCAAAGCACTTAATTGGAAGTTAGCCGTTCGGACAGTGGAGGTCAGATGCTCGGTCACACTCGGCCACTAGTGCGCCTGCTTTATGGGCCACATGATGCAGAATCAGTGCTGATCATCCAGTAATTTTACAGGCAGCATTTGAACCATTTCGACTTCATGCGGTACTGAGCAGCTTTAATAGGAGTCAAAGCTACAAGCAGTGATGAACGGGCCCTCGCACCTTTGTGCAACTCGGGGTGCTGGCAGGACACTGGCTGATGCTGCTGTTCATTTCTGTGAAAGTCAGACCCTCCACTTCCTGTTTGGTGGCAAAACACGAAGGTTTGGCGCCTCGCCACAGTCCCATGGTTTCTGCTGTAAAGTTTTAACATGGAGGTCTGTGGGGACTGACTCGCTCTTGGAGCCAGCCTCTTGTGGACATTAAAGGAACTGCAGTTTTTGGCACTTCAGTGTTGGCTTCATTTTTCAGCCTTCAGGTTTCCACTTTGATCAAACACACTACTTTGTGTTGTGTACTGTCCCAGCTGTAATTCAAAGTGACACAAAGATAACAGATTTTGCAGTAATCATCTGTCCACGCACCAGCAGTAACCGCCCCACTGTCTCCAGGCTGATGTTTGGTTGAACGTCCTCTGCATATTTTGTGTGATACACTCATCAGATCAGGCAGGAGCTGCTGAGCGTCCACAGATCAGATTATTTTAGTTCTCACCTGCTGCCCACCCACGTTTACTTCATTTTTATCTGTACCCATAAATTTATATAAATAAATGTGTGTACCCGACCCCGGACTCTGAAGTGCACATGCAATCACTGAGGTATAAGGCAAGTTTGTCCCACTCCTGCAAAACACTTCACCCAAAACTCGGTGCACATTTATCCTAACGCAGTTCAGGAATGAAAGAAACTGATTCACATAAGAATCACGTCTCTTGTTTAAATCGACTCTGATTCACTTCACAGATTCCCAAAACAGATTTTTGTGTGTCGAGTGATATAAAGATATTTTATGTTACACTGACAGAATCAAAAGGACTCAGATACAAAGGCACAGCGTGTGCAGCTCACACTATAAATATCAAGTAGTTCATCAGCACAGAAGAAACTGGGCACATTCTGGATTTTTCCTTTTAGTTGATTGAGCAGAGAAATATGTTCCTTCCAAATATTATCAAGCAGAAAATCATTCAAAATAAAACCTAATATTTTACTCATGTTCTTTAGGCCCAATTGTGTCTGTATAAATAACTCCATGTAAAGACATTTAATATGACGGTCTCATGAACCAAGCGTGCCCCAATGTGCCCAAAAACAAAGACCTCCACATGCCTTAACAACACCTACAATGTGTGAGCAGCACCAGTGTGCAGATGGGAGTAAAGAAGGAAGTGGTCCAGTAAGGACGATGGTTGTGGTGGAGTCTCCTCAGGAGACCGGTGTTCAGAACTGTGTGAGTCATTTTAAGGTTCGTCCTCACCATGTTTCTGTCCCTTAACATCCTTAGCTTTACATTAATTACATAACTTTATGTAATGTCATTTGTGGGGCGCTAATTCATTGGATATCATACGTATTATTGCGTGTGCATTTTCGTAGGATATGAGATAAACTGTTGTATGAGGATAAGCTGGGTAGGGTTCGGTATCAGTACTTTTAAAGCGGGATTTATACATCTGCATCGAATCAACGCTGCAACCTGACGTGCACCTTCCTAGAAATGTAACTACATGTCGCAGCGATGCAGACCTCCTGTCGATTTTTGTAAGCTGAAACCGTTTCCCAAAAGTGAAGCACCGAAAGTGGTACTGGTACCAAATTCCAGGTACTGATATCAGTTGAGATGTGAACGGTACCCAACCTTAGACCCCGGAGCAGATCCCACAACCTGGTCTCACTCCAAAGTCGTCAAAATCTGGCGTTTGGGCAGTGACTTTCAGCATCAGACACTGACGAAAAAAGATGTCCTTTCACATCAGCGCGATGTATGGCTGGTTGCCGATGTAGTTTAACAGTGCCCAGCAGCGTCGGGGGGAAATGCAGCAGGACGAGAACCAAAGTTAAGGCAGCCAAAGTCCAAGTAGGGTGAGCAGAAGGGGTGGTGGATGGGTCACTGATAACAATCACTGACTTTGACCCGGGCGGCCGGTGTTTGCTTCCTGTAAGATTGTAAAGCCAAACCTTGTTCTTTTTTCCTACTGTAAACCTCACCACATGATTTTCTTGCCTGAACCCAAAGACGTGTGTGTGTTGGCAAAACATAACCACGTGCATATGTTGTATAGTTTCTCTAGATGGCATTGCTCTGGCCCCTGCCACTACCGTAAGAAACCTCGGAGTAACATTTGATCAAGATTTGTCTTTTAATTCTCATTTAAAGCAAACCTCACGGACTGCATTTTTTCATCTGCGTAATATTGCGAAAATTAGGCCTATCCTGACCCGAAAAGATGCAGAAAAATTGGTCCACGCTTTTGTTACCTCAAGGCTGGATTATTGTAACTCTCTATTATCAGGTAGCTCTAGTAAGTCCTTAAAAACTCTCCAGCTAATTCAGAATGCAGCAGCACGTGTACTAACAGGAACTAAGAAACGCGATCATATCTCTCCTGTTTTAGCTTCTCTGCACTGGCTCCCTGTAAAATCCAGAATTGAATTTAAAATCCTACTGTTAACTTATAAAGCTCTAAATGGTCAAGCTCCGTCATATCTTAGAGAGCTCATAGTGCCATATTATCCCACCAGAACACTGCGCTCTGAGAACGCAGGGTTACTCGTGGTCCCTAAAGTCTCCAAAAGTAGATCAGGAGCCAGAGCCTTTAGCTATCAGGCTCCTCTCCTGTGGAATCATCTTCCTGTTACGGTCCGGGAGGCAGACACCGTCTCCACATTTAAGACTAGACTTAAGACTTTCCTCTTTGATAAAGCTTATAGTTAGGGCTGGCTCAGGCTTGTCCTGTACCAGCCCTTAGTTAAACTGACTTAGGCCTAGTCTGCCGGAGGACCCCTCTATAATACACGGGCCCCTTCTCTCCTTCTCTCTCTCTCTCTCTCGTATCCTATTACTGCATCTAGCTAACCCGGCCATTCTGGATGTCACTAACTCGGCTTCTTCTCCGGAGCCTTTGTGCTCCACTGTCTCTCAGATTAACTTATATCACAGCGGTGCCTGGACAGCGTGACGTGTGTGGTTGTGCTGCTGCCGTGGTCCTGCCAGATGCCTCCTGCTGCTGCTGCCATCATTAGTCATTAGTCATACTTCTTCTGTTATTATACACATATGATTATTGTCACACATGTATACTGCCAGGTATTAATACATACTTTCAACATATTGTACCGCAGTAACCAGAACTATAACTATAATATTATTACTTCCATTAATGTTGTTGTAAGATACTGTCATTACCTGCATATCTCTCTCTCGCTCTCTCTCTCTCTCTCTCTCTCTCTCTCTCTCTCTCTCTCTCTCTCACTGTGTCATATGTATTACTGTTAATTTATAATTTTGATCTGTTCTGTACGACATCTATTGCACGTCTGTCCGTCCTGGAAGAGGGATCCCTCCTCAGTTGCTCTTCCTGAGGTTTCTACCGTTTTTTTTCCCCCGTTAAAGGGGTTTTTTTGGGGAGTTTTTCCTTATCCGCTGTGAGGGTCTTAAGGACAGAGGGATGTCGTATGCTGTAAAGCCCTGTGAGGCAAATTGTGATTTGTGATATTGGGCTTTATAAATAAAATTGATTGATTGATTGATTGATTGAAGGGACGTAGTGCTTTTATTTTGAAAGAGACTGTATCAAACTGTACATTTCCTGTGAAAACAGAAGTGTATTTTGAAAACAGACAATGCATGTAACAGGCTGAAGTTGACACGGCGTCCCAGGACATCAACGACCAACACACTCAGGGTACCTTGGACGTCATATGTGGACGTGGAAAGTCCATGACCAAACGTGGACATGTGACGAGGTCACAGTGAGGATGATGATGGATCCTAACGGCTCCAGAATCAGCAGTAGCAGGTGAATGAGTTGACACACATCGTTTGAGCAGCACTTTCATCCGAAGCACCTCACAGTACAATGATAGCATGACAGAGTTTGAGGCTCAGAGAGTCGGCGAGTGCTCGCAGCGCTCAGGGGGCCGGAAAACGATTTCTTTACTAAAACACTGTCAGAATATCAGAGAAGTTTATCCTGGCGTTATTCTCAGGGAACTCCAAAGACACCATCAGTATTCTGGGTGAAACCTCTGAGCAGGAACAGTCTTCAGTTGTGTTTCTGTGCCGGGGGGGATTTCGGTTGAGTCACTTACATGAGCTCCATATTTTGTTAAATAATCTCCGCTCCTCTCATCGACGCTGTGAAAAGATCCAATGGGAGAATAATTTGTACAAAGTGTTTGATTTATTTTCAGTCGTGTTCAGTGAGAAGATCAGAGTCAGAGATGAAAGCCTCGGGGCCCACGGGTGACTTCTTCATTTTCAGTGTTTCCGACAAGAGATATGACGAATGTTCGAGGCCGGCTGTTTGTCAGAGTAACCAGTGTTACCACAGGGAAACAGAGCTGGTTTCCCAGCATGCTTCAGGTCAGGGGTCACCAGGTGTTTGATGCCAGGGGCCACAAGGAGAAACAGGTGTGAAGTCCTGGACCATGAGTCGTTAATAAAAGAGCTCAGGTCATCATGAGCGAGTTTTAAACACTTTGTTCTGTTCACACAAATCTTTGAATTTTTATTCCTCCACGCCGGCAACAGCCACAGTCAGAGGCGTTATGTTTTCGGGTTGTCCATATGTACGTACGTCCATCCCAGTCTTGTGAACGTGATATTACAAGAAAACGGCTTGAAGGAATTTTGTCAAATTTGGCACAAACGTCTACTTGGACTCTACGATGAAATTATTAGATTTCTGTGACTTGAACTGAACTATGAACTGATTTGATTTTGGTGGTCATACGTCAACGGTGAAAGTCATTGTGACCTTGCATCCATTCCATTCTCCTGAATGTGACGACATGAGAACACAGTAAGGGAATTTCCTCAGATTTATCACAAAAGTCCACTTGGACTCAACAATGAACTGATTAGATTTTAGTGGTCAAAGGTCATGGTGACCTCATCGCTCTCATTCTTGTGTCTAATTTCTCAAGAGTACTTTAAGCTTTTCTTCACTATGGCACAAATGTTCACTTGGACTTGAGGATGAACTGATTGGATTTCGGTGGTCAAATGTCAAGGTCATTGTGACCTTGCATCCATCTCATTCTCGTGAAGGCGATATCTAAAGAACAGCTTGAGGGAATGTCCTGAAATTTGGCACAATTGTTCACTTGGACTCAACGATGAACTGATTGGATTTCGGTTGTCAAATGTCAAAGTCTCTGTGACCTCGCATCTGTCTCATTGTTGTGCACACGATATCTCAAGAACACCTCAAGAAAATTTCTCTAACTTTGACACAAACGTTCCTTTGGACTGAAGAGTAATCTTGTTAGATTAAGTGGTGAAAGGTCAAGATTACTGTGACCTCACAAAATATGTTTTTGTCCATAACTCAAGAATTCATTCACTCATTATGACCAAACTTGACACAAATGTCTAACAGGATAAAATGATGAAGGTCAAAAGGTCAAAGGTCAGCTTGACTGTGACATCATCATGTTTTAACATCATATCTCAGGAACAGAAGGGGAGACATTTGGTCAGATACTGAATTGGTGACTCTAATCTTGAAACTGTGCTGATTGTATAGATCTTCTGTGTGTGAAGCATCCATGTTTTCACTGACATGGATGGAGACTGTCAGAGACACTGGACTGGTGGGCGGAGTCATACAACCACAGGGTGGACTGGTGGGCAGAGTCATACAACCACAGGGTGGTGGTTCTAGTTTTTCCATGTTGGCAGTAAATTAAACTGCTTCATAACTAGCCCTTGATTTCCTGAGCGCAGCTGTCCCTCCTCTAAAGACAGGCTTTGCTGAGTGGAGTGGGCCCACAGGTCGTAGCTCCCCTACTTTAGATAATCCTGGTGGGAAATGACACATTTACATCGACACCATGTAAATTCAGTTTTATGAGCCCACCAACTATAATTATCTCTGCTCAGCTCCGCACAGTTCATGTTAGCTGGTGGAAATATTGACTGTGAAGGCTCATGCACACCTTTAATTTCACGTACGCAGGCGTGTAGGAGGAAATGTCCAAAGGCAAGAGAAGAGAGAATTCCCACGCACTGTTCTTTAACTTTATTTAGAAACATGTGTCCTCAGAGCTTCATCAGGTAAAGCCGAGGAACAAAGAACACATCTGACTTTCTTTACCTGACGAAGGATGAAAAGTTACATCTAACTTTTAAAAGTGGCTCCATGTCTGGAAACCAGGCATCAGGCTTTTGATGCCAAAACTAAAAATGAGGTTGCCATCTTTAAACAGTTAATATTTTGAGTAATTTAGACACAACATCAGCTCAATAATAAAATGTGACATTAAAGAATGTTTAAAAGCTTTATTAAATTCTTTGTGGCTTGTGTTTTATCTGATACTCAACAGAATTTCAGTGTTATGTAGAGATGCACAAAATATATCGGCAATATTGCAATTATGCATTGTGAAATTATAGCCCATAAATATTGCTAAATACCAGACTGCTTTCACTGACTTACCAAGAGCAGCATCTACACACTGACACAGTGGGTGGCAGAACATGTACCTTTACATTTTGTTTGTGAGCTGCCAGTAAACACAGAGAAGAAGAACAGCAGCGTGCTGTCTAGAGAGCGCAGACATTCCATATCCAAGACATATATAACGAGGACAAAGTGTCTCTTGCTCCGTCCCTCCCTCGGCCTCTCTGGTGCTGCTTCAATAAGATTAATAGGCTAAATAAATAAACATATTTCAATCATTTTCCAGCTCTAGATTTATCTGAAAGGCTGGCAGATGGAAAACCACTTTTTGACTCAACCCACAAAGATTTTTAATTGTTTCAAACCTACTTAATACTTACTGTACTTTACTGTAGCTCCAATCCATCGTTGCATTTTATTTTGATCACAGTCTGTTTTATGAAAGTGTTTGTGACTTCTAGAATGTGGCTTTGACTCACAGCTGAACATGGAGCCCATTTTGTAGAAAATACAGAGATACATATATATATTGTGACTTTCCATTCAGCCTGAAAATATCGAGGTAAAACTTTGTGTCCGCATCACTCAGCCCGACCTTAAAGGTATCAGGTTCAGCTCAGATCAGACTGTGCTTGGATTTGGTCAGAGAGGTAAATGTCACAAAGGCTTTGAGATGATGGATGGCTCTGAAAATCTGTTGCACACACACACACACACACACACACACACACACACACACACACACACACACAAATCCCTACATATATAGGTTTCAGACAGAGTTAGACGAGCTTGTCAATATGGCGGCTCAGGAAAACACTTGAAGGAACAATCCTCCAAACAGCCGACAGACGACACGTCACCCCGGCTGATATCACAAGCACATATGATCTTATCAACGTTTATATTTGTCAGCTTATGTGACGGATAAACGATAAGAAACTGCAGTACGGAAATGGCAGAAATAATTTCCAGGTGCATTCTAAACAGTCTCTGTTAGACGCGGTAGCCTTGTTATCTCTGTTTTAATCTCGTCCACATGAGCGTGTGAAATGTAAGCGTCTGTTTTGGTTCCATTCAGACATGACAGGGCGATTAGGCTGCATAAGTGATGGACTTTAAAACTTATTTTCCTGTTGAAGCTTTGATGAATGCTCACTGTCAGCCTGAGGGACGCGTGTCTCTGCATCTCTCAGTCAATCTCCTTAATAACTCGTCTCATCAGTTTCATCAGTTAACGTTATTAGATAGAGAATAAAGTCTGACAGCGCAGAGGCACACAGTGACGAGATGCTGCGTTAGGACTCTTGTTATTCATAGACTGAACTCTCCTTCACATCCAGAGCTTCTGCTCCGTCTTCATCTCATCACCAGCGTCCAGAAGCCTCATTCCCCATGGCTTCACCACCCTCAGTAAATACCAGAGCTGGGATGATATAATTTGTCCCGATTCGATTCTATCACAATTCTTGGGTCCAGATGTGATTTATATTGCGATTTTACAAGAATTGCGATTCGATGTAACTGTCCATGACAAAGTTTACACACAGCTTTGGTCATGTCTAGCTCTGCCTTTCCTGGTAGTGTGTATACATATATATCTATATACAGTATCTATATATCTTAAAAAATTTATGTGCCGCCTCTCTTGATGCAGCGGCTCCACCACACCACTAGGTGGCTCACAAGTAAGACGTTACACCTTTTCAGTGTTGAGAGTAGTGTTAGAAGAAGAATATGCAGACTTGCAGTAGTGCACAATGACACGGTTAAAGTTTAATAGAGCACAGGAAACTGCGTTTATTTGCACCGATGCTAATTTCTGTTAGCGTGTCTATGAAGATTTCCGTTATATGTTAGCATTATGCTTGCGGACCATGCGCTAATTGTTCTTCCACATTTGTGGCACTCATGCCAGCTATACTTTGAGTTGACTTTTGTCTTCTTTTTATTAAGTAAAGGAGCTCCAGGTCATGTTCGCTTGATGACGATTATCTTAAATCTTTTTTTTGCCGTGGCTCACGGAGCAGTCGGCTTCTCCTTCAAGACTGTGGCGCTGCATGTGGAAGCTTCAGTGTTGATTGGGTATCACTTGTGCCGTGTAACCAATCAGTGGGGGCTGTAGACGGGACACTGTTACACAGCCAAGAGTGGGGACTTCAGGCATAGAGACGGCTGCATCAAAGCCAGAGGAGCGCGTTTTAAAATAAACGTATTTTATCGGTTATTGGTGAAAAAAAAAAACAGCCTAAAATAAATAGAAAAATATCGATTAATATAAATAAATAAAAATATAAATCGATTCTCATGTACACATTTTAGTCTCTCCTGATCGCACTGGTATTTTAAAACCATGAATTGAGGGTGGACACGTAAACTGACATCACCTAAGACTAGGGACTCAAGAAAATTTCTCTAACTTTGACACAAACGTCCCTTTGGACTGAAGAGTAAACTTGTTAGAATAAGTGGTGAAGGGTCAAGATTACTGTGACCTCACAAAATATGTTTTTGTCCATAACTCAAGAATTCATTCACTCATTATGACAAAACGTGACGCACATGTCTAACAGGATAAAATGATGAAGTGATGACATTTTATATATCGAAAAAGGTCAAAGGTCAGCTTCACTGTGACATCATCATGTTCTACATAAATACTGGGGATGCATGATAATATCGTCACGTTATTGGTATCGGCTGAATGAACTATTAGAATTGGCCAACATCTTATTTTGCACAATGAATGAAGATTACAGACACTGAACAGTGTTTCATGTCTCCACCTGCTGGTGGGCCGTCACCACAGAGGAGACTTGATGATCACTAAATATGGATATTGCTTATTGGCCAAATAAGTTGTTACGCATATTGAGTATCAGCAAGACATCCAATATCATGCATCCCTACCTTTATACTCCTTCAAAGATTCGTTACAAGATGAGTTGAAACAGGCAACTTCTCGTAATGTGCCGGTCTGCAACATTCCAGAAAGGTTTACGTTGAGTCAGCGAGATGAGTAAGGGTATCATCTCTGTGACAACTCTCTGTACTCTCTGTTGAGGTCATATTGCCCAGCCCTAGATACTGTATATGGTACGTAGTTGTTTTGTCACCCAGCCCTACTTGAACACACATTTCTACATTTACTTTGTGGATATCAAATGTTGGTATCAGTTTCACTTTAAGTGTTCTGGTGTTCTATTTTAAACGCTCCTCGGCCTTGTTCCCCACACTGTGGACATCTCTCTGTGTATCAGTGTCTCTTTGGTTTGTTTGTGTGTGAGCTGCGTTTTTTGTTTTCTCTCATCGTACTCATCATGTCATTATTCGCTCCGTCCTGACGAGGCATGATGAGGCTGCTTTGACAGCACAACAAACCCTCGGCTGCATTAATGAAGCGGCTCACAGCCGATGTTTGGTCATCTGTTGTTGTTCCAGGCCTCATTTACAAAACCATAAAGTGCTGCTGGGTAGCTTTGGATAATCTGGCGTGAGGCCCAGATAATACGGCTGGACCGTGAGACAAGTGAACCCCTGTTCCCATCTGAGCGTCCCCCTAAACCTCCACCACCCGTATTGTCCTGATTCTCCCTGTTTTTGACTCTGCGTCATCGATTTGATCGTCAGGACTCCGGCTGACAGCTGACCGCAGCCTGAACTCATCACTGGTTTGAGGTCAGAGTTGACTTGGCGCAGCGACATCTGTGTGATGACCCAGTTTGAGTCCTCGGAGGCTGTTTCTCAGTCAGATGAAGTGGCGGTGCTGTGATAGCGTCCCGATCAGATCCTCAGGATTACAGCCAATTAAGGCGTTTTATAGCTCAGTATCAGCTCTATAAAACCCAATCAGTTTCCATTTATTTATTTTTTAATTGCAGCCGTTTCAAAGAAAAACACTCGATTGGATTTCGCAATTGCAATTTCTCAAAATGGGGTCACAAATGCATTTTGAGTTGTTATTAATTTCTGTAAATTAGACTGAGTGATTGTGTTGGTGAGCTACATGATATTAAACATCTACCGAGCGTAATTACATTCCTGTCTTTGTATCTGCAGGAAAATAATTAGATGAGCGTCTGCAGGGTTTTTTTTCTAAGCAGTCAGTCAGAGAAAAGGCAAAGTAAACTTGCTCTTATCTTCAGAATAACTCTGCACATCAGCTCACATTCAATATGATACTTTTTATTGGTATTTTTTATCCGTCCTGGCAGGTTACAGTCTCAGATTTGTTCATGTTACGATACGTCTTTAGCGGCTGAACGCTTGCTGAGTTCCTCACTTGTCACTGACTGTGTCTGTCTGCTGTTTGGTGCCGCGCAGGTCGTGTACATTAAAACAAGATGGATGACAGTAGTGCTGCAACGAATACTTGATAAAGTAGTTAACTGTTAAATTAATCGACCACTCAACTATCAAAATTTGTAATAATCGATTAATCACTTTGAGTTTGAGTAACTTTTCAGAAAAATGTGAACACTCTCTGCCTCTTGTATGTGATCACTTCTTGTGGGGGCGCCCCTTGAAATTTGGAGATTTGAATTGTCAGTCGGAGGCCCCTCGGCCAGCTGAGATTGCTTCAAGCTGAGCGTCTGTTTTTTTTTGTGAGTGTTTTTGACTTTCACGCTACTCTTTGGAGCAGACAACTGAAGACACAATGCAGCGACACAGCAGAGGTGACATTTTCTACCGTAAGTGCTGAATTCACAACTCAGGGATACTTAAGACTGCAGTGTCTGGCTTTGGTTTGATATCTGGTGTCGGCAAAAAATGTTGCACATTTCTGATCCATCGTTGGCTTGTTTATTACATTACATGAATGCTGCTGTCACACTGAACACCGTGCTGAGCTCCGTTAAAACTTTATGTGGAAATAAAAACGAATCGTCATGGCTGAATCTGATTCACCTGACATAATTCTGAATCAGGCACAGCCCTAATTTTCCGGGTGTTACTGCAACTCTGTCCCCATTTTCTGTGATTGTACCTGACGATGATGCGGCATAACAGCAACTTCCAGCTTTGAACAGGAAGTTGTGAAGAAGCTTGTATTCTCCATCATTTATGCCACGTAGTGCCCCCACTGACCTTTGGAAAGACAGACGACTGCATGTCATCTGTCACTGAAGGACTCTCTTCAGAGAGTGGACATACCAGAAGGTGAAGTGGACACGTGACCACAGCAGCTCGATTTCCTCTCAGTGGAAAATCTGAGTGGAAAAACAGCGATATCTGTCATCTTCCTTGGCAGCAGATGTTGACATAGATACTCAAGATACAAGTTCAAGATTTAGTTTGTCCCTAAATTCAACATTAAAGAGTTATTCTTTGCCCCAATAAAATGTGCTCTGGGGACTTCCTGAGAGGAGCCGCCCGCCGGCGAGATCTCCTGAGGACTACTCACCTTCAGGGGCTTTTTTCTGTTTGCAGTCGCACCGTCAATAACAAAACTTGAGTGCTTCCTGCATGGCCGTTAGCGGTTTGTCTTTCACTTTCGCTTTGACAAGTCAAACTCGTGGTGTATTTCCCCCGTCACATATATGTTCAATAAAGCCTGGACTTTACTGTGGGTCCATTTGTTCGTGTTTTCTTCCATTGTCTTCGTTACGAGCTGTTGTTTACACGGCTAACAGGTTTCTAAAAGTGGCGGTTGCCAGTTTTGTGGTGGCTGTACACTTACATCACTCACGGTCCCTCTTGCTCTGGGAAAGTATCTATGCTTAAATCAATGCATCCATTAAAAACAATCCAGTTAATTAATTCAGTACTTGGGATGCAGATAAAATCAGCATGTCATTGGTATCGGCCGATATCAGCTTTAAAATGAACCGGTCAACATGCTTTTTATTATTTTGCACAATGAATGAAGATTACAGACACTGAACAGTATCTCATGTCTCCATCTGCTGGTGGGCCGTCATGATAAGAGTATGCACGTATAATAGGATGTTAATTCCACTACAGAACAGACTTGATGATCACTGAAAATAGGTGGGGGATATATTGATATCCTTATCTGTATCGGCCATGTTGGCAAAAAATTCAATATCATGCATCCATGTTCGGTACCATTAAATACCCTGCAGAACCACTTGGAAAAACTGAAGCTGGCCACAGAGTTGGAGTCTGTGCAGCAGATAAAAAAAATATTTGTATTTTATTTAATGTGTATTTCTGCAGTTAGTGTCCAGCAGCTGCTGAATAAGAAGGACCACAGTTAGTGTATAACAGTTGTGTGTGAAGCAGTCGGAACAGCTATGTTGGAGTGATGACATTTAAATGCTGCTGATTGGGCCGCTGCTGAAGACTTTGTCAAGTGATTAGTCTGCGACCGGCAGCTAATCAGCGTATTACTCTGAATTAATGACAGCAGAGCTTTCACTGCAGGGTTAGGTTACATTTTAATGAATAGGTAAAGAGACTAATGACTGTGACTGTACCTGTTTGCCTTCAGCTCACTTTTTATTTAAAAAAAAAAAAGATAATTGGAATTGCAAATGGCATTTCTACATTTCTGCATCGCCTGATTCCTCCTAATTTTCAGTTTTTTTTATACAAGATGGTTTCTGAAAACAACCTGCAGATGTTCTGAAGGCAGTTTTTATTCTGCAGGAGACAAACTCAGTAAGTCAAAGGTTAACTTCCCCCACTTTGGTCTTACCACCGTGAGATGGTTTGAGTATACAAGTCTGCCAAAATTGAACCTAAACTGAAAGCACTGTACAGATTCACTGCCACAATGATAACACATTCAGGTGTGACTCAGCACACTAGTGGAAATCTGTGGATCTGGAGACGTCCTGAGGATCGGTATGAAGAATGATTTGGGCACATTCATGGATCAGTATCTGCTGAAATAAAACTGATCAACATCTGATACATCCTTTACTGAACCCGCCTCAGCCTGCTGGTGTTGCAGCACTGCTCTCCTCGACCACACGCTCCCTCCAGCACTTCACTGCATGGTATTTTATTTTGAACACTTTATTTATATATTTTTCCAAGTGTGATTATACCACCCAGGTGAACCCTTCAGAGTAAAGCTTAGTGTCTCTGTTTGAAGACACATCATGATTACCTTGACCCACTGTATGAAGGAGAGGGGACAGGTAGCCTTCCATCGAATAAGGATTTAATCTTCATGCAAGATGGGTCTAACAAAATCTCTTTAACTAAAAGGTGGCGCAGCAGTCTGTTGATGCAGGCTGTTTTAGCTGTAAATCTGCTGTTGGTGGACAGTTCTCTGTGTACCATCTGAGGCTACGGTTTTGGATTGATGACAGCTGGGCCAAAGATAAAAATGTTATCTTGATTAAGTTGAAGAAAGCCTTTTGCCATCACTGGATGGATTGTGATCTCTGGCTGTAGCTCAGAGGTAGAGCGGGGCATCAACTAATTGAAAGATCAGCGGTTCGATCCCTGGCTCCTCCAGTCTGCATGTCAAAGTATCCTTGAGCTAGATAGTGAACCCCAAATTGCTCCCAGTTGGTGTGTGAGTGTGTTAGGAACTGAGTAGCAGATGCCACCTTGTTTGGTAGCCTCGGCCACCAGAGTGTGAATGTGTGTGTGAATGGGTGAATGTGACTCATAGTGTAAAAAGCTCTTTGAGTGGACGGATGACTACAGAGGTGCTATACAAGTGCAAGTCCATTTACAGCTGAGTGTCGTCAGTGTAAAAATGGTAAGAGATATTATATTTTCTAAAGATAAACCCCAAAGAAAACAAAATGGGGCCCAACACAGAGCCTTGGGGTACGCCACAGGTGATGGGTGCAGAGGAAGTGGACGCATTGATTGGTTTTGTTAGAAGGAGGCAAACCACTTCAGGGCCAGTCCCTGAATGCCAACAACATGCTTAAGGCAGTGCAAGAGGACAGAGTGATCGACTGTGAACTGTGAAGAACTAGATCTGTGTTATTTTCTGAATCTAGAGACAAGAACAAATCATGTGTGACTCTCAGAAAGGGAACACTCTGCTGTGGTGCTTCCTAAAGCTTGACTGAAACTTGTACAGTATGTCAAATATGTTTAAAAAGGAGCTGAGTTGAGATCAGCTGATAAGCATAAAAAATCTAAATTTGGGAGCCTCTGTGTGAGCAGCGAGCAGCTTGAATTCTTTCCATTGAGACTGTTTATTTCTGTGGCTGTACAATATGTGCTTTACAGTGACACTTGAAATACTCAAGAAGCAGTGGACGTGAAGAAAGTGTTCCCTCTCTGCAAACTGTGCTATCACTGCCTCAGGCATTTAAGGAAGAAAAAAGACGACTTCTTCTGAGGACCTGCTCCATTTATGTGTTGTTGTTGTTTTTCTTTTTTTGCAATAAAGCTTCGGCTGTTGCTCTTTGAAACTCAGTGTAAAGCAGGACTGTTACACAGCGGAGAATGATGTGGCTCTCACTCTCAGCTGTTAGTTTTGTTGTCTAAAGAAAAAGAGTGGTGGAGTAGAATTGAAAGTGCTGTGACTCACCGAGCCTTAATGAGAACAGTGATACTGAGCACTGGAGAGGATCAGTGCCACTCTGCAGCAGGTACAGCACTGAAGGGCATTCATCTTCATTCGATAGGCGTGATAGATATGATGTGTTTAACAAAGAGCGGCTGATGCTCATAGATTTGTTTCTTGCAATATGTCAGTGGTGAAGTCGACAAATAATTAGCTTTCAGCTCTTTTTCATTTCTTCCTCTGAACTGAAGAGTTCGTAACTTCAAAGTTTTATTCATAATGATGTCACTGGAATTCCAAATCAAATGCTGTTTAAAGCTGGTACTTCTGCACAGTTGCAGATGAAATTAGGCTACACTACTTGTATTCGTAGAGTTTGATTTGATTTCGCCTAATTTGTTAGAAAAAAATCAGAAATTTGTCTCGTGTCCCAGGACGTCAGCTGTTTCACAGAAATACAAAACAACACATTAGACATTAGGAAAAATGGATTCAGTGCTACATTAGAATCGATTGGTGGCTGCAATCAATCAGTGTCGCTTCCAGTGTAAGGTTAATAATGTTATATATCTCTATAGCGCTGTATGTGAGAGATAGACCTACAATTTGTAGCCCAGAAGCTAATGTTAGCATCCTGTGGCTCCAACAAGGGCTCCGGTGTGATCCTGTTGTCTTCAGAAGTGTTGTAATCCAGGCTTGAACTGCGGCGTCTTTTTGGAGACTTCGTAAAATGAATCCAAAAAAAAAAACAACACTGAATGTCTTTTGTGATTATTTACCAATTTTTCGGATTTGAAATTAAAGTTTGAATATGTTAAGCTTTGGGTAAAACGCTGCGCTGCACAGTGGAGAAGGGGCGGGACAAATACCACAAAGACCAGTTGTCACAGAGTGAGTATTAACACCAGTGACTGTCCAAACAATGATAATTTGGTCAGAGGAGCATAATGACCAACCAATTAACCGATCAACCAGAAATTTACAGCCCTTCAGACACAGATGGTGTGCAGTGCAGTCAACTGGGGAATAGCAAATTAACCTTTAAAGCGACAGGTGTGTAACCAGTAAAAAATTTCTCGACAGTTAAAGACATTGTTCAGATTTTTTTGAGGTGTGGTTGTATGACGTCATTATCTACAGATATCAGTCAGCACATCCCCAGTTTGGAGAAGCAGACAGGAGTACCGACACGGACGCTGTAATATATGTTGTGGACGACGCCATGTCTGGTGATCAACTCCGTACTTTTATTCTCTGGTCTCAACAACAACACAGTAACAACACCACAAAGCTACAGTGCCACCTAGTGAACATATCGAGTATTGCAGCTCTTATACTGAATACACTACATCTCCTTTTCTCAAGATTATTTTTTCACGTCCCTGTAGAAGAATGTTAGAACAGTTGTGAAACAGGTAATTTACTATATTACCCCAAAAACATTTCCATCATTCTACAGTCCTGACTAGACTTACATAACATTAGTATTCTCATTATCAAATTGCCATCTGATCTTACGGATCAGGTTCACTATACAGTCTGCACATTTTCTTGCATATCAGAAAAGCAATTAACTTCAACCCAACACTCTGTATTTTCAATTTTAACAGAACATATCTGTACCAAGGTCATGACCAAAATTAAAAGATCACAATCCGTATACAACAGCTAAATGTGTAACATTTACCAACTTTTTTTTTTCCTCTGTTATGATTATTCACACACAATTCTTTATTCAAACCTTGAACCAAACCATAACAGTCTGTACGTTAGCCTGTTCTAATTACTCTGTATATCGTTTTGGCACTCTTACTGGTCTTCCACAGCGTGTTGTAGTCACAGGACTATTTACAGTATTATCAGTCACTACTTTTGGACTGGGTGGTGCAGTGGAACAGTCTGGTGCAGGACTGGGTGGATCAGCACTTGGCAAAGTGTCTTGTCCCACACGACCTGGGTGCTCTGATTGAGTGTCATCAGGTGTCCCTGGGAAAGAAGTCTCTTTAGTTTTGAGCAGGTGTCTGCGATTTCTTCTGTACACTTGTCCGCCTGTTGTTTTGACTATGTAGGATCTCGGCAAGTTGTGTTTCTTTATCACTGTAGCTGGTTCCCACTTGCTGCCTTGTCTAATCCTCACATTTTCACCATCTTGGAGATGAGGCAGTGTCCTGGTTCCTTGATCAAAGTAATGTTTCTGTCTTTGTTGTCTGTTCACAAGGTTGCTCCTCACATTGTCATAGAGAGCTGGCTGCAACAATGTCTTTGTCACTGGTAACTTTGATTTGAGCCTTCTCCCCATGAGCATCTGAGCAGGTGAGAGGCCAACCCGCTCAGTGGCGTGTTCCGGTATTCCAACAGGGCCAAGTATGGGTCTCCAGAGCTGTCCTGTGCTTTTCTCAGCAGTTTTTTTACTGTCTGAACAGCTCTCTCAACTTGCCCATTCGACTGTGGAAACGTTGGACTGGAGGTGGTGTGTTTGAAACCCCAGTCAGTGCTGAAGTCCACCATCTCCTGGCTCACCAGCTGTCTACCATTGTCTGAGAATAACTCATCTGGCACACCATACCTTGCAAAGACAGACTTGAGTGCAATGATTATATGTTTGCTTGAGGTTCCACTCAGCTTGACAATCTCTGGAAACTTTGAAAAATAATCCACACACAGTAAAAACTCTGCATCATTGAAATGAAACAAATCCACACCTATCTTTGCCCATGCTCTCTCAGGCACTGGATGTGACATGAGTGGCTCTTTAGGATTCTCGTTTTTGTGCATTGCATACAGCACAGTGAGCCACAACTTCCTCTATCTGTTTTGCCATGCCCGGCCAGTACAGTACATCACGGGCTCTCTCTTTACACTTAACGATACCCATGTGTGACTCGTGGATTTTTCTGAGCATTTCACTTCTCAGTGTGTGTGGAACTACTAACCTTGAGTTCTTGAATATAAGTCCATCAACATAACTCAGTTCTTCTCTAAATGTCCAGTATTGTTTGATTTTGTCTGGAAGCTGTCTCTGTTTATCTGGCCATCCTTTCAGAATTGCATTTGCGACCAGTCCCAACTCTGCGTCTTCTTCCGTGGCCTTTCTGAAGTCCTGCAACTTTTCCTCTGATACTGGAAGCTGCTGGGTGACAAAGTTAACTTCCAGCTCCTCATCAAGAAGTTTCTCATTTTGTTCTTTCAGAAATGCTCTGCTTAGAGAATCAGCGATATGCATCTCCTTGCCTGGTTTGTATTTGACTTCAAGACTGTACTTTTGTAACCTCATGAGCATTCTCTGTAGTCTGGCTGGGGCGCTGAGAAGTGATTTTTTGAATATCACTTCCAGTGGTTTATGATCACTTTCTACATGTACATGTCTTCCATACAGATATTGGTGAAACTTCTCACAGCCGAATACAATAGCAAGCAATTCTTTCTCAATTTGGGCGTAACGTTTTTGACAGTCAGTTAATGCCCTGGAGCCATATGCCACTGGATGTCCCTCTTGAAGTAGCACAGCTCCCAAGCCCTCAGAGCTTGCATCAACAGATAATGTAACTGGCTTGTCGACATCATAGTACTTGAGTACTGGTGCTTGGCTGACGAGAACTTTTAGTTTGTCAAAACTTTGTTGTTGTTCTGTCCCCCAGTGCCATTCCACATTTCCTTCCAGCTTTCTCAGAGGGGCGCTTATGTCCGAGAGGTTAGGGATGAACTTGGAGGTATTGCAGTAACCCAGTGAACCTCTGGAGTGCAGCTTTATCCTCTGGTGCAGGCATGTCTTGAATGGCTCTGATCTTTTCAGGATCAGGCTTGAGTCCTTCCTCACTGAGCACATGTCCAATGTAAGTGATTTCAGTCATTCTTATTTTACACTTACTTTTGTTCAGTTTCAGATTAATGTTTCTGAGGCGGTCTAGCAGTTGCCTCAAACGACTGTCATGCTGCTCTATGCTCTCTCCCCAAACTAGAATGTCATCTATTACATTGACTACACCCTCTAGCCCTTCTAGGTGTCTGGCTATGCACCTCTGGAACACCTCCGGTGCCGATGATATCCCAAATGGAAGTCTTTTGAATCGATATCTACCAAATGGTGTGTTGAAGGTACACAGGTGAGAGCTTTCTTCATCTAGTTGGATTTGCCAAAATCCATGATTTGCATCCAAAACTGAAAAGAATTTGGCTTTTGGCATTTCAGCCACCACTTCTTCTATTGTGCGCAGTGGATGATGTTCTCTCTTAATGGCTGTATTGAGGTCTTGTGGGTCAATACAGATGCGAACTTTGTTAGGTTTTGTTACAGTCACCATACTGTTTACCCAATCTGTAGGTTCAGTTTGTTTGGTTATCACGCCCAAACTTTCCATTCTTTTCAGCTCTGTTTCAATCTTGTCTTTTAGTGCAACAGGAACTTTTCTGGGTGCATGAACAACTGGAGTAACATCTGGATCTGTCTTGATGTGGTGCACTCCTGGTAAGCAGCCTAATCCAGTGAACAAGTCCTCATATTCACTAAGAATGTCACTCTCTGTTTTAAGTACATGTAGTCTTTTGACAAGACCCATTGCTTCACTTGTCTGTCCTCCCAGAATTGCAGGTGCCTTGTTCTTTATTACTTCAAATTCCACGTCATACTTTTTATCTTTGTACTGACATGTCAACATGATTTTTCCTTTAGCTTGGATTTTGTGACCTGCATATGCAACAAGCTTGGAATGTGATTTGCTCACCTTTTTGTCCAATCTCAACTTTCTGAGGTCACACAAGGAAATGACGTTACAGTCAGCTCCTGTATCCAGCCTGACTTTCAAAACTTTCTTGTTGACAATCAGATTTTCTTGCCACTTTTCTTTCTTTGCATCCACAGTATTGATCTGTGAGACTGGGTGGTCGTTTTTCTGCTTGGATTGAGCCAATAAAGAATTCTTCATGATTGGCCTCTGCCTTGTTTATGTGTTGCACTTTATGGTTATCTGTGTGTCTTCTTGAATTACACATTTTCGCATAATGATTTTTCCTGTGGCAGGCTTTGCACACTTGTCCGTAGGCAGGGCATTTCCTGGGCTCATGTCTGTGTCCACATCTGGTGCAGTTTCCTTGATTTTTCATCTTTGTACTCTGTGATGTGGCACCATTATCTTTCTGTTTGTCATGGCGTTTTTGCTTGGTGACTTTGTGAACCGAATTTCAACCTCTTCATGTAGACTTTTAAGCTGAGTCTGAGTTAGCTCACTGGCTCTACAAATGTCTACTGCTTTGTTTAGCGTGAGGTCTGGTTCTCTTAGTAGTCGTCCTCTAACTTGATCATCCGTGATGCCACACACGATTCGATCCGAATCAGTGAGTCTGCGAGATGCTCAAACTCACAGTCTCTTGCTTTATTCTTCAAATCAGTCACATATGCATCAATACTTTCAGATTTTCCTTGTACTCGTGTGAAGAATAAATGTCTTAAATATGTTACATTTTTCCGTGGCTCACAATGTCGTGAAACAGCTCTTTCAAAGCGTCGTAGTCATCCACGTCTTCATCGAAGTCAAACGTATTAAATACCTTAATTGCCTCGTCACCGCCACATGCAGGAACGTGGCTCTTTTCACTTCGTCAGACTTTTCATTAATTCCGCTGGCGACGAGAAACAGTTCAAACCTCTGGATCCAGATCCTCCAATTTTCCGCTAGATTTCCTTCTAGACTTAGTGAGGTCGGGGGTTTCATCTGCTCCATTTCTTTCTCTTTTCCTTTTTCTGTTTTCCAGTTTTACTCTGACACCATGTAATATATGTTGTGGACGACGCCATGTCTGGTGATCAACTCCGTACTTTTATTCTCTGGTCTCAACAACAACACAGTAACAACACCACAAAGCTACAGTGCCACCTAGTGAACATATCGAGTATTGCAGCTCTTATACTGAATACACTACAGACGCTAAATGATGTACTGCTTTGGACATGTTCAGCAGCAAGACAGTGATTTCCAATAGGAAAATTAAGCCGTCATATTGCTCTCCTTAAAGCCAGACTCCATTGAGAAAAACAGTGATTTAACATTGCTGAAAACAGGAGCTGCTGCTGCCTCCAACACTTAGTTTGTGTATTGTGTGAATTTGACGTTTAAACAGTTGAATCAGTCTCATCAAAGTCACAAAATAACACAAACCAACTGATGGAGGCAGCAGTCGACCAGCAGCTCCTGTATTCAGCGATGTTAAATCACTGTTTTTCTCAATGGAGTCTGGTGGATGTGACGAGAGCATAAATGGGGAACTGAAGCCTTTAAAGGCTTCCCTGTTGGAACAGGCTGTCTGACGGAACGGTAAAGCTTTGAAAATACTCTCAATATAGTGTACTCAAAATGATGTAGGTGGGACTTTTTTAGGCTTTCCGTGTAGGCGCATGGAAGGGCAGAGAGGTGTGCTCTCTCCACATTAGGCTTTCCTGGTTTGCGTGTGGAAGGGCAGGCAGGTGTGTGCTTTCTGCTTTCTGCATAGGCCCTAGGAAAGGTGGAGAGGCCCCAGAACAGAGCCATACCACCACATATAACACAGCCATGGAAATAAAGTTTCCTTGAAATAAAATGGCCTGACTGAAATGAACGATTAACCGCTGACGTCCGTAGTGGAATTGTTTTTGACTTGTGCGATCTGAATATTTCCAGTAACTCCAGGGCGTTGTAAAGTCCAAACATCTCAGTTTATTGAAAAAGAAAGATGTAATAATTTCCAAATGTCACAACATGTTTCCTCAAATGAAATATTTTATGAAATATTTCAAAAACAACATTTCACTGTGGTTTAAAACAATGTCTGCTCACGTGCAGCTGTGTTGACAGAGCAGTCATCTGACAGCTCCATGGATTACTTCATTTTGTTCAAGGATTTTTGTTTTTAGCGTGATGATGTCATAAAGTGTGATGTCAGACATTTAAAGCCTCTCGAAAAACCTCAATCGAAGCTTTGAATGTTGACATTCAGTACAAACCCTACTTCCTGTAATAACTTCTTCCCCTCATCCTTCTCCCTGCTGCTGCTCCTCTCCTCCGTCTCCCATCAGTTCATCCCTCCATACCTCAAACTGCTCCTCCTTCATCACTCCTAAACCACATCCTCTCTGCCTCCAGTAGCTGTACAGGATTGTGTGTGTGCGTAGGTTGATATATGGACGTGTGTGTGTGTGTGTGTGTGTCGGGGCGGGGGGGCTGTTCAGCCTCTGAGTGCCTGAAAAGCCGAGTGGTACTTTTTTCTCCCCTTTTTGGCAGATTGCACAGGGTTCAGTTTTCGTGACTTTCGTTTGGTTGCTATGCAACGGTAGGAAGACGTTTCCAGCTAATCCATATACATAGCTTTTCACACCTCCACTCTCTTCGTCCTCCTCCTCCTCCTCCCCTCCCTCCCCTTTCCTTGTTATTCCTCACTCCCTCTCAACTTCCTCCCGCTCCCTCTCATCCCTCCATCCTATTTTTTTTTCCTTTCTCCATATGATCAGTTTGTACTTTGGCTCCTCGCCTCGCCTCTCCTCTCCTCTCCTCTCCTCTCCTCTCCTCTCCTCTCCTGTCATCCATCCACCATGCTGCTGCTGCCCCCCTCGTTCCCTCCTCTCTGTCCGGGTCTTGGCTCAGCTACTGGCAAAGCTTACGGCAACCAAGGTCACCCATACTGCGCTCTCAGTCTGACAAGTGGGCTGGTGTGTGTGTGTGTGTGTGTGTGTGTGTGTGTGTGAGAGAGATTCTGCACAGTATACCGCGAGCATGTCCTCACCCATACACAAGCACCGTGTGCAGAGATGTAGATAATAGTGTCTGTGTGTGCTGTTTTGACACGGGCGAATGTCCTGAATTCTTTATGCACTTTCCTATACGTCAGTGTCCGTGTGTGTGTGTGTGTGTGTGTGTGTGTGTGTGTGTGTGAGAGTTCATGTGGCTGTCCTCATACTGTACATGCCTCCATGTGTCCTCGCGTGGCCTGCTTGTATAACTGTCCCCGGCGATATAGGAGGCTGTGTGCTGTGTGAAACATGCAGGATCTGCTCTGCGTCTGCAGTCACTTCACCCAGCAAATATTGATCCTCGTCCATGATACAGAGGATGAGGAGAGACGTGTCATTACAGGAGGAGGAAATGATTGGGTTTAAACCCGCACAGGGCTACATCATCAATAATTACTATGCGTTCACCCAGTGTTGGCTCAGTGTGTAAATACGTCTGCATGCGTGAATTACACAGGATATTGTCGGCTTTATTAGAAACTAACACGGTCCAGCAAGTCAAACATACAGTAACCATCCAACTGCACGTCCATATGCATGTGCACATGAGCGCAGACTGGACGGGCTTCACAATGAACAGCAGTGAATTTAATCCAATTAAAAAGAACATGATACAGAAAGCATGCAGATGGACCAAGCAGCTAATTGACTACAACATGATTATTTTTAATAGAAAAACAAGATAAAGGCAACAAAATTTAAATAAAACATGACACTAATCACAGGGGACGGACGGACGAAATTTGCTGATCCTTAATTGGAATATTCCTCTAACTGCAGCTTGTTGTTTAGGCCGGGCACAGTGAATAAATAAGGACAAATATATGTCAATACAGAGGTAAAGAGAGCAAATCAAATAATTTAACATGCCGTGAGACTTTGATTAAACGCCCAGTCTCTTTTACTATCCTGGTGTGGCTACACATATTGAACAAAGTAAAGGCCTGTCTCATTTAGAGGCCTGGGGTTCAGTTATTAATGTTGCATATGCACAAAACGAGGCCTGTACGCCACCTCCCACGCAGAGGTTGTGACGCTAACTTCCACGTTAGCCTACAGAAAAACGTCATCCCCAAAGCACTCTATAGTCATGTGATAATACAGGTGCAGCCTTTCACAGAGCAATGAACTTTTAATCAGTTCCTCCAGGATTTTTGTTGCAGCCTGAAATTCCTGATTTCATGGCAGATTATCTAAAAAGTTTTGATGCACATTTTTTTGCAATGAAACTGTGCGAGCAAATGAAAATTGCAAAAATAGTTGCGATGCTGTCTGTTGTCAGAATTTTATTTTCTTGTGTCCCAGAACGTCAACTGTTTCACATAAATACAGAAATACAAAACAGCATTTTACCAAACAACAAACGCTACGTATCACATCAGACATAAAATTATTATTTTATTTTTTTATTTATTTCATTTGATAGGGACGATGCAATTTAACATAGTTCCTACACAGAGTATGAGACTGATGTGATGCACTGAGTTTATAGCTATTGTATATTTTCAACTCTTGTCCCAAGTTGGGTTTTTACATGTTGACCTAAAATGTTGTTAAAAACGTACAGTTTTAAACATCATAAAGCACGAGCACTCAGTGTTTCCCACAGGTTTAAAATGTGTCTGTGATGGTGGCGGGGGGGCAGCAACAGCTGATTGACGACATTGTTGTTCAAAGCACGCATCACGCGCTGTTATCCGAGTGATGCTAACAGTTATCGTTGTCACTGTGCGTGAGACTTTGTTCAAGTCTCAGCAGTAGTGTCTGCGTGAATCAATATGCTGCACGCAGCTCCACAATGAAATATGACTTCACCATTTTATTTTGTCAAATTTGCGGTAAAGTTTGGCAGGTCAATACAAGACTTCATACAAAATTTGGCCAACAGAAACAAAACCAAGTGATGCCGCTTGTAGCTAAGAGACGAGCTTAGCAATGCTTTTTTAAATTTTAAAAAAGTACAGTCATCAGATGCTTCTGCAAAGCGTCATTGCCGTGTAATCTCAATCATCATTCCTGTTAAATGTCAGAAGGTTGATCAATGACTCATTCATAAAGCTCTCACATTGTTAGTTTTGTGCAGCTCCTGCTGACTCACTGTTCGTTCTTCTGTCTTGCAGCATATTCTCCGACACCTTATCATTATCATCAGGGTTTTTTTCTGTCTCTCTTCTGCAGACCATTTCAGTTGAGCCCTGAGGACCAACCGTCTCTACCTCGTGTTTTTCCAGTCAGTACGATAAAACCAGCCTTATGAAATTTGTATAGCGATATTTTGCATACTGCACCTCGCTTTGTCTTAAACCCCTACAGGCGTTCATGTCCGTGTAGTCTGACAGTAAAATGGTGTCAAACCTGTCCTCAGAATGAACTCGCTGAACTCTCAGTCAGCCCTGCAGGTCCTAAACGCTTGCACACCGTCTCTTCTCTCACGTTGGTTCGTTACCTGACGTGGTGTCGACTTGTCTCCTGCTGCCCTCTGATAGATTTTCTGTCACCTGCAGTGGTATGTGCTGTACAGCTCCATTAAAGTGAGTCTACACCAGTGCATCTGGAAAACAAGTTTATATTTTATTATTTAATCATGTCCAGGTTGTCATTTATTTGCTTTAATGAACGTCAGACAGGATGAATTAGCTGTATAAACAACATGACTAATCAACGTGGCAAACCCACACAGAGTTATTAGCAGACTCTGTTCCCTCAGCTCAGCGGAGCTTTGTAGCTGCTGTTAGCTCACTGTGTTGATATGTGTGGGTTTTTTTTGACATGCTAACACACAAGGCTGCTTCTACAGTGAAAAACCTGCTGTTCACTTCCTGCCCAGCACCAAACAGCTGACTGACAAACTCAGCAGCTCGCTGGTCAACACAGTGGAGCATTTAGCGGCTGAGGACCCAGATAGTTTTGTCAGTAGTTGGTGGAGACCAAACAAGAGCTCAAAGGAGAGTGAGTATTGGACAGCGTTCTGAGTTATTAACAACCTACTGAAAGTCCTTTTAAAGTTTGGTCGTGTTGTTGATTAGCGTATATAAATATGACCCCCTGGGTTATGCTGTGTCCCGTCAAAGCTTTGAATATTTGTTATTATCACTGAAGCTTTGAAGCTTTTGTTTTAGTTTTTAGATTTCTTTGAGAGTAACTCGTCCATGTCTTGACTTGACTGTGTGTGATCTTCTTTATCTTGATTGAAGAGGGAGAGGGAGGACAGCAAACTTTATTATTTTAGTTAGTGTTTATTTTCATGTTATTTAGTAAATGCCTGTGTGTCCTGTTTGGAGGATTTCGTGGGTCCGTGAACAGCAGCGGTAACTTTTGTAAATCAGGTCATTAAAGCTCTTATTTTGTAGCACAGATCCTCAGTTTGCATGACATTAGTGTGAAATTCAAATAGTAACTCCAGCGTGACTCGCTCTGCTGCTGAACTCGTTGCTCCTCGTCCTGACCAGACTGATAATCAGACACGCTGCTCTGTTTGCAGTCCACACTGTCCTGCCCATCAGCTCTCTGTTCTCAGCGCTCAGTCTTACTCAGCTGCTTCACTTCATCTCCCTTAGCGCTGACCGCTCATGTGTCATAATCCAACCAACTTCCTGCTTCGTATTTACACAACCTGCACAGTGTACATGCTGATTTTTGGAGGCTAAAATGTGATGTGAGTTACACTGAGTGAGTCTTACACTCAACATGAATGCAATATTTATTCATATGTTTTTATAATTGTGCATTATTCTGATAATTAAAATGACAAAGTCATACAGCGTTCATTGTCTTAACAAGCGCAGCATCTACGCACTGACACAGCAGGCGGCGATACATGAACCTTTAAAGTTGGTTTGCACGCCGCCAATAGACTCTCTAGGGCCGACGTCACAGTGACATCATGTTATCAGCTGGAGGTGCAGCTGCCTCTCCCCCACAGGGCTGTAGGCTCCATAGGAGTGTTAAAATGTGTTTGTCTTGTTGTGTTATTGGGAGCCAGAATAGAAGGAGTCATGGCTCAAAACCAGCCGCCACTGCCCGTCAACAAAAACAAAGACAGCTATGGTTAAATGTGATAAGACCAAAGGACTGGACGGAGGCCATCATCAAAAATGCTCACATGTGCAGCGCACACTTCATATCAGGTTAGGGAAAAAGTATTTCCTGTTGTAGGGATGAATAAGGTTATGTGTATTAAGGGTTATCATGTCCACCTCATCAGAAACTGGGGAGGGATTAAGAGGAAGATTGGATTTCTCTGCAACGCTAACTTTTAGCACATTAGCTAACGTTAGCTTCCATAGCAAAACAAACAAGTGTGGTCCTCCTTTGTAAGATTGGCTTCCTGTGACATCATCCATCCACTGAGTGAGAGCATACGGTCGCCAGTCTGGTCCCGTTGGTCAGTGTTTACTTATTCAAGTAACACTGGCGGTCCCGGAGTGAGTGACCTGACATGGTGCGTTGGTAAATTCAGTCTGACGCTCTACACTAAAATGAGAGCCCTGTTGGTGGAAGAAACGCAGCGTTATATTTCTACATGAATGAACCAACGGTTAAGTTAATCACACATTCACTCCGCTCGGCGCTCTGCTGCTCCGTCTCCACAGACAGAGTGTCCAGAGTGCGCTCTGCCACTCTGAGAGTGCGCTGCTCTGGATAACCCAACGCTACATTCAGACAGCGCTCCCAATTTATCAACGCTCCAGTTTGTGTCAGAGTGCGCTCCCACACTCACAATGAGTGTTTCTGAACGCACCACTCACATCATCTTCCTCCATCGTCTAAAACAAGACAACACAATGTGCTAGCTAATGTCTGTGGAGAACTGTTTTCGCCTCCAGCTAAGCCCCGCCCACCAAAAAACCTCACACTGTTTACTAACAGTTAAAGAGTCTATACTGTTCAGATTTACAGACACAAAACAAAACTGTGGAAACGAGGTGTCACTGTAGCTTCTGTCACCTGACTGAGTTATGATGTAATCAGTGAACACAGTCGAGCCACATTTCCCTAAAAAAAAAAAGAAAACACAGTTCAAATAAAGTCTTTTCAGCGGGTGATTTTGTTTGAGTCAGTCATTTGTATATAAAATAAAAAGAAATTCTGCTGCGTCGGAGCCGCAGGTGCATCCCGGCAGTGGTTCACAGTGAAAGATGATCAAAAGGAGCCAGATGTGTTGAGTTGGTTTTAATGAGGAGCAGAGAAAGGATACAGATCACTATTTGAAGAAGGCTGCATGAAAAATGTCATTTTACTCACCGACAGTAATGGCAGCCTTAATGGCCCACTTTATTTGAGTTCCATTTTCCATGCAGGATGTTCGGCTTTTCAGTCTGCTGCTTCATTATACTGCTGAGAAATGCTGTTGGTAAGTGCTGCATTTTAAAAGCTATTTTCCTGCTGCACTAACTTCACTCTGCTGATCGCTTCAGACCCTGTGTAATACTCTTAAGGTATTATTTTATTATATTTTATAAGGACTTATGATATGGGTTTATTGACTTTACAGAGGCCTAAAGATGATTCAAATAAAAATCACTTCAGTTCTCTGAATATTTTAGATTTTTGTTGAATTTGTGTCAAAATGACTGAAAAACATAATTAAGAACAGAAACTACATGTTTCCTGTCAGTTTAACCTCAGTTGCTATCAGGCGTGGGCGACATGGCCCCAAAACAGATGATGTGGTTCACCTGTAGTGGCTTGTTGCATATTTAATGTCTACATGAGTTTATTTGGTCTCATACTGCCAGTTTTATGGTTTCATATGTCTCTTCCTGTTGACAGTGAACTTGTCACTAAGATTGGCCTTTTATCATATTTTCTTGACTTTGGTTTTTAATCTGTTTTTCTTTTCCGTAATGCTGGATGCGTCAGTTCCTTTATTTTCTCATAATTTACTGCTTTTTTCCTGTAAAAAAAAATCTGTAAAATTTGGTAAAAATTTAAAGGAAAAGATGTTGTGAAACTGTTTATTTAGTTAGTTTGACTTTGCTGTGTTTGTTTTAAAAGCAGTTGTTGGGTCCCATATACGTCGAAATATTTGATTTTTGATTTGATTTTTTTTAGGAATTTAAAAACACAAGGGCTCAACAGAGTGTAGCACTTAAAGCAAAACTAAAAATTCTCTTTTCCAAATTGATCCTTGGTGGAAACAACAAACAATACGCGAAGACGTATTGAAACGACTGTAACACCCTGCAGGTACGACACCGCCCCTCTGAACTGTAACAATCATGTCACATCCTGTCTGTTATTCAACTTGCAGCTTCAGGCTGCAGACGACTGGAACGTGACGCATGACGAATCATTTGTTAGTGAAAATCTTGACGTTGATTTGGGGACAGTGACGCGGCTGATAGCTAACCACATACTGTCAAATTATATTTACTGTTTGTCAATTATGTGTTACTGAGTTTGAATCTTGTTAGCATAACGTTAGCTTTCTGGCTCAGAGCTGGGCCAAAGGGTTCCAGGAGCTAGGCGGACTGGGATATCTCCTGTTATCAGGTCGTATCTAAGGATCGTCCTGTTTACTGTAGCAGTGAATAACGTTTCCATTACAGAACCTATACGAGGTGGCAATGATTGTTCCAGGTAATAACTAAACCCTCAGGTGTTACCAAGGAAACCGAGTTAAGGCTTGTAAATGCTTTAGAGTTTGACTGCAGGAAATATAAAAATTTGAATGAATATTCTTATTTTTTTATTTCTTTGGTCGGTGACCATGGTAGACGCGGGATAATGCCCCACAAGGTGTCCATTATCAGTTTTTCACTGCTGACACGCTGTGTACTTATCTCGTATTACAGTTAAACTGTAAGCTCAAACAACACGTTCTCATCCCAAGTCGTTACAAATAGCCTCTGTTGGCCGTTCACATCTTAATATTACACACTAAGTGTCCTTCCGCCTCTGCTGTTGACATTCCCGGACGCTGCTACCAATTCCGGGACGTCGGGCAAAAGCACCTGGTGAGATTTAGAAGAAAACATCATGGTTTGGGTCTTCATTTATTCTGGACGCAAACAGCGGGCTCCAGGGTGAAAGTCCAGGGTTTGTTTGACCCATACACCTCTACCATGGACACATAAGGACATTTTACTTTACTTACAGTACAGTACATCACACACCCCACCCAGTCAACGACCAAACGTGGTGGTGAAAATGTCACTTGATATTTTCTGCCTTTCAGTCATCTTAGATTTTGTACAAAGTCATGTTTATATGTGAGATATCCTGTTGGTACTGTACCTATTACCTGCTGCAGCTCAGCAGTGAGATTACAGCATTTGTCTCGTGCTCCATCAGTAAAACGAATATCAGGGAGCGTTTGATCCATTAGCATATTTCCCTAGATTTTATTGCGGTTTCTCTGCAGCTCTGTCTGTGTGTTGATATCTGTCAGATAAAGAGGAGGAGATAAGTTTGCAGGCCGGCTATCACATGTGGGAACGCTCCAGCGAGGCTTCAGCACTGTAAGAAAAATATTCATTACACAGCCGTATCAGGAGCAGCACGCCACGCCCAGGCTGAAGAGAGAGCCGCCACGTTATCAGGCTTTACTGCCATCTGACTATAGGACACGCTGTATCGTTAAACAGGCTCCACCAGTTCCAGAGGATCACATGTCTCATTGTTTTGCTCTATAGTTTCATATATACTGTACCACCACTGACTGCTCCGTCATCATGGAGCCACGCTCTCACTAACAAGCATGTGATCCTAATTTTACAGCCCAGCTACTCACCAAATTAAAAAATGCACTTATGCAAGCAGTGCTTTAAAGATGCTTTCAGTTACTGCTCTTATCTGTCGGAGCTTTTTTGGAGCCTCTCGTCGTAGAAAAGCTGCTGAAAAACATTTTATTTAGCCTGGTGTGATTGGTGCAGAGTATCGTTTCACTGCTCGGGGAGAAAGGTCTCACACACACATGCACACACACACTTGGCTGCGTACCCAGAGTTGTTCCTGCAGAGTATGTGTGGGCGGGTTGGTGGGTGTTTTTCTAGGCTCCAAATGCCATCCATGTCCAAAACCGTAGGAGAAAAGAGTCATGAAAAAAAAAAAAAGCCTGTGATGCGAACACTGTGTGACCTCATCGCTACCTGCTGCCAAATCTTGAGACAGAGCTTCAGCCAACAGACCGTGCTCACTACAACACACACTCACACACACACGTGTGTACACAATGTTCCAGGTCAGTGTGTCACTCTGTCTTGGTAGTAAAAGACAAGTCAGCAGCTCAGAGACAACGAAAACAAGTTTGTTGATGCCTGGAGGGTCGCTTCCCTTTTTGGTTCCTGCCTGGTCTCTGAGGGCAGAGGGCAGAGGTCAGAGGTCAGGGTCGGATACAGAACAATGACACGCAGCCAGCCTACTCACTATCAGCCAGCCTTCATGCCCAACAGTCTGAATCAAATCAGAATCCTCAGTGAGACTCTGCAGAAATGCTGAAATATAAAAATACTGTCAAAGTAAAATGTGGTCTAAGGCTGTGATCAGATTTGTAAAGATGAATGTGTTGTGCAGACGCTGCAGCAGAAATGAGGCTGTAGACAAAAAGGAAAAGCAATAATGTTCCCTGATGGAGATGAGACTCAAGAGCCAGCTTCAAACTGTCCGATCAGTCTGAATCATGCCTCTGTTTCTTATTTCTATTCTCTTTATCGATGATGACAGTCGCACATCGCAAAACTGACGTCAGACTCCTCATCTGCGCTCCTGTGGGCCTTTTCCACCGTCACCTTTAGCCACACCGAGTCAAGCCATGCTGCACCTTTTTGCATTTCCATTATCAATTTAGATGCACCGTGCCAGAGATGGATCCTCTCCAGACTGGGTCCAAAAGCTGAGCCACCTGCCAACAAACACCGACAGTCACCCGAGAGAGCGGTGTTTGCGTCTCATAAGAGTCTAAAGCCAAACCCTGTTCTTTTTTCCTAAACCCAGCCTTGTGTTTGTTGTTGTAGGAAAAAACGTCAACTCGTGCTGTTGTACCTACGTTGTGCTTTTATTTTGAAAGAGACTGTATGCAAACGTTAAATTTACTGTGAAAATGGAAGTGTATTTTGAAAGAAGGGAACTTTGGTGTCCGAATATGTTAACAACCAATCAGACCCTCCAGAAAATCGCCATCTTGTGATCACAATAATTAACGCAAATTCAACGTAAGTCCGCAATATTTGCGGGGGCTTACATTTTTTCATAAGTTCTGAGATTTTTCCGTGATTTCTGCGTTTTTCATCGTGGCGCATGCGATGTCATTTGAAACATCATCAGACGCGTCATCAAATGCGCTCATGGCATTGCAGTATGGAGAAATGCTTGACATAAGAATTTACACTGTTTAAATGCGTGTTTTGCAACGTGTTTGGAGTCCATGTTTTGAGTCTCATTAAATAAAACTAAAGAAGAGAACTATTAAAAACATTTGCAGCTATTTTTGTAATATTCAGTATGATTATTATAGCAAGGGATTACATGACTTATTTTTTTGGAGGTAGTAATTAAAAAAAAAATATATATTTTTTTTTTCTCCTTTTGTCATTAGCCATAATTTTGTCATTTTGTCATTAGCCGCAATTTTAATCTTTTTTTTTTTTTTTGGACAAAATTGGCTGCAAATTCAAGTTTTTTTTGCCATGAGATCCTGGAGGGACTGACCAATGCACTCGGGTTACCTTACACGTCAGCGTGGAAAGTCCACAACCAAACGTTGATATGTGACGAGGTCAGAGTGAGAATGTGTTTTAGTAATAAGTCAAATTTGTCTTTACAGGTAAAAATTGAACGTCTTAATGCGTCAAATACGCGTTACGATCAGGGACGTTCCTGGCGACTAATTTCCCTGTAGACCAAACGAAAATTTTAATTAAGACTAGTTGACTAGTTTAAAAATGGAAAACACTCAGAAAACAGTCCAAATTGAGCACAGTTTATTGTTAAGTATTGTCATTGTCCCCAGAAATGTATTGTTGGGATGGATTGAAACTGAGGCTCATAAGTGCAATGGTGAATGAATCGGTTGGTACTTGTCGATGCCTTTAGGTATTTAAATCATTTATATCTCAGTGAGTATCATTTATGTTTGTGTTTTTTATGTCCTTGCTGTTCATTGTTGTGTTGTAATTTTTATGCTGCCGTCTTGGCTAGAAGATCACTGATCTCAGTGGGACTAACCTGGTTAAAAATGGGTTATATAAAATAAAATAAAATAAAAATATTGCGTGCATTAAGAGCCATGTTGGATTTTAAATGCTGCTGAAGTGCGAGACACTTTGCACCGTGTGGTATGAATGTGAACCACTAGTGGCAGAAAATGGGCTGTCCCACACACTAAATTGAAGTTGCATAGAAGACAGGTGATTGGTACGTGGCCAAAACGTACTCGCTAACAGGAGCCCACATTGGCCAGCGCAGTCTCTGCGTCAGAAAGGGGCGGGTATGTTGACACCAACCAACAGCATGGAAGCTTTAATGCTCTGAGTGTCTTAAGACTTTGAAATGTTCTTGCTAACAGGACATTTTCTGTTGTCTTAAGGAACATTTGACGCATTACGACGTTTATTTTTACCTTTTAAAACTTATTGATACAAACCTCAAAACAGACGTTTGGAGCCCTTCAGCTCTCCATCGTCTGCAGGAGACCAGAGAGAAAGACATTTTTAAAAGTCCAGTTATTTCACATACTCTTGTGTGTGTTTTTGTCTCGATTAATCCTTTAAAATGCTGATGGAGGTCTGTTTTTGCACAATACAGTGAGCAGTGCTCGTGATTCATCTTGTGTGGACTGATTAATCAACACGTTGTTTTGGCTCTAACGTCCAAAACTCCTGAAACAGCAGCAGGGTGATGTATGTGGGACCCACCCAAGATATAATGCATGTTGGAGGGTGGGGGATGTGACGATATGAAGATCATAGACATTTGTCTGCCATCAGATATGTTGCCAAACTGTTCACTCCACAGTAACGAGACATTTGATCCTGTACATCTTTGTGAACGAGGCTTTTTCCTTTAAAACAAGTATAACAGCTCTATAAACAGCTGCACTGTGCTATAAGATCACATTTACTGGGATATAGGATTTCATTTCTGTTGCCTTCCCCTAAAGCCGACATTGACCCGCTGCACCGTGCGGCTCTTTGATGTGTTTTAATAGTTTTTGGACAACAGTGCAGCTGTGTGGCACAGAGGGACAATATTCCTCAGACAGTACTTGTTATTAAGATCAATTTGCCTTTCAGCTTTCATGATTTTTTTTTTGCAGTTTGCAGTCGGCCTTATCGTTTAATGTCTTCATTAAGGGACACAAAGGAAATATTTGACGCATAATCGGGTTGAATTTGGGCCCCGGATCATTTATATTACACGTCTGTCGGGCCGCTGAGCCGCCAGGTCAGCTCCTCCCCGTCCGTCCTCTCTTTTTCATCTATCTCCTTTTCTCACTTTCCAGCAGTCAAGTGGTCGTTCGTTCTGGCGTCGGATGGTCCTTTTTTCACGTTCACAGCCAGTTTGGCAGCAAACCAGCCATCAGCGCGAGAACTCTTTTTTATTCTGACACTCGTACTGTATTTCTGGTAAACTACTGATAGCAGCCGGTACTGTACATCTGTCAGTGGAGAAGGTGGGGGAGGGAAGGATGTCTTCTTGCTGCTTACAGAATGATGTATATTATACAAAATGGTTCTTTCCTCTCATCCCCGCTCCCCCTCGCTCCATCTTCCTTCATGAGATTAATCTTGATGTCTCTTTCATTTGGCGTTTCCTGCAGCCGGTTAATTAGCCCCTCTGCTGAGGTCTCATTTGTTTGCCTGGAGGCTCCTGTGTGTTCAGAACAGACTCCTGCTCCTGTGTTTTCTGTGGGTTTTTTTTATTTTGGCCACAATCTGAAGCAAAAAGAGAAGAAGGAGGAGACAGGTGTGTGTGTGTGTGTGTGTGTGTGTGTGAACTTCAACTCATCACAGAACAGTTACCAGGCTGACACGATGTATAAGAGTCAGAGTTTGTGTGTGTTTGCTCCTCTGTGGTGGAACAACCCCCCGCCTGGAATCTGATTGGCCCCTGCTGGTGGCCTTCTGACCAAAGTTACAAGGTGCTTATTAGTTAATTATTATGGATGAATTACTGAACAGACCTGCGTGGTACAGGCCCAGGGGACCCTGGAACAGAACCTCCGTATGAATTGACTCTTTTGGAAAGTCTATCAACCAAAAACCACAACGTGATTTGAATCAATCAAAAACAGGCATAAAACAACCACACACAAACAAAAGGACCACAAAGAGATGCAAAATGAAAAACAAACGAGACAGACAGACCATAAAGTGACGGAGAACAACCACATCAACACACCAAACACCACAAAAAGACATAAAATGACTATGAAGTGATGACATAACAAACAAAAGGAGACACAAAACAAACAAAAAGAGACACATAACAACCATAAAGAGACACATAACAAACAAAAGGAGACACATAACAAACAAAAGAGACACAAAATAAACAAAAGGAGACACATAACACACAAAAAAGACACAAAACAAACAAAAAAGACAAAAAAAACAAACAAAAAGAGACACATAACACACAAAAAAGACACATAAACAAAAAAGACACAAAACAAACAAAAAGAGACACAAAACAAACAAACAGACACAAAATGATTATGAAGTAATGATAAATGATCACATAAACACACAAAACAACCACAAGTCATTAGATGACCATGAAGTGATATAATATGACAACAAAGACACACAAAAACATAAAGTGATGCAAAACACCCACAGAGACACAAAATAATCAAACACAGGCACAAAATGGCCACAGAGACACACACAGACAGACCGTAAAGTTAGTTTATTATTATTTGAAAGGGACAGTGCAAGTTAATGAAGATCACCATACGAGTAATACAATGACGTATACATGCCAGATTGTAGCCATTGGCTAATTTCCATCTGTTGTCCCTAGCAGATGTTCCCTAGGTAAAACACAAATAAAAACCTAAAGTGCTGCAGACAAACTCAAAGGGACACAAAATAAATACCAACAAACATAAGATGACCATAAAGTGATGCTAAGTGACCACACACAGACACAAAACCACCAAGGAGAGGTAGAAAAGAACTGCGCAGAGACACAAAAGGACTACAAAAATCCACGTTACACCTTGCATTAAAATGCGTTTCGGGTGATCAGATAAAAATCAGATAGTGCTCGTCCACAAATGCACCCTGAACACATCGAGGACTGATTGTGATTGGATCAGCCAAACACCTCCGGAGGTGGTCAGGGACGCACTACTCTCACAGGACAGTCCTGACTACATCCTTGATCCAGATCGTGCTCTGGACAGTAAACCTGAAACACTGAAATAAAAGCTGCTGCAGAACAAAACAGAACTCTCTGTTGTTCCTCTTCATGGTTCCAGGTGATCAGGACTGATCAGAACATCTACGCCTGCTTCAGAAAGCAAGCTAAGGTCCAGACTGTAGTGCAGCTCTACGTTTGGTTGATGTCTTTTTTTAATGTTTTGTTTTGTTGTGTCGGATCCAAATAAACTCTGTTAGAGCTCCATGTGGACACTTCAGACACATATTAGTATCAGGTGTAATGGCGTGGTCACACATGACCAACTGTAGGCGAGTGACTAACGCCTGCAGAGGCTCTATTTGTGCTGAATGTGGGCGGTGCGTGATGTGACTGACGCAGATAGCTAATAAAAACAGATGAATATGTTGTTATTTGTACATTTTCAACTTTATTAAATTCCATGCCTCCTGCTTCACTGCAGCCAGGCAGCGTCTCTCGTGTGGTTAAACATGTGGTCTCCTCCACACAGGCACTGACGTCGCCGGTCAAAGTTCACCAAAGTTGGGACGCAAAGATGTGAATTTGCTTTGCGACTGAAATGAATGTTTGACACCCTTTTTCCACGCACGTGCCAGCTTGACTTGGTGTGGTTTGACTTAGCATGTTAGCACATTTCATGTTCTATAGTCTCACCAGTAAAAGCTACCCATTATTTTATCATGTAAAAGCTTTTATTGTGAAGCAGCAAAATGAGGAAACGTGAGGTTTTCATCAGCAGTAATTTAACACGACCCCTTTATGGCTTAAAGCAAAAGAAAAAATAGCAGATATCTAAAGTACAAAAAGGACACAGGAGAGAAATCAAACTCCAGACCACAGAGATTCAGAGTTTGGCTAACGTTAGGTTACTATCACTGTTTTTTACGCTTGGTGTTTGGAAGAGCTGCAAAATATCAAACTGGCTGACGTACACCGTCGTGCAGAAGCGAGCAGTAAAGCTCCGTAGAGCTGATCACCCTCCTCATAAACTTGACAATGTTTTTCCATGTTTTTTTGTAGCCAGCTAGGCTAGCTAACGGGCTAACCTCGCCATTAAATGTTAAATCAATCGCTATTAAATACTATCAATAATTTGTGCAAAGATAACTGAGAAAAGTGAAGTAACGAACGACTGCCTACCAAAAGTGGACGTTTGTGCCAAATTTGGAAAAAAATCCCTCAAGGTGTTCTTTAACTATTATATTCACGAGAACAGGACGGACGGATGCACAACCCGAAAACATAATGCCGCCAGCCACGGCTATTGCCAGTGTGGAGGCATGAAAATGACCAGCTTGCCGCCCCCATGCAAAGCCACCCCTGCTGGGTGGACGTCGAGTTCACTCCTGGTTTAATTGAAAATGTTTTGGAGTGTGTGAGAGCGAGTGTGTGAGTGTACTGTAGGAGTTTCTGTATCCGCCTGTCCTTTCCACTGTGATGTATGGACGAGTGGTTCTACAGTTTGAGGGTTAAGAGTGCTCGAAGCTCAGCCAGGCAGAGAGAACGTATTCAGATAAAAACGCTCACCGTGAGTCTCTAAAACGTTCTTAAAATGGAGGACAGACCTTGACTCTGATGGAGCATCGGTCGCCACCACTTAACAGAGCAGTGGAGCCTCCACTTGTGTCTGTTCGTGTGTGTCTTGAGCATGAACATATGTGTTTGTCTGTATAAGAAAGGACCCACACAAAGAGATGTATGTGTGTGTGACAGAGACCCAACCCAAGAGCAGCTTGCACAGATGGAGGAAGATTAACAGGGAATGTGTGTGTGTGTCTGTACATTGTGTGCCTTCAAATGTGGGTTGCCAACAATAGATTTCCACCCAGTAGCTGCTTTGCATACTGAACAAGTACTGTGGCTTTTGTTATTTCAGAATGAACTCATTTTGTTATTGGCTTCTGTCAGTGCTGCGGAGCCTCTGTGACATGCAGAAACACAACATCATCGCACGCTGCTGCTTCAGTTTTGTTCCCGTGTCTGAATCACTTTTCTTGTGCCAGCATGTCTTTGACAACTCGTACATGGCACAGAAGAAATCTTCCATTTGTTTGCACCTAATTGCACCCAAGAGCCGTCACGGCTTGACAGATGTTCTTAACTATGATTAGGAGTATTTTCGTGATCCACGCATTAAGTGCTTCGCCACTCCTGATGCGCCGAACCTTACCGCTGTGCCCGTAATTACAGGAGAAAAATACCGTCTAACACTGGGTAAGAACAAACCCTCGGCCCTGTCATGACTCAGAAAAATAGAAACAACTTTCTTAACATCCAGCCTCTCCTCTTGCATTATGCATTGCATCATGCCTCTGCCCTGTGTTGCTGCTTGGTAACTGTTGTTTTTTTAAACTTCCATCTGTCTTTTTTCTGGCTTCGGCTCAAAGTGGTAGCAAATCTAGAAGGGCTAAATCGAGGGCACCTGGACGAGTTCCGCCTCTCATCCAAAAGGCCTCTTCAGTTCTGGTTGACTGGAAGTTATTTATAGCTGGAGGAGGCATAAACCTGCAGCCCTGTCCTGTCTGTCCTAAGCCCCTCCCACCAGACGACAGTAACTCAGTGTTTCCCATACATTGATTCATTTAATCTGTTTTGTTGTACAGGTGCACACAGCTCATTCTCTCAGCCCCTCCTTGCCCTGCTCTGTCTCAGTTTATCAGACCACTAATGAGACATGGATTAGCTGCTAGCCACCCCACAGTCCCTCCACCTCGCTCCCCGCCACTGTGGACTCCTTCCCGGGAGGAGAGCCGACAGCAGCTCAGGAGACCAACCTCCTGTTTGGTGGCTTGAATTCAACTAGGGCAAACCCCCATGGCTGGGTGTCACTGCAGGCTGGTGGCAAGCAGCAGCACCGGGTCCAACCTGTGTAACAGCTGCAGCAGGAAGTTTGCTGATTTGGCGGGAGAGTCTGTGGAGCTGAGGTTTGTGCTGGCTGGATTTGAGTTGCTGTGGTTGTTGATTTAGGGGCCAACTCCTAAGGTGCTGCTGGCTTTACTCCTGGCGAGGTGGTCTGTAGTGGCAGGGAGTGAGGCAGACGACACACTGTGGTTCAAGGCTCTAGCTAATGTTAGCTACATAAATGTGAAACTGAAGCCACAGCTTTGAGCACTTGGCCCTGGTAGCAGGAGGCTAAACTATTAGCAACATCTTCTCTCCACTTCTGAAACTTCTTGCTGATACTGACGTGGATTATTTTGTTCAGTGTTAAGGTACTTTCACACCTGCCCTGTTTGGTTTGGTTCAGTTGAACTCAACTTCATTTGCCCCCTCAGTGCGGTTCGTTTGTGCAGGTGTGAACACACCAAAGCAACCAGACTGAGACCTTCTTGAAGAGGTGGTCTCAGTCTGGTTCCAAAGGAACTCTGGTGCGGTTGGTTTGTGGTGAGAAGGTGTTGCGACCTGGATGTGAAGCAACTGCAGTCACATGACACATTGTTTGGGTTAAACATGAGCATGTTACAGTCCTGGAGGATTATTAATGTGCACCTCCTCCTGTACTGCCTTAATATGCACATTCAGCACATCCAATGCATCAAAACATTGTTTTCTAGTTGGAGCCGCGTTTGCCTCGTTTTCAAACTGTATGCTTTGACTAAAATGAACAATGACAGCAATATAGTCCATGATGAGCAGCGCTAAAATCAACCTGCGTAGTTGTCCCTCCATTGTGACATTAGAAAGTGTCACATTTATCTTGCAAGTGTACTCTTCTTCAATGTTTGGAACAACATGAGTCCCTGATTCAGACCAAAGCAGACCACTCTAGGGCTTAGAGCACCCACAGACACTCTTTTTGATCAGTCTATCTTTGCTTTGCAGTGTCGGCAGTCGTTCCAAATGCTGGAACAGCAACTTTCTCTGCAGGGTTCTCCTCCGTTGATTCAGACTTTCACAATCTGAAGGGACGTGCAGGCACATCTGCATCTGTAGAGTAGCCAGTAGGAACGCCGTCTCTTTGAAGTGATTTGCCAAAGAATCTGTCACTGGCGAGATTTTCTAAAGCCTGAAAACTGAGCCAAGAGGAGCTGCAGAAGTCTAGTTCTCACTTGAATTACAATATGCTCTGAGTTTATTATGGGATTTTTACCCAATGAAGATGAAAACAAACTGCGCATCCAAGATTTAACCTCTGTAGGGTCCTGTTATTCTTAAAAATATTTGTAAAATGAAGGGAGGCTTTAAATGCCTGGGACCCTCCTCCGGTCAGTCAGGACTGATGAAGTCTTTTATATAAGCGAAGAAATGAACAGGGGTAGCAAAGTATCCTCCTGGGGTCACCTGATGGTCCCAGGTAAGTTTGGATATGTAATCCCATTTGATGTGTTTTGTCTGCCTGGGGTTCTCCTCCCAGTTTGACATTAGGCTTAGGTGCTATTTATTTTTTGTACCTTTATACCTTCCTGGCATTTCACTGGGCTTTATGGTATATCACGGTATATGACCTGAATTCAAGTTTCTCTTTTGCCAAACTAAGACGAGCTTAATTGCCTTGTGAACTCATTGTAAAACCCTCTTTGCTCAAAATGGACGGAAACTAGATGAAACTCACCAAAACCGTCTTTCCGTTGTTCCAATAATCACCAACTCTGGCCTGGTCAAAATAAACTTCTCAGAGTTAGATATGTAAATAATCTGGCTGTACACGTGGTTTTACCTCACTGTGTCTCTCTACCGTAGCTGGCTGGCTTCTCGGTAGTCCTCTAACATTATCCCCACCACCAGCAGTCACCATCTCTCTTAGCTCAGCTGTTTGCTCCACCAGTAGATACTGACCTCTGGTGGTTCGTGCTGTGAACTGCGTCACCTCAATACAGCATTTCCATATCAGTTCAATAGAAAGAAGAACATCTGTATTTTGGTGGTCTTGAAAATCGTACCGTTATGATTTGAAAGGACCGTGGAATACCGTGATACCACTCAAGCATACTAGACATGCCTTTACACTTCATCTCACCCTAGACCCCGAGACACCTGAGCTCCGTGACATGGGTTAGCAGGTGTTTCACATTGCAAACAGAGCATCACAACGTTTTCCAACGGAGCACCATGGTTTCAGCCTCAGAGGTGTTGCCTCTCTTTCCAACAGCTTCATACTGTGCTGCAGATTGTCCAGTTGCACGCTGGTGGTCAGAATCTGATGATCTGTGAGCAGGGTACAAAATTAGCACCACCCACCAGCCAAATGCTGGACAAATACACAAGTGGCTGGTAGATCTGATTCAGCTCAAAAAGACAATGGTAGCTTATTGAGCGGCTGGTAAAATTTGATCTTTCATTAACATTTGGCTGCTGAGCAAAATGAAAGTTTTGCACCAATTTTTTTCTGAAAGTTTGGGTGCAGCTCAGAGACTGCATCCTCACTGGAGACATGACAGCATTGGTCTTTAGTTAAAATACCTCAAGGGACCAAAAGTTCCAGTTCTTTGACAGGGACCTTTAGTGGTGGTGCAATTATGACTGTTATCTCTCAGAAGCAAAGGTGCAACATCGTTATAATGCTGCAGAACCTCTTGGAGAGACGATCACAGTGGATAATTGGGCCATCAAGACGTGACTCTGACTTCAGAGAACACAGTTTACTTCCTGAATCCTACATAGAGTTAACATTGGTTTTATTTAACCTACCATGATCTTTCCCTGACCTTTGCAAAGCCATCTTTGCTCCTAAAACTAAACAAATCTCAACCGCAGTATAGTTTAGTCTAATCCTAATCTTTCAGGTCTAAATGAACATTTGTTTAACATGTTGCTGCCTGAAAGTGGCTTCTCACCGGGCTGTTGGTGATTATTTGGTACTTGAACTTTGTAGTGTTGTGATAAAAGCAAACAAAACACCATTAAACTCTTAATTATACTCTGAAACTTTTTGTTCTTTGGATTTTGGAATCCTAGTAACGTTAGCATGTTGTATTTGTGGGGAAAATGCTGCGAGTTATAATGAAGTTGTCTCTATTAAGCCATGTTTATTGTGTGTTTATTGTGTGTTTTGAATCAACTAAACTTCACAGAACCCTGCCGCCAACTAGTGTTCTGGAGGTGTAACTGCAGAGTGACACAGTGTAAATCCTGCTTAAATCCAAAGAACTTGCTGAGTTTGAAATCACCAAATTGAGCTCCAATATCAGAGATTCTGTCCGTGAAAATCACAAACTGACTCTCTGATGAAGGACATCCTGATATTTTTAATAATAAATGTGCTGTGGTCAGATTCTAACCCGTCTCTGTGTGTTGTCTCCTGCAGGTGAAGCCCCTGATGACGCCTACCGGTGCGTGTTAGGAGGCAGAGCGGAGCATCGACTCCTTCAGATGGACTCTGGGAAAAACCACCAGCATCCTCTCTCTCAAAAAAGACATAAGACAGAAGAATCTAGTCGAGACTGAGACAACACTACCTCCCGCCGTCCTCTCCTTGTCCTCCGATCCAATCAGAGATCACCTCCTCTGCTCTCTACCTCCCACAGAAATAGAAAAGGAAGAAAACAAAACAAGTGAAAGCAATTTATTAGCCGTTCCTCTTCTTCTCTTCGTGCAACATTTCTCCATTTACCTCAGGGATTCTCTCCCACTGCCTACCTCCTCCACCGAAACAGCCAACCTAGTGACTGGAACACAGAGCAAAAACACACCTGTGACCTCTCGCTGCTGTTACCATGACAACCTGTATTGCCTCTGAAGCTCTCTTCACTGCAACCATGACGACCAGCAATGACCTTGGACCTCTTACCACCTGCCAGCTCAGACCTGCTCACTGCCTAAATCGTACTGATCCACACTTGTAGCCTGGAGCTCGGGCTCGTTATTACCGCAAGGAAAAGTGTCATATTGCCAGAGCGGCAGCTACACACTCACATTAGCCTCACACACCCTGTGTACAATAAACCTGGCAGGAAACTATATACCTCAGCAGACTCTCAAGGACTTCTACTGAAGGGAACTTTTCAACAACAGCGTTCACTATCCTGGTGCTTCAGTCCACACACAGCAGGAAACACATGCTCACCAGCCTGGTGCTTCAATCTACCCAGTAGACGACTCACTTCAGCATCTTCCATTTGCCTTAGAGGCAGGAGTATAGCAACAGTAGCCAGGGAGGCCTCCAGAGAAGCAGAGAGAGACTCAGGAGTCCTGCCTGGCAGGCATCTTCATTTCATATGCTTCTCAGCAAAGTCACATCATACACACGCCTCCCCATCTAAGCAGTAGCATAAATCAGCAGTTTCCCAAGAGGCCTTCGGAGATCACAGAAGAGACTCAGAAGCACCCCCTGCCTTGAGCTTCACCCTGTGACGCCTCCAGAGAAGTAAAGCTACCCACGGAGCGGCACAAGTTCTGGGGAGCCTCAGCGGCTTTTCTGACTCTGGAGGGAAGTCACACAGAATAAAGAAGTCCCAGGCAGATTTAACTCAGCGCACTATGAGCCTCGGAAAGTTAGAAGAGTAAACACGGAGATCCATGAAGAATGCAGCGGTGAGTTCCCTTTTTATTTTGTTTACCAGCATGCTTTGCTCACACTGTCCCTCCCCTCAGTAACAAGAGGCTCCGCGGGCTCGTCCACTTCTTCTCTTGCTCTCATCTCTTGTTATTGTACTCGAATGAATACAAGAAAAAAAAGTTTTTCCTGTTTTTCATCTCTTATCTTTTCAGTTCTTTGCATCATAACTGGCATTTAAATGGCATTTCTGCCTTATTAGATGATACAGAGTGGAGACAGACAGGAGATTAAGAGAGATGGAAAGAGTGCTTTGCAGTAAAGGTCATTAAGCGCTGCAGAAACACGTCTTTGCAAAGAAACCTCATACTGAAGAGATTTGGCATGAAATGCAAGTCTGTGGGAAGTTTGTAGCTGGAAGCATCCCTAACTGAGGGTGAGACGTAAACTTATCTCGCCATGCTTCAGTTGGTGCATGTTCGCGGTAAACAAGGTTTGGCCTGCTGAAAAAGTCATATCCCACATTTATGGTCAACGGTTTTGGAGATTTTATCTCTTACGATAGACGTCATGTCTTCAGTCTGTCCACAGAGAGGTGAGAAAGTGTTCAGTGTGGTCTGAGGTTTTAAACTTTAAACACATTACAGTAGATTTTTACCCACACAGGCAGCATGGCTTCAGGGATGGTGATGTCGGTCTGTCCGTTGGTGCTTTGGTTCAGATTAGGGCTGGATGATATGGACAGAAACTCATATCTGAGTATTTACAGGCTGACTGGTGATACACGAATTTATATCTCAGTGTTTTCTACACAATTGGCTCGAGATGTCACAAGCAGTTTCATAAAACCAGATCAAAATAAAATGCAAAGACAGAGATTTTATTCCCCTGTTTGAAAACATACAGCTGCACAACAGTTACACCTCCGAAACACTAGTTGGCATTGAGGTTTCTGTGAAGTGCTGTAAAGTGCAGTTGATTCAAAACACACATTAGACACACATTAAACACACAGTAAACATGGCTTAATAGAGACAGTTTCAAACACAAATCAGCTTCACTATAACTCGCAGCATTCACAGACAAACACTTGTCTTTATCTGGACACATTTTCCCCACAAATACAACATGCTAACGTTATTAGCACAAGCCTATGGTATTTTACATTGTACTAATTAGCCTAACAGCTAGCAGACTTTTCCTCTACTCATATGAAGCCAGGGACAACAGCAACATTTAACAAAGGTAACGTTACAAGATTCAGCTCCATTACAGCTCACAAGGTTCACTGACAAAACAACTGTCTTATACTAAACACGTTTTCCAAACAAATACAACATGCTAACGTTATTAGCACAAGCCTATGGCATTTTACATTGTATAAATTAGCTTAGCGGCTAGCCGAAATTTCCTCTCTCATATGAAGCCAGGGACAACAGCAACATTTAACAAAGGTGACGTCACAAAAATCGGGCTCCATTACAGCTCACAAGGTTCACTGACATTGTTAACACTGTGCTACATTACAGAGAAATACAAACCGTACTAATGAACCTTCATTAATATAGGCCTATATTTTATCTCCAAGTGCACGTCACACACTGAGCGAGCCGCCTGTTAATGACGCTGTGGGCTAATGGGCATGTAGCTACTTCCATGTTTCACATGATACGTCATGTTTGTAGTCGACCAATGAAGATGAGTTTACATATCACCTTGGGTTCGTCCTTCACCTTCTCAAAATGATCCCACACTTTGGATTTCCTGCCCGACATGTTACTAACTAGCCTGTGGAATAACCACAGGTACCAGCCCTGGAGATTAACCTGACGAGGACACTTCCTGTGTCTGTCCTTTCAAAGTAAAGTCACACATGGTCCAGTCATATAAAGTTTGGATTTATTTTGACAAGGTGCAGCTCCTGATAGAGTTGCACTTTTGATTTTTTTTTTCCCTGCAACTAAGCAACCAATGAAATCTTGCCGACTAATGAGCTTTGTGGTTGACTGTCAGGGTGCAGCCCTAGTAGTTACTGTGATGTCACCAATTTGATTGCGTACTCCTGTTTTAAAGCCAATCAGAGGCAGAGGAGGGCGGGTCTTGCCAAGAAAAGCCAATAGCAAAGCAGCAAGCAGAAGGATTAGTATGTGATGTCATACAGGAAGTGCTTCCCTCATCTATATGCCTTGGTGTGGCACTGGCGTCAGTCACATGACTTACCCTCAGTTTTAGGGTAGAGCTTTTCCTGGTGGAAAAAGCTTCCGCGCTACTCAGTCAATTAATTAACTTCACTACTGAAAAGCTATTTGACTGAGGAGGCAGTGATGTCACCATCACGCTGCTGAGAGTTGGAGTGAAGTTATTTTGCCCCGATCTGATTTGTATTGTTATCTCGTTATCGCTCTCACATTAAACCCCAATAACTGCATCAGTGATGGACTTCATGTTTGGAATTCTCAGGAAAGAAACTGGGACTGTTCTGGAATATTCAAGTTTGTCTTGCAGGAGGAGGCGTGGAGTTTCAGCGGGAACATCAGGGCGTTCCACAGCGGACATAACGAGTCCAAAATCATCGTCGGTTACTGTAACTGTGGAGCAGCTTTAACAGGACGATTGTTGATGCTCGGCACTGCTGCTGCATATTAACTCTGCTCGCTGTAATCCACTGATGTAATCCAGGAGTTTGGTCACACGCTGTTCTTTATTTGACAAAGTGGGAAGACGAGGGAGAGACAGTGCACAGGGAGAGTGTGAGGAGTAATAGAAGGAGAGGTGGGAGGAGGGAGCGACTGGGAAACAGAGAGAATGATGTGGGAGGAAGGACAGAGAGAGACAAAGATGGATGTGTCTCCTCCGACATAAATGTCTTACCTTAGACACCCTCTGTCCTCTCCCTCCATCCCTCCCTCAGTCAGTCAGAGGGAGTCGCACATGTATTACCCTCCATCATTGATAGTCTCCTCACATCACAGCGCCATAACTTATTCCCGCCCTCTGCTTCGTGTTGCTACGGCAACGCACACCCTTCCCCAGGCACCTGTGGCTCAGATACGCAGTGATGTACAGAACGCACAGCCCACAACGGCCAATCAGATCGCCAGCTCGTTCGTGTGCCAGCAATTGTGTTTCTGTGTGTGTGTGCGTCTCTGTGGCCCAGTCATGTTTAGGAAGAGCTGACCTACTTGGACCAATCAGACGGCTCGCTCGAGTGTGTGTATGTGGTCACGTATATTGCTAAGTGGCCCAGTTGTTCTGCTGCCGCATTAGAGGGCATACGGGGCCAACAGGAGCTGGATGAGATCTCATTATCTCGTTGTGTGCGTCTGTGTGCACATACATGACATTGGAGCATTGAATGAGTCATCATCGGGCTCCCTGAGACTATTGCTGCAATCATGCTGAGAGACTGTGTGTGTGTGTGTGTGTGTGTGTGTGTGTGTGTGTGTGTGTGTGTGTGAACGTGTGGAGAAGGAGATGTGTGTTGGTGCCACTGAGTGCATTCTGGGTTCACTGAGGATTTTTCCACCCGAAAAATCACAGTGATATAAAGCAGAGGAAGAAGACGTACAGTATCTGTCCACGGGGGAAGATAAGAAACACTCTTCCCTCAGAAATCTTTTTTTGAATGAATAAAACATGAACACCCACGAGCGCTTCGCAGTCAGCTGTAGTTTTATATTTTTAGTTGTTTGCTTTTTGCGTGATGTTGCATATGAATGAGTGCAGGTGTGTCAGAGTGTTCGGGTTCGTCTTCACTCAGCAGTAATTACATTTAATGCACTGATCATTAAATTCACTGATGTTGGCATCAATCAAAACTCAACGACGAGGTGAACGAGCACATTTCCAGAGAGCCAAAGTGACTGTCTTTTAACTTTAAAGAACAGGCTCTGATGCTGTGTGGAAACAGTCACAGGTTGGTGGTGTGACCTCCCGTTGGCACCACAGTGAACCACTTTTCACACTGCATATTCTGCATATTTAAGGTTAGCCCTCGGCTAAGTTAGCCCCACTTCACACACACACTGTTAACCTGGGGTTACCCTAAGCACAGGGCGATTCACACTGCACCTCTGCTGTCCCTGGGTTAACCCCTCTTTCCTGCTCATGTAAACGGTGTCCCAAACTGCCGAAACACCTGTCCGACCAATCGTGAGCAGCACCATTGATAGCAAGCACATAGATTAGTACACACAGCTGTCAATCATGACATTAAATCCCCTTTTTAGAGCATCAAACAACTAATTAAATTTCCCATACTGCATCCAGCCACCAGGGGGCGAACGAGATGTTTTGGTTTCACCTTTGGGGAGCTGTTATTTGTCCATCTTTTTTTTTCATTCTATGTTTCAACTAGGTCTGGGCAATATCTTAAGACTGTCGCGACATAGAATATAAAACTAAATATTTTGAAATGTCCTCTTAAGTACTGTAGATCACTAAAATACAGAATTATTGAATAAACTACAGTCAAAATAAAGTGAAATTAAGTAGCTACTGTCATAATAAAGTTAAAGAAAGTATGGTGAACCTTTTAAACTGTTGCCACGGTGCCATTAAACATAGCGATTTGCTCACTGTCAGCTGGAAACAAACCAGCAGCTCTTCATTCCATATATTAATGATATTCACATGTGGTGGTGGTGCTCTGTGGTCGCAAAATGTGACTAAATAGTAGTGGTCTGGAGTCCTGCAGGTACAAAGACACACACTTCCTCTGCTCACGCTATTGTTAATCTCATTACATTAACCTTTTACCATGGCGCTGTTAAACGTGATGATTTTGCACATGGCAGTGGAGCTCCATGGTCGCAAAATGTGACTGAATAGTCCTGATGTGGAGTCCTGCAGGTACAAAGACTCACATACCCTCTGCTTAAGCTATTGTTAATCTCATTGAGTTAAAGTTTTACCACAGCACTGTTAAACATGATGATTTTGCACATGGCAGTGGTGCTCCGTGGTCGCAAAACGTGATTAAATAGTCCTGGTCTGGAGCCCTGCAGGTACAAAGACACACGCATCTGCTGCTTAAGCTATAGGTAGTCTCATTAAGTTAAACTGTTACCACGGCACTGTTAAATGTGATGAGTTTGCTCGTTGCAGTGGTGCTCCATGGTAGCAAAATGCAACCAGATAGTAGCAGTCTTGAGCCCGGCAGATGAGAAACACACCTTGCCTGCTCAGGAGAAAGTGATCTGGATGGGCGGCACGGTGTGTGAGACGCCAAAACACAGTCTCATCCCGGTGGCTAAAAAAAAATGACGTGACATTTTACACTTAATGTTAGCGAATTAGCCATTTCATATATCCCATGGGAAGCAAGCCACGATGCATCAAGTATAATCTATATACCGCTCACCCCAAGTTGGAACTTAACTGATAAATTACCAAACCAAGGTGAAATAACGTAACGTGACATGTTCGCCATCACAGCATGATAAAACAACATCGTTACAGTTCACTACATCTCAGTCAGTGACACTCAAATGGACATCGGCCATTTAAATAAACTCTTTCTCATTCATTCCACTGCAGTGGTCAGTGAGCAGGCGTGGCAAGTCAACCACTGTGTTGGCTGGTGAAATCCGTGCAGGGACACAAACCAGGCAGAGTTCCTAAAATACATCCACAAACAATATGAAGAGAAAACAATGCTGCTTAAGAGCTTTCCATAGTTTCATCTCCACATCACAACTGAACGTCCGTCAGGACCCTGAACACACCACTGCAGCTCTCTGTTGTTTTGCAGCAGTGCCGGCGCCTGCGTCATTTTCTTTTCCTTGGGTTGTACTTTTATAATGAAGCTGGCTTCATTACCTATTTAATTGGTAGTTGAGCGCAGGGCAATTTGGAATCTTTTAATTAGCGCTCCCTCGCTTGTTCCTCCCTCGTGCGTCTTGACCAGAACATTTCTGTTAAAACATGCATGATATCACTTTGCTTTAAAATAGGTCAGCCTCATGAAAAAGACAGTTTTGTTTTTTGTTTTTTGTTTTTTTTTGCTCCTGCAAACTAAGGGTGGGCGGCTTTTTTTTTTTTTTTTTTTTGCACTGTATCACTTGACCATTGGACCATTGCATACAGCAGCTGTGTCTGTAAACATCTGCCTCATTGTACCAGTGTTTCTGCCTTCAAACATTAATTATACATAATGCAAAAGAGAACTTACAGTACGTACAGTTTTCTGCTCTTTTGGAGGTTGACATCACGGAACAGAAGCTGCCGGGTTTTAACAGTGTATCCTCCTCCTGCTGTAAGCCAGTTTGAATCCATCTAATTTAATTTATGCAGAATAGATGTTTGTGCTCGTTCAGGTTTTAAATGCATATTAAAACACATGCCTGTGATTTTTATTTCTCTCAGGACTCTTTCTGCCACGTCGTTTGCTCATGTTTTACTGTCACTTAACATTAAACTCAGTGAAGTGAGAATATAGCACAGAGATGATCGTCGCTAATTACATGTAAATAATCAAATACAAGATCCAGACCGAGGTCAGGTTTGTCTTATCAGCCAGTAGCCCAATGAATCATCCGTGCCCAATTATTACATTATCTATGTGTATTTAGCAGTATTCTACCGTAAACTGCTATATTTAGTTGTGACCTCACAGTTAAAGCTGATTACATTACTGTGATATAACAGTAAGTTCCTGTAAAGTTACTGTCTTTAACTGTAACTTCACAGATTACTATTATTCAGCAGTATGCTCCCTTAGAATTACTGCATTTCATTAGCCCCTTTCACACTGCCAGATTTCCCGCGAATGTTGGGCCGTTTTGCCAGCAAGCTGCGAGTGTTTAGACACACAGAGCCGGATTGGCGAGTTGATCCGAGGTGCCCAATTTTCCTCCTCGTAGGGTAGACATATTGGTGGAACCTTTTTAGTTTAAACCGACCGAGGCGGCCTTCCACAACGGGAGGAGCTGTTGATGACTTGTGGGTGGAGCTGTTGATGACTTGTGGGAGGAGCTGTTGATGACGCTGCACGTGCGAGCCACTGGCGGTGGACTAACAGGAAACAGCTGATAGCAGGAATTAGCGAGCAGCTAGTAGCAAGAGGGAAACACAAACCTGACAGACACTGTAAAGATGAGCAACTGGGGAGACAAGGAATTGCGCGCCCTCCTTGTCCTCGCAAACGAAGAGGCCATTAACCGTCAGATGACGGGGACGGTGAAGAACGGGCCGACTTACGAGAGAATCGCTAAGTCAAAGTAGTTTTTTCCCGTTCTTCAAGCTCTGTCGCCTTCTTCATGTCTAGCCACAAAATCTCCACTGGACTGAGATTTGGACTCTGACTGGCCTCATTTCCATTTATTCCCAACTGCACCACAAAATAAGAAAACTCAGTCTGCACACTGAGGCCCAGATCACTGTGAACACTTCGACAGAGTAATCCCAGCACTGATCAGTACGTCCATGAAAACTCCACATTAATAAACGAGCTGGACTGAATGAGCCAATCAATACCGTTGTTGTAGAGCCAATGTGTGAGTGGCAGCTGTAAACTGTTGAAGTGAACAAACTGTAAATCCTTATTAGTCTTTAAATAAACCCTGGCTGGATCGTCAGCAGCACCAGTTGTAGAGTAAATAAGGATGAAGAGTCTGTAGCAATGCGAAGCCTGCGACAACATATAACACAAAGAACAGTTCAGTTTTCTGCAGCAGGATGGAGGTCAGTGTCCTTAATCACAGCTGAGTTTACTACCATCTTTTTTCTTAAAACATCCAGTATCTTCTGACAGATAAGGTGAGAGGAAATGGATTTATTTGAACTGTGAAAGTCATGGAATTTACTTCAGAGAGAGATATTCAGGGTCTTTACACATACAGTGTGTCGGCCACATTATTCGACTGTTTGTAGAATCTTTCTGAGTTGTGAATCATTAAAGGGAAACGTCTTTAGTTTTTTTACCTGAACTCTGTTTTCTCATGTTTTTGTGTCTAAGTAACTGATAGGAACAACGTTTGATCAAGTATTGAAAGAGAGCGCTGCAGCCAGCAGTGGCAAAACTGTCTGCAATGCAATCCCTGTTTTTGTCACTGACAGGCTCAGATTGGTTGCAAGTGTCTGACAGCATTCTGGAAAGGATCCCTACAGAGATAGAGCTTTGTGTTAAAGAGCAAGATTCTTTTTGTTTAACCAGAAACAGCCTTGAAATTGCCATCACCAAACCCACCAGACTCCATTTAAATTAACCCTGATGTATCATACGCTTCAGTCAAAGTCAACAGAACTATCTTGGTTTTGTCTTTTCACTGTTTCTACAAATAAACCTGCAGGTTAGACACCATTCATCTGTTAGACTGTTGTCAGCCCTAGAGTGGTCTCCTTTGGTCTGAATCAGGGACTCATGTTGTTCCAAAGTTGTATAATTGCCTAGAGTTGGTTGGTGTTCTCACGGCAGCATTTACAAGAGGACCAGATCAAATGCCTTGTGTGAGAAAGCTGCTCTTGATTGGTCAGAATTTCCATGTGGGAAAAATCCAGGAAGTAAAGCAAACGTTGAAGAAGAGTACACTTGCAAGATAAATGTGACACTTTCTAATGTCACAATGGAGGGACAACTACGCAGGTTGATTTTAGCGCTGCTCATCGTGGACTATATTGCTGTCATTGTTCATTTTAGTCAAAGCATACAGTTTGAAAACGAGGCAAACGCGGCTCCAACTAGAAAACAATGTTTTGATGCATTGGATGTGCTAGAACACGTCCAATCTCTGTAGACTTTCAGGGGACACTGTTTGGTGGTATTGTGATCAACTGGCCAGAGGCATGATCGGATCGACCCTGTTTAACCACCTAAAAAGTCTTTGTTACAGTTCACCCAGTGTTAGGAGTTTGCCTGTGCTCCCCTAACAAGTGTTGGAGATATCAGCCGTAGAGATGTCTGCCTTCTCTCTGGCATAATGGAACCTGATGGCACTCTGCCTGTGGCGCTTGAAGCGCCAAAAAACACATTTGAAAAGCTCAACTTTAATGACATTACTCAAGATAATCCACAGAGGTTGTTGTTAGCAGTTTCATGTGGGAGCTATTTTCTCTCTACCGAACTACACCTGCCAACTGTAGTTGTGATCTTAACTTATACAAAAAAAAATGTACCTCATATTTTTTTAAGAATCCTCCTAACAGGACACTGCCATTAAAGGCATCGTTTGTTAATATTTAGTTTTGAAAGTATTTAAATAGATGAAACAGGCGGCTGCTGTCCAGTCTGATCAGCAGACTGAGCGCGCACAGAGGGCCCCTCACAGTGTAATGTTCTGTACATACAGTGCACTCATTTAGTTTTCGGCATCATACACAAGGTGTCGTTTGAGGACATGGAATGTGTTGTTGACCTTTTGCTAACCTGTCGTCTGCCTCCTGTCTGTCTGTAGAGTCACTCAGTTCAAAGAACCAGCACAGCACAAACACTCCTCCATGTTTACACTGGGACTACGAGCGCACTGATACTGAGCGTGGACAGAAGATGCTACGATGCTCTCACACACTCTTCTTCTTCTATTCTGCAGATCTAGCTCTTTGTTTTTTCCTCTCAGCTTGTCATCCCTCAGTGTCTCTCCATCCCCTCTCATCCTCTCAGCACTCGGGCCGTTCTTTCTTGTCTCATGTCTTCATGCCTTTGGCCTGCCTGCAGGTATGTTCAGTGAAACTTCTGTGGGACATAGAGTCCTTGGCTGGCTTGATTCCAGTATGTCAGCGTGATCTGAGGCCTTGCTGCCAGCTGTCTCCCTATAGAGGGACTGCTATACAGTAAATCAAGACTGCTTCATCAAGACTATCAGGTGCAGTATGCACCCAGTGCAGTCAGACTGGTCCTGGCTTCAAATTCTGCTTGATGCAGAAGGTGGGACAGCCATTTTTGGATCAAACCTGATATGCAGGGAAGGTAAACTGCTGCTGTTTTGTGCAGGTTGCAATGCATGGGTCATGGGTTAAATGCCAGAATTTAAATCCTGGTGCTTATCAGCTAAATACAGCTGCCAATACAGTGATAAATATGATATGAGCATGAAGTTTACAGGAGGTCCAACATCCCCGAATCAAAGTGAAGAGTAACACATACAGAGCATACAGCAGGTATGAAGTTTGGAAGATCATGGTGTCAAAGGACATCACTGCCATGCCTCAAACCACTGAAGCTACACGGTGAAACGACTGCAAACAGTGTTATGATTTAATGAAGAGTTTTGAGATGGGATTTAAAAGTGGAAAGAGAGTTGATGTTATGAATGTCTGGTGGGAGGGAGTTCCAGAGATGATGGTGTGAGAGGCAGAGTTCTGGATGGACTTGAGAGGGAAAAAGAAGCAAGTTACAGTGATCAGTACGGGATGTAACCAGGGTGTGAACGAGCATGGCAGTACTGTGTGGTGTGAGGGACGGGTGAAGGCGGTAAACAAAAAGATACCTTTCACGGCTGTACGATTGAAGTTGAGATGAGATTGTGTTGGATAATCATGACTGAGTAGCACCGCCAGCTGCCTCCCATCCAACCTGGGTGGTGCACAGTGCAGAGCGGCTAAGACTAACATTAGCTAACCAGTGGAGACCAGAGGGTGGGCATTAGGCACTGTGGATGTGTTCAGAAATACTCTGAGTACCGGAGTGCACTTTGGCACAAACTGTACAGTTGGTGAACTTGGAGCGCTGCTGGAATGTACAGTTTGTTTTTTCAGCACACCACACTCAGAGCACCAAGCAGAGTCATTGTATGATTAACTTAATGGTGCGTTAATGAATGCAGAAATAGAATGTCCTGTTTCTGAAGAGCATCAGATTGGATTTAGGTATGCACCCTATGTTTCCGCATGTTCACACAACTAGAACAAAAGAATAGTAAGACAGTGCAAGGCAGGTTTGTCTCTAATGTCTTACCTGTACACTTCCTAAATTAACTATCAGAGGGCTGTGGGTGAAGGAACAGCACAGGGACAGCTGCTCTCTGCAATTTGATCCACTTTAAAGGGATAGTGCACCCAAAAATGAAAATTCAGCCATTATCTACTCACCCATATGCCGAGGGAGGCTCAGGTGAAGTTTTAGAGTCCTCACATCACTTGCAGAGATCCAAGGGGAGAGGAGGTAGCAACACAACTCCACCTAATGGAGGCTGACGGCGCCCCAGATTCAAACGTCCAAAAACACATCATTGAAACCACAAAATATCTCCATACTGCTCGTCCGTAGTGATCCAAGTGTCCTGAAGCCCCGACATAAAAAGTTGTTTGGAAAAACGTCATTTGAACTCTGTTTTTAGCCTCATTACTATTTTTAGCCTCAAAAACATCTTACAACACTTACATTACAAAAATCTCACCTCGTCTAAATGGATAGTGCTTCGAAATGTGGTGCTAAAGCTGATCGAGTCGATGGAGCGCCAGACTAAAGTAAGTGCTTTTCTTTTTTCCTAAAAATGGACTTTTAATCACTGGTTAATGGTTGATGGACCGCTGCAAGCAGCGTTGCCAGGTGTACGATAATTATCATATTTGTATGATTTTTTGGCCCTCTGTACGATGTACGATCAGTAATCCCAAAAAAGGCCAAATGTACGATAATTTGACCATTTCATGAATGTGTGGTTGTAATCAGTATGCCGGAGTTTTTTGTGAGCCCTGAAGGCATCTGTTCCCATGTGACATGTTTCCAGCCAATCACACTTTGCTTAGCGTGAGATACGGGTGACGTTTGTCTCTGAGCAATGAGCACAATTGGCTGAATGGTCAGCTGTACCCGCCCCACGAGGCGCTAGGACCCGTCAGGAAGTCGAGCAAGAATGAGATTCAAAACAGAAGAAGAAGAAGAGGAAAAATAGAACCAAGGAAATGGAAAAAAAGTAAACACTAGAGTGACCATATTTGCCTGTAGCGCATCAGTAGGGTTGTTATTTTGGTTATGACGGATGTCATAAAATACGATAATTTTGAGTCTCTGGTACGATAATCCTACATTTCCCACCTGACAATACTGGTTGCAAGCAACATAAATTGAAGCTGACCTCCCCACCAGTCAGATGTACAAACACTGGTCACCAGACTCAGTAAAACTTTTATTTTATACTGAAAAAACTGAAGGTTACCCATTTGGCTGTGTTACAAATCAAACTTCTTTAATGGAAAAAAGACAGTTTGAAAGGAGAGTTATATTTATAGGAATTCTGAAATAACTGAAAAACCTCCAACCAGTCTGCTCGTCTACGCTACGAGTCTGCCAACGTCTAGGTGTGATATGATTCCTCTGTTCGCCTGCTCGCCTTTCCATCTGTCTCTATGTCCTCCTGTGCAGATGCTCCTGTTTATCTCCAGCTATTCAGGGTTGATTAGTCAATCTCCTGGCTGCTGATTCCCGCAGTGTCACATGTCCATATTCCCCCTCATCCAGTGTCCCCTCACACATGTCAACCTGCTGCTCTCAATCAATGCAGTATACCACTATAGGCACAGGAGGATGGCGTGTGCCAGTACTGTCACACACGTCCAGCACAGACAGAATAAACACACACCGCCCATATGGTGCCACACATATACTTAAATATCACTTACAGCTCAGCTCATATTTCATACAGGACATACTGAGAATATCATATCAATAATGTGCAGCTCTGCAGTGACATATAACCTCCTGGCTCTCTGGATCAATTAAACTTTAGATAACATAAAAATAAATCTTTGCCTTCCTTTAAAGGGGAACAGCGGCCAATTAAAATATATATGTTTATTATTCTGGAGGCTTTATGATTACGATGGCGCTCTGGGAAACCACTGGGTGGCAGTGTGGTAAACAGTAGCTGCCTGCCAGTGGTGATATGAATGGATGAGAGAATTTCAGATTTAGCATTATAAATAAACGAGCTGTCACTTTCTGAATCTGTTATGTTAACAATAATGAGACAAGACAACTGTGTTATACCTCTCCCACGTCTTTCGTCTCGCAGCAGTTTGAGTTTATGTAAGTGCTGTCTTGTCGAACAGAGAAATCCTCTGGAATACAGAAGCTAGCTTCTGAGTCCCGTCTCCACCAAACCCTTTCAGTCCAGCACCTCTGGAACCAGCAGTAAGCCTTCAGACATGGTACCTAGACCCTCGGTGTGTTCAGACAGTCCTCTTAAATGTGGGCGGGGTTGTTGTCACTCACTGTATTTCCTCCTTTATCAGTCTGCACCTGGTTTATCGTCCACAGAACGAGGCTGCACGCCCACATTTTCACAACAAAATAGAACAGGCTGCAGTGAGAGTCTCTCTCCATGGGATATTTCAAAATAGCAGCTTTGTGCATTTAGTCCTTCTCAGGCAAGCTCAGGGGTTTAGTGTTGCTGGAGCCCACAGGAAGTGAGGATTAGAATATATGACCTTCACATAATCCGCTCCAAATGAATCTATATTTTTAAAGTCATTACTAAAAGTGTGTGTCATATAAAAACTAAAGTGATGGTCAAAGTTGTCACAGTGAAATTTAAGGTGTGCTGATGGATTCAACTCATCAACTCATGCATTGAGCAGTCTGGAGCCGTTAGTGGCCGTTTTGGTAAGGAACTGGAACCAGGGCGAGTGAGACTGGATCCGGAATTCGATGGATGCGCCTTTCCGTCAAAATAAAATCACCAAGCTAATAAAAATGCGGTGAAACTTTTTAATTTAAAGAATATAATTTACAAGAAAAGCCCCAAGCCATTAAGTTAATCGATTTTCTTACACCCTTCATCACTGCAAATTGATGGTGCGCCAGAATTTAAAGTTTTACTTTGGTGAATTTGGTGAATTCCGGATCCGCTCTCTAGACCGGAAACCAGAATCCAGACAAAATTCAGAGTGAATAGAAACCAGGCTCTGGTGACGCGAGGCTATGCATTGAGTAACACTACAAGTAAACACACATACACACCAGGTATCCTACGAGAATACTATAATCAGTTGCTTTTTAGTCACCTAGATTAGGTGACCCATGGGCTGTAATTTCCCGCCACAACGCACGGACGGGTAATTCTCCTCATAATAGACCTAGGCTATGGAACCAACCACTTATCACACCTTGATGGCGCCACTGGCCGCGCACATGTGAGTTGTCAACGGTGACAACGTGTGTGTCGGCTTCGTCGAGTGTACCAAGTGCAGCACAATGCTGGTATATGACAGCCAAAAGACGGGGACCTCGACACTTAAGAGGCACATGACGAAGGCTTGCCATGGAAAGAAAGAAAGATGCGAGTCAGCCTTCAATGTCAACGTTCGTATTCTTAAGAAAAAATGTTGGGTTTAAACTGGGCTTGGGCTCATAATTACGGTTAAAGGGACGGGCCGGGCTCAGACAGAACATGCACAGGCTCAGGTGGGCCCAATCTAAGCTCTAACCTCGATACATTTTGCAGCTGCAAAAAAAAAAAAAAAAAAAAAACAGCTGATGTGAGATGAACTGACTTTATCTTATTAAATAAAACAGAACTTGATGAAGTTTTCCTTTGGGGCCAAAATTTACAGTTGAAAAAGGTAATAAATCACAATATATTTGTTGTTGCAACATATTTGTAATCACAATAATAGTGTATCGTGACTTAAGTTTCGTGATAATATCGTATTGTGGATCTTCTGGTGATTCCCACCCCTATCAAATACCCAGTTTTTGATGGTACCACCAAAAGCACAGCGCTGTCTTGGTAAAAATACGACCCCTTTTCAAGGCACCATCCCAGCAGGAAATGCAGCATTGTCTTTGTAAAAAAATTAGCTGCTTTTTGTGGCACAATCGGCTACAAACACAGCAACGTGTATGTACAAACCCAACTGATTGTCATGGATTTTTCATGGAGCTATGCCTGCAGGAAACACAGCAATGTCATGTAAGAAAACAGCTGCTGGTTGTGGCATTATCCCGGCAGGAAACACAGTCACATCTCGGTAAGAAAACTACCAATTTTCGTGGCGCTGTCCTGACAGGAAACACAGTGATGTCACTGTTTCATGGAGTTATCCCAGCAGGAAACGGCGATATCTCAACACATTACACAGCAATGTCACGGTAACAATTACCTGTGTTGCTGATTGTTGGTCTCAGACAGTGGAGTGCAGCTTTGCAGGCGTCTCGCCGTGGTGCCAGCTCATAATACTTCAGAGACGTTAATATGATATGTATCAAACGTACAAATGTTATTTGTGGTTTGCAGAAACTTAAAATGCCAACGTTTGATTCCCACCCTCACTACGTATCCATCTTCCTCTCCTGCAGTTTCAGAGTTCAGTCTTCAGTCAGCAAATTACACGTCTCTTAGTTTGTGTGAACACACTCCACAGGTTTTGTTTTCCTCCCTTCACAGTGAGCTGCTTTTTATTCTTGTAAATGATGACAAACAACTTCAACATTTTTGTATTTGCTGGAGCAGGGTAATCCATCACACTTAACACGAGGCTTTAATTTGGTTTCATTGCAGTTTCTATTAAGTCTTTTCATTTTAGAAATGTAATTCTCTTGGGAAATAATCCCTATTAAATACGACACCTTGCTACTTGTTCCTGCACATTTTTAACCTGAATGGCAGCAAATTTCCAATTAAAGTGTGAAGTCTGGGTTTTTAAAACTGGCAAACGCAGTATAATTTAAAAGTCATGCATGACAAACAGGTAAAACATAAACTAGACGTGGACAGAAGACCCTTAACTTTAAGTGACGCTGTTAGTCTCAGTGCATCGTGTCTCGCTGTGGCTGTACACTTGCAGAAAGATGTTTAATTAGAATTAAAAGCCCAGTAGAAGTCAGGAGAAATGCAGCATTGCTCATGTATCTGCGAGCAGGAAGGAAGTTGATTGTATTAAACATTGACTGGCAGTGAGGCCTTGAGAGTTTCTAATGTCAGATTTTTCCATGTCGGCCCCACATTACAGTAATACGACTGGAGCTAAGTGACCCTTTAAATGATCAGTGTGGGAAATGAGGTTAGTGAAGCAGCAGGGACGGAGAGATCCTGACTCAACAGAGCTGAACATCAATCATCATTTGAAAAACACGGCAGATTGCAGAAATAAAACAGCCCATTGAAGATAAAGAGATAACATATGAAGAAGAAGCCATGTTCTTCCTCAGTTGGACAGATTTATGAGGGAACAGATGTTCACAGTTTACCATCATAAATCTACAGCGCGGCGCAGGACCATATATGCAGGGTGTGAAAATGGGATGTAGAAATAAGTAGAAATGATTTACAGTTTTTGGAGGCTGGAAAAAAGAAAATGTAGATTCAGATCATAAATTTCAATGTGCGATAATAACATAGAGCCCATTACGGTTAAACATAACCTAATAAAATTAAGTTATATTGCACTGTATGGTTTAACTTTAGGCCTAAAAATTCAAAACAGGTGGAAGCAGCTATAACTTCACTTTCCCCAAATGTGCTGCAGGCAGTCGTGTTGAACTGGTTTAAATTTACTCCCCCTTCTCAGTGGTGGAAGACGCTCTTAGTTTTATTACTGAAATAAAAGTACCAATAACAAAATGTGGAAGTACTCAGTTACAAGTAAGAGCAGGTCTCATCCTTAAATGTCTCTGTTGTTTTAATTTTACAGTCTTAAAAGTAACTGGTAACTCTTGTCGTCAGATAACCCAATGACCATTGTCTGGTATTTAAGGTCATCACCTCATCATTTCATCGTATGGCCAAAAATATGTTTTTTGAGGTGGATGTTTGTGCCAAATTTGAAGACATTCCCTCAAGGTGTTATTAAAATATTGTGTTCAAGAGAATGGGGCAAACCAGGTCACAGAGACCTTGACCTTTGATTGCCAAAATATAATTAGTGCATCATTGAGTCTAACTGGATGTTTGTCCCAAATTTGAGGAAATTTCCTCAAAGCATTCTTAAGATAGTGCGTTCAAGAGAATGGGACAAACCAGGTCACAGTGACCTTTGACCACCAAAATCCAAGTGGAGGTTTATGCCAAATTTGAAGAAATTCCCCCAAGGTGTTATTAAGATATCCCATTCATGAGAATGGGGCAGACCAGGTCACAGTGACCTTGACCTTTGACCACCAAAATCTAATTACTTCACCCCTGAGTTGAAGTGGACATTTGTGCCAAATATGAAGACGTATCCCCTGAGGTGTTATTGAGATATTGCTTTCAAGAGAATGGGACAAACCAGGTCATGGTGACCTTGACCTGTTACCTTTGACCACCAAATTCTAATCCGTTCATCCTTGAATCCAAGTGGATGTTTGTGCCAAATTGGGATGGGACGGACAACCCGAAAACAGAATGCCTCGTCACAGCTGTTGGTGGTGTGGAGAGTATAAACTTTGTGGGCATCTCCCCTCCTCTACTTCCTGATGACAAAGTCACCTCATATACTACATCACTTTATAAAGGTTGATATGATATGTTTGAAACGTACATAGCTAATGAATCTGTGGTTTGCAGAAACAATGAAAACATTTTCTTCTGGCGACTGGACTGCAGGTAACTGATGTGCAGTGAAGGGTTAAAGTGGCGTACAGTAGAAGTAGCTCAAAACTGTACTTTAGCAGGATTTATACTTTGCAGAGCCTACGTCATTGTGAGCATTTCTACTTGTGTGGTGGTGTGTCTGTGTCACTCTGCAGTTACACCTCCAAAACACTAGTGGGCAGCAGGGTTTCTGTGAAGTGCTGTAAAGATGAGATGTTTCAAAACACACATTAAACACACATTAAACATGGCTTAATAGAGACAGTTTCAAACACAAATCAGCTTCACTATAACTCGCAGCATTCACAGACAAACACTTGTCTTTATCTGGACACATTTTCCCCACAAATACAACATGCTAACGTTATTAGCACAAGCCTATGGCATTTTACAATGTATAAATTAGCCTAGCAGTTAGCAGACTTTTCCTCTACTCATATGAAGCCAGGGACAACAGCAGCATTTAACAAAGGTAACGTTACAAACTTTGGCTCCATTACAGCTCACAAGGTTCACTGACAAAACAACTGTCATATACTAAACATGTTTTCCAAACAAATACAACATGCTAACGTTACTAGCGCAAGCCTATGGTATTTTACATTGTATAAATTAGCCTAGCAGCTAGCGGAGATTTCCTCTGCTCATATTTCAGCCAGGATAAATCACACACAAGACTTAAAATGCTAATATTGTCTTCACAATTTATTGTTTCTTACCTGTGAAATTAAAGTAAATCAAAGCTTTGTTTCCACTGAGGGAAATGGTTTCAGCTCACAGAGACAGACAGGAGGTCTGCGTCGCTGCAGTATGTAGGTACATTTCTGGGGAGGTGCACGTCAGGCTACAGCATTGATTCGATGCATAAGTATGAAGCCTGCTTAAATGTACTTAGTTTCTTTACACCATCGTCCCATGTAGAAAACCTGCAGGCTGCTAAAATTAAGTGAGTGAGTTTGCGAATGAGTCACAGCCCAGTTTCGTCAGCTGCTGTGTGCCTAATAGAAAAAGTTGTCCAGTCGTGGTTTATTGGTGATGTTCAGCATTCACAGAGAAGCAGCACATAATACATTCAAACAGCTGGGCGAGCTCTGCGTCTGTCGGTACCCATGGTGATGGATGCTTCCTCCGTGAGGTTGAGAGTGACTGCCTCCCGCCGTTCAACTGTTTATTTACACCCTCCCACTTAATGCAGAGAGCCATCCACAGCTGTGAGCGCAGCGTCCTGCAGGGTGACCCTCTGTGGTGAAGGGGTGGTGGGGAGGGGTTGTTGGGAGGAAGCCACGGACAGCGCCGCACGAGCAGGATTGGTTTTATCAAGGCTGTAGCACTGTCTCCATTTCTTCACCTATCTTTTATAAAGAAACAAGCATGTGTTGTTTTAGTGAACACAGCAGCACAGCTTCGGAACAACCTATTTACACAATTTATTTGTCTCAGCTCAGGTCATTCATTATCCAAATGTTTCCTGGCTGTGTGTTTTCCTCATTTGCCTCGAAAAGTCTGGTTGTTCTCAAACACAGCTGTTGGTATGTACTTCGAAATGTTTATGTCCTTGAGCCAGAGTTATAGAGGAACATAGCTTTATTTTTCTTTGGTACGTGCGTTTTATTTTGCTTTTTGTTTGTTTCCCGTTCCTAATCTCCATAACAATTCTCACACGCAGTCATTTTGTCATGCATTTTTTATTTTCATGTCTTTAAGGCATTTTGAGGCAACAGCTGGCGCCATTTTTAGCACAGGTACAGGTTTTGTTCTTGTCTGTTGCAAGGTTAGTGGGAAATGATTTGTTAACCTGTTTGTGACAGACAGTGAAAGTTCACACACACACACACACACACACACACACAGTGTTCATGCCACTCTATAAGTGCCTCTCCTCAGTAAATCCAGTTGACATTTTCACACTCTGGCTCTAAGAACGCTCACAATCGCTGTCATTCCTGCTCACTTACTGCAACTACCCAGTGTCGACCCGTTGCATAAGCAGTGTAAGCAAATGCACAGGGCGCTGTCGTCTGTAGGGGGCGCCACACATGGGGGAAGAAAAAATCAAAATGTATCTGTTACTATTTTTTACTAAAACTATTACTGTTAAGGACTACAGATGGAAATGAGTTACTCTGCTAAATCTGTAAGTGCACGTACAATTTAGGGTTACCAGTTAACCTGCGGGAGGAAACCGGAGCACCCGGAGAAAACCCACGCTGACACAGGGAGAACATGCAACCACCACACAGAAGGGCTCCCAATCCCAAATCCCTCATCCGGGTTCGAGCCAAGAACTGGCTACAATGCTAACCACTGCACTGCAATGTCGCTGTGCCGAAAATCAACAAGAGGAGAGCTAGTTAAGTTAGCTGTTAGCTGTTAGCAGCTAGCTATCATTACCTCTAAGCAGCTGGTGATCACAACAAACAGCTCACGGAAGCTGCATTGATTTACATTGCGAAGCGTTCAAGCTCTATTCAGTAAAAATTACTACTGGGCGAAGGTGAATTCTATCGTTCTCATGACATGTTCAGTGTAATCTTGTAATCTTTCACAGCACTTTAAAACAGATATCAGAGAGGGAATTATGATGCATCACATATTGTAAAAAAGCTTTTTGTTGTTGATTTATTGATGTTTTTCATGTTAAAGAAGGTTTTGTTAAAGGTTGTTTAACAGGAAGTGTAATGAAGGACTGAATGACTTTATAACTCTGTAATTTATTTTTCTATAGTGTAGATTTCTGTGCTTCTGTGGAAACAAAGGAACAATAAATAACAACAGAAAACAAAAGATACACCAATATAAAAACATCAGTTTGCCTGTTGCCCAAATTGTTCATTGAAAGATTAGTACAGAGTTAATTAGTATATTTTATTATTATTTTACAGTCATATATTATTTTAGTGTTTATTCTTCTGAACAAGTTAATGTATAATTCTTTTTTTATTGATTATTGGTTTAAATGACTAAAAAAATTTAAAGAGCCGACAGCTGACATTATAACTGAAGGTACTATTAACATAACATCCACATTTCTTTAACCTTTATTTAATCAGCTGTTCTTACTGATTTAGATCTCATTTTAAAGAGCGAACTGAGAACATTCATAATCATAAAAGCACACGACCGGCTTAGAACAACCACAAACAAAGAATGAATGAATGAAAGTCACACACTCTCTCCGAGGAGAATGAACAGATGTAGCCTGAGGGCAAATTGCAGTTCACTGGGTTCATATGGCACATCTAAGGTTATTCAGTTGTGGGACTGTTGACTGTAGTTACAGGATTTAAATGAGAGAAGAGATGTGAGGTAGTTTGGCAGCTGTAACAGTACGGCTTTAAAGATGAATGTCTTAAGATGATTATTTGTTCTTGTCACTAAGCGAGACCACACAGAGTGTTGATGAGTGTGGAAGTTGCCAGAAGTGATAAAGCGTAACAGAGAGCTGCAGCGATGGCGGATTTTTGTAGGTCGGGGAGTTAGCATCGCCCTGGTTCTCTCATCAAAAAGCCAGTGGGATATTTATATTCAGTTTTTGATTAACAACAAACATTTATGATATTTACACGTTTTGTTCAGCAAGATAATCTCCACAATGAACACGTCTATTATGACTTTCAAAACGTAAATTCAGTCACCAGAAGTATAAAGCTAACGTTAGGCTAAATTAAGTACACCACGGTCACATGACTTCAACATCACCACCACAACAAGACTGTAAAGTGTGTCTCATTTAGCCACTTGTGAGCAGTAGCTAAAATATTTATGTGTGGGGTATTTACTTCAAAATATAGAGTGTGCCAGGGCTGACGTCAAAACCCGGAAGTTTAGCATCGCGCTGGTTCCCGGAAGAGAAAGTGAATGTGATTTTTGCATTGCGTTTTGGATTATGTCAGAAAATAAGCTCTGTGGCTAACACAAGTTTATGATATTTGTTCAGTGAGATAATCTTAACATATGAACACCTTTCATACCGCATTTGAATCTTAAATGGAATCGCCAGAAGTAAAAAGCTAATATTAGGCTTTAACGGACTACATGACTACTCCACAGTCGCATGACGTCACCAACACTAAGCTTTCAACTGATTTCGGCCGCTTTATTTTAAAAACATTGTATATAATGGGGAAATTGGACTGTTGAAGCTAAATAAGAAGCTGTAATGGCGGACTGCCAGCACTCTCGCCTGTTCGGGGGTGATGACATTTAATGTCCCCGACAGGGTTTGTAGTCGTATTGAGCAACTTGTTAGCAACTGCCTTTTTAACGACACGTAAAAGCTTCAAAATTCACAAGTAGGGTATTTACTGACGTGTTTTATGTCGTAGAACAAAACCTGAAACTCGCTTAAGCTTTTGTTAACCACAGACCTTATGTGAGGCATTTTACCAAAATCCCATTCAAAAAACGTATTGACTTTTAGACGAGAGAACCGGAAGTGCTAAAAGCGCTAACAGAGTTCCGGGTTTACTGACACACTCTGTTAAGATCTACTGAGCTTGTGTTAATCACAAACCTTATTTCAAACATCTAACCAAAAACCCAATTTAAAAGAAACCCCATAGACTTCAAGGCAAGGGAACCAGGAGTGCTAACATGCTAACTCATTTCTGGGTTTTAGGACTTATTCCTGCAGCACTCTGTGTAACAGTACTGTGATAAGTAAATTTATACAGAGAGCCTAATTTTACATTCTTTATACATTTTGTTAATGGTATCTTAATTTTTACTTACATGTCTAAATGTCTGCATGCTGGGCTAACGTTACTCCTTCTCATTGTTTGTCTCGGGTGCTTTGACACATCCTCGCTAATGTTTTGTGAGATTTAAGATGAATTTAGTCCATAAATTGTTACTTTTTTCCTTCCAGGACCCGCTAATTTTATAAGAACCTGGTAATATTCACATAAGCTAACATTTGAGATGTATTGACTGTGAATGTTAGCATACGTTAGCTAACATTACTGACTGAGACTTCAGAACCTGGTACCATTAACATTAGCTAACAATTGACACATAAGTCCTTGTAACGTTAGCAAATGTTAGCTAACATTTGAGACTTTAGATCCTGAAACATTAGCATTTGTTAACTAACATTACTGACTGAGACTTAAGAACCTAGTAACATTAATATTAGCTAACAAATGACACTTAAGTCCTTGTAACGTTAGCAAATGTTAGCTAACATTACTGACTGAGACTTAAGAACCTAGTAACATTAATATTAGCTAACAAATGACACTTAAGTCCTTGTAATGTTAGCAAATGTTAGCTAACATTACTGACTGAGACTTAAGAACATTGTAACATGAACATTAGCAAACATTTGAGGCTCAAGAACTTGTAACGTTAGCATATGCCAGCTAAAATTACTGGCTGAGACTTAAGAACCTGGTAACATTAACGTTAGCTATAATTTGAGACCTAAGATCTGGTAATGTTAGCGTAAGTTGGCTTACATTAGTGACAGAGACTTAGGCTATCTGGTAGCATTAGCACTAACACACACTTTACCTAACGTTACCAGCTTGTAGACATTTTGTACCCCACATTTATTTTACAAAGATATGTTTTTAAGGTCCGATTAATCGACAGAGACATCTCTAATAGATAGTATTTTTTGGCGGCTGTTCAGCTCGAGTCCTTGTGGTAATACTAACTTTGTTGAATATGACTCCATGACAGTTCATCAGTCTCTCATAATTATTTACTTACTGTTTATTGACAAAACCCCTGTAATTCATGCAACATGGTTTTGGTTACCAAAGACTATTTTGAAGTTTTTGTCTGTAAAAGGAGATCGTTAACCAGTAGTTTTCTGCGTGTTGACATCATCACTGGTAAAGAGCAGGTGTTTTATCACACTGTCCTCTTTAGTGGACACATTATATTATCAGTGTGAGTGGTTCTCTGCAGGATCGTGTGAGCTGAAGACAGAAACAGTGAGAAAACTTTAATCGCTGTGAGTCAGAGAAATACAGACGAAAAGGTTAATAAGAGACGCTCACATGCAGAGAGACACTGGCAGACGGTGGATTCAGGTTAACTCCAGGTTCATTCCTCAATTCCAACACCTATAACATTTTCCAAATGACTTAAAGTGATAAAATCAAATATTAGATTGGATGGGTGGGAGAGCTCAGAGAGGTCATTACAGGTTATACAGTATAAGGAAGGGATTAGAGGAGCAATGCGGGGTCAGAGGGAGGAAGCCTGGACTAGAGGTTATTAAGTCCATCCAATAGAATAGTCACAGGTTTTATCCTCACCACCAGCGCCGTGTCCTCAGGGTCACAGGACTGTTTATCCTCAGCAGGAGATTCAGTTAAAGATATGACACAGAAAGTGCATCTGCAGAAGCATGAAGGTTTTCTCTAACAGCAGCAGTGGTTGTGGAAGTTGTAACTGCTGCATGATCTCCTCTCAGCTGCAGGAGCTGCGCCCAGGACGCTCTCTGAAGTTCAGTTTCCAGTTCTTTATAGTTTCATTGTTTTATGGCACAAAGACAAAGTCCTTTATGGTACATGTCAGGAACAGAAGCATTCAGGCTCATAGAGGGGTCTGGTTTCTGAAGTGGCGGGGGCACAATCAAGTCTGAAGCTTTGATAATATTCGTGCAAGACTGTAGGTGGCGTGTAAGCTATGAGCATGCACGCTTTGTTTCCTCCCAGGGCGCCACTTGTTTTAAAGGTTTTTAGTTTTTACGGCGTTCTTCCACATTCTACCGCAAAAAGCCTCCTCTTCTCCCAGTGCAGAGGATATTTCTTTTTTAAGAATTGAAGGCCATTTAACTGTCTCTGTGGTCAAGTATGTATGTACCTCAGCACCACTGAAAATAAGGGTTCCCCTTCAATGTGTTTCCCGAGGCTTTAAATTAAATAAATGATGATGATGATGATGATGATAAACTTTTCGCAGCCTTCGGGCTCAACGTGAAAATAGTGATTACATCATTAGCTATGTTTCCAACCAAAAGTGATTCGAATCTTTGGGAAATGCGCATTAAAAGAAATACGAAGCCTGTGTGTTTCCATTAAATGTACGGACTTTGGTGAAAACTACGAACTCGCACTAGTTTTCCACAGAACCGGAAACAAAACAAGTCTCGCATTCTTCTTCTTCTACGTTTTCTGGTGGTTGGCAACCAGCTTGTAAATGCATTACCGCCTTCCCGACCCAGAGTGTGGATATCACCATGGAGAGAGGTGCGCTACGTCAGACTTAATTCGAACATAACTGTTTCCATCTCCCGTTTTGCGAATCAACATTTTTTCGAATCAACCAAAACCCGGCTAAAGCGAGCGTATTTTAGTTTGTGCGAATCAGGGGATTTTAATTCTAATTTTGGCATTTTCATCATAATTTTCTGATGCGATACTTCTAGATGTGCATCTAAACAGGCTGATGGAAACATGGATATTTTCTTTTTCTCAAGAGGCTCTTTAACTATATATTTGACATGTAGTTGACATATATTGACAAATTTGACATATGCTGACACACAATTGACATATATTGATGTATTTGACATACATTAACACATCTTTGACATATATCAACACATAATTGACATATATTTCAGTTTTTGACATATATTTGATACGTATTGGATATATTTTGATATTATTTGACATATTTCACATATATTAACTTTATTTGACACATATTTGACATATATTTGACATTAGAATAGTGAAAGGATTTTCCTGAAGCAGTTGCTATAGAGTGTACGAATCTGCTGAACTGAATGTTTCGGTGCCCAAATATACAAATCAACTCACAAAAAAGAAGAAAAAAGTTTTCAAATGTCTCAGTAAGTTGTCAAGATAATGAATTTTACATTTAAGTTTATTTCAGGTTTATAATTTTATTGTTGTTGACTTCCGTAAATCATTTCATCTCCAATTTCATTCACTTTAAAGGTTCTGTTAATACAGCAGCAAACCACTGTTTGCTATGTAAAGATATAATAAAGTAATGGTGTCCTGAGCAGAGACTGAAGTCACACTCTGTCTGTGTGTGCTGTCATCTGAGCTTCTCTGTAGTTTGTTGTGGTGAGCCACTCTGTTCACCTGTTCATGGAAGTGTGTCTCCTTCTGACTATCTCATCGCCGTCGCTGATATGGGGACTGTGTTGATGGAAACAGTAGCGCCTACTCTCTGGTTCCCTGCAGGTTTACACCGTTACCTCCGTCAGCTCTGTTGCTGTCGTTAGCGCTGTTAAAGGAGTTAGCACTGTTAGCTGCTATATACGGTTCAGCCCACCTCTGTGTTATGTCACACACTCTGAATTTTGCATACAGTCCCTTTAAGGCATTATGATGTTTATGTTGAACAAGTGCTTGCTCCCCTGCCAGAAAAGATGACTATACATACACATGACTCGATGACCGGCGTGGACTTCTGTTGAATTTTGTTTTCTTATGTCAGACGTACATCTTTTTACATGAGTGGTTCTTCCATTGACACCTGTGTGATCAATATATGGATTCAATTTTACCCAAAGACACACAGAGGAGGGTGAGTGTGTGTCTTTCTCTCAACGTCTGATAAACTCCACCAATCACAGTGCCCCTCTGTGGCCTGAAATGCAAAACTCAGGGCAGAACAGAGACTGTCAGGCACTCGTGGCCGCTCATGCTGCTTAATATCGCCGTGAACACACTGAAACAATTGAAGGCAACATGAATGAACATCAACATTTGAACAATGAGCGTCTCTCATCTGGACGTGAGTGGACGGACAGTGAGACGACTGTTTGACTTTAGTGAGTGGAAAAACTGTGAAAGTGCAGCAGTGGAGAAAGTGAAGCAGTGCGGCTGAATGAGCGAGCCACTTAGTCACTCAGCCCTGATTTTTTTTGTTGCTGCTTGGGCAACACGAGCGGGTATCAGATTATGATTGTTCCTACATGTTTCCAGCAGCAGGCTCAATTATGCAGCTGCAGCAAGGCCGCAGCTTCTACTGAATGAATAACATCAACAGTGGACGGAGAGATGAGGGGGTGTGCAGTCATTCTAACACATCCACATAAACAGAGAGGGGAGGCGAAAGGAAGGTCAACCATGGCAGACTTACATTCTTGGCAGCTCTCACGCCGGCTGATCATTAGAGAGGGAGAGAAGGGGAGGATGGAGGGGATGGAAACAAAGGAGAGGTGGAGGATGAGAGACTGCAGGGACATGGAGACAGAGGAGAGGGAGAAATATGGAGCTTTGATTTGAGAAGGTCAGTCTTTGCTTTTATGTTGCCTCAGTGTGTGTGTGTGTGTGTGTGTGTGTGTGAGTGAGTGAGCTCAAAACAAATTTGAATTTTAAGTGCAGAGAACATGGAAAACATCTTTGTCTTCTTATGACAGTTTCTCTATTGTTTGAATTTATGCAGATACGTTTGCCATCTGTGTAAGTTACAGCACGGCCTTGTACATTGTTGAACAGAAGAAGGAGGAGCTTTGATTAGACCTCCTGGAGAAAAAGAAAAGTTCAGCACTTTCAGAGCGCAGAGCATCTGGACGCACACTACGTCCTAACAATGCTCCAGGCCGCTGGATCTGCAGGAATACATCTCTTAATTAGTCACTTCAGTTTCTACAACCTCAGCTGACCCTTCGCCAAGTCCCACCCCTGGAGGCAGACTGGCCAATCATAATCAGACCAGGGTCCGACAACAACACAGCTGTGCTTCATCGTTTCAGATTTCCTTCTTTTTCAGGCTGGTTTTGTGGATGTGGAGCTAAATGTTGTGCCTGGGGCACGTCGTGTATTAATGAGACTCGTTACCTGGAGAGGTTGGAGAAAGATATACGTTTCTTCCCTGTTCCAAAACCAAAATCAGACCCTGAAAAGTGTAGGGTTAGCTAGCTAGCTACTGAAGATATAGCCTACTGAATGTATACACATGCTGCTTTTGCTTTTTAATGGTTATAACAGTAAAACAAAGAGCGACCCTGCTGTACAGGAACCAGTGAAGGGAAGCAGGGAAACTTTGTGAAGCCAAACACGGTTCATCTGCACACACTGTGATGCCACACAGCTGGTTCAATATGAGCAAAGTTTCCCTTTATATTCATTGTCTTGTGTGGTGATCAGCAGTGATGTGGTGGTTCACTTTTACACTGTGATCTGTAGCCTATAGTTCGGCTTTAGCTTCTAACTATCTTTGTCTTTTTAACCTGTTGTTGCTGCTGAGTCAGTTTGACATCCTGGATATTAGACTTGCACCGATTTAACTGCAGTGCTTGGAATCGGGCCGGTTTTCACGTGATCGGCCATGACCTGCGACCGGTCGGTCAGTCTAAAATATGCCACTTTAAAACACCTGTCAAATTCCCAGCGTGCTGCATGATTGACATGGTCTAACATCAACAGCACACACATGCACAACTCATGGCTTGGGCAATGTGAGGTAGTGAAACATGGGCAGCTTCTCACCTTAATCATTCACACACACACATCCAAAGAAAGAAAGTTGTTAATTGTCCGTGTTAAACTGAACTGTGGAGCTTTCACTGCTGCACTGTGCCACTTGAAACTGATGAGGCGCGTGTCCGCACGCTGAAGATGCGCGTGTCTGTGCGAATTATTGTTTTATTTATCTATGTTTTTATTCATGTATGCCTTTTTTACTTATTTATTTTAATACTGTACCTGAAGTTATATTTGAGCAAAAAGGAAAATGTTTCTGAACCTGTGTCACTGTTTGTGTTTGTTTATTTGAGATTAAAATGTTCTAATAAAGCAAAGACAAGAAAATATTGCAATATCTTGTGCGCTGTAAAGTGGTTTGAAAAAAATGAAATCGGAATCGGCCATCCAAACACTCCGCAAATCTGAAATCAGTATCGGCCTGAAACATTGTAATCGGTGCAAGTCTACTGGATGTATCCTTCAAACACAGACTGTAGACCCCTCTGTCTGCTTCTCTCTGGAATCACTCTTTAATTTCTCCAAAAATATGATCATATGTCTTCAGGGAGTGCAGTTAGGTCACAAATGATTTGCACATCATTGCTTCCTGTTTTTATTTGCATTTTACACAGTGTCCAAACTTTTTCTGAATCATGGTTGTAGATTAGAGCCACAGCTATTAGTTACTGACATTTCTCAGAGCTCTTAAATGTTATTTTTCATACAACCCATGAAGAACACAGTTCACAACATACATGTGTGAAAAAGTCACTTTTCTCTCCCCCATTAAAGCCCAATGCACCATAATAGTATGATACAAGTACTGAAGTCGAGCTGCTGCCAACTTTCTTTTTGCTAAGTCTATGATTCAGACGGTGAACTTGTGCGGTACCTCCCCAGGGGACTGTGAGAGAGTTGATTGGTGCAGCAGCGGCAGAGAAATGAAGCAAACATTCTGCGTGAGGTGAAAGGGACAGGTGCACGCTGGAGCTCTGGGAACAACAGGGAGTTAGTTAGTGCAGTTTGTCCCGTTGATTCGGCCCACTCGTCAGCACGGTCAGCGTTTGAAGGAGCTGTGAAACACAGCAGACGGAGGCAATTATAGTACTCTGAAAGCATTAGTGCTGCAGTTTACATCAGAAGTCAAACTGCTCCTGAGAGTCAGGACTCAGATCTGACCACACAGACGAAAAACACGTTTTTGGATTCTGTGTAAACTTTCTGATGACATCACTTCATGTCAGTGCACTGACGACACTCCACGTCTGTCTTACTGTCATTGTCCTTTATATACATGCTTTTTATATACTTAACATTGCTGATATTTTGTACTTATATAGGTTACATTGTTTTATTCTAGATGTAAGTATGTGTGAAGTTTTGGGTTTAATGGCGTGCGCCACTTTAGGATGACACGTGTGTGATGTCTTGCGTTACGACAACGTTCTTGAATCTTGAAATGAACCTATAATCTACGATGTCCATCTTAAATAAAGTCTGATTAAAAATCATGAATAAAAGTTGCAGCGGGCCTGAGAATGATCATGTTTTTAGTTTTCCTCAGTAGTAAAGTCATCCAGTGGCAGCTGTCTGCACACCATGGGTGCATTACAAACAGGAACTGCTAAGAACTCATTCAGTAAACTTTCAGTGGTGCACATTTACCAAACTAGTGAACAGTGACAATTAAAGGGGCAGTTCCTCTGACCTGTAGTGTTGTTTATCAGTGGAGATAGTTTTGGTGTGAGTTGCAGAGTGTTGGAGGTATCAGCCGTAGAGATGTCTGTCTTCTCTCCACTACAGTAGGGCTGCACAGTTAATTGATTTAATCTCCATTTTGGCTTCTTTCAATTAAATTAACATAATCGACTGTGATCTTGACGGGGCAGCAGTTGCTCAGTCCACAGGGAACTTAGTTGGGAATTGGAGGTTCGTCAGTTCAAGTCCCTGTACCAACCAAATATGAGTGTGGACTGGTAGCTGAAGAGGTGCCAGTTCGCCTCCTGGGCACGACCGAGTTGCCCCTGACCAAGGCACCAAACCCCTATTTGCTCGAAGCACCTGTTCATAGTAGGGCTGACCCAAAAAATTCGAAGCTTTGAAGCTTCGTTCGATGGCATGGGATTCGATTGTGAAAAATTTTTTTTGAAGCTTCGGCGCTTTTTTTTTTCTCCATTTCTTTGGGGGAGGCCTTAAACGCAACACTAACCCAACGAGTGCATTCAGAGCCGCTCTGAGTCTGGTGTCAGAGACACTTCTGATGCTCTGAGTTGCGCATCTGTAAAAAGTTGTTTGGCTCATTGTAGCCTGTAGCTCTGACTGCCTCTTTGGGCACCGTGCTCACGTGTGTGTGCTTGCACGCGAGACCAGCAAAAGCACATGAACACACATGAAGGCGGCGCCCATGTCTCACGGTCTCGAGCAAGCACACACAACTTTTTATGTTGGGGCTTCAGGACACTTGGATCACTACGGACGAGCAGTATGGAGATATTTTGTGGTTTCAATGATGTGTTTTTGGACGTTTGAATCTGGTTCGCCGTCAGCCTCCATTAAGTGGAGTTGTGCTGCTACCTCCTCTCCCCTTGGATCTCTGCAAGTGATGTGAGGACTCTAAAACTTCACCTGAGCCTCCCTCGGCATATGGGTGAGTAGATAATGGCTGGATTTTCATTTTTGGGTGCACTATCCTTTTAAAGGCGAGGACACACCAAACTGACTTCAGAGAACTAGCAGCAACAAAAGCCCCCTGGTGCATCCCCTGACATTGCCATATCCCGGCAACTCATCAGCAGTGTCTCTTTACAGAAATCATGACCAGGTTACTAAAGATAATCCACAGACCTTATTGTGAGCAGCATCACCACGCAGAAGGAAACGTGCATCTACTCATGGATGAGAGGCTCGTGACAGCGTGAGTTGTAAACATTAATGGCGTCCTCCTCAGCTGAGCAACGTTAGCTAGCTCAGTGGTGCTTGGTGACAGTAGATGCACGCTTCCTTCTGTGCAGTGATGCAGTTGGCAGGTGTAGTTGGGTAGAAAGAAAATAGTTCCTACATTAAACTGCTCACAACAATTGTCTGTGGATTATCTTGAGTTACAGGGTCATTATTTCTGGAAAGAGACACTGATGTTGAGTTTTTCAGTGTATACACATGCTGCTTGAGAGAAGGCAGACATCTGTACGGCCGATATCTCCAACACTCACAACTCACGCTAAAACAATCTAGACTGGTAAACAGCACTACAGGCCAGAGGACAAATATGTCTTTGATTTTGGGGTGAACTGTGCCTTTAAATGTACTGAACTCCCAAAGACAATCGCTTCATAATAAAGCAGCAAATCCTCACATTTAAGACCCAGAAAATATTCAGTCAGTAAAACTGAATCAGTAATCAGTTATCACATTGGTGCATGTACATTTTTCCGCTCTTCAACTTATTGATCAATCAGTTAATTATCGAACCGTTTCAGCTCTTTATGTAAACGTTATGAATGTCACATGAGACAAACACAGACTGTTGATCTGATAGATTAGGTATTAAATGAAGATACTGACATGATGCTGTGACTGTGGTCTGTGTGAGCGCTCACCGCTCTGTCATATATAAGGTTGTGTTGAGTAAAGTGCAGGTTGTGCATTTAGTTCTTCAAGGTCCTCCACTTGAGAGGGAATAAATCTTTATTTCATCTTTTTTTTTTTCTTGTGCCTGAAAAAGGTTTTGCTCTGTAACAGACTGATGTGAGGAGCAGATGAATTTGAACACACTCAGTAAGTCAAGTGGAGCTACAGTCCCAGCTGGACGTGGACATCTAACTGGCCTACTGTCCTTGTCCCAGTATACAAGCACGGGAGGGGAATCCATTTATTGAGCCAAGTATGTGCGACTCCTCTACAATAGGTGGAGATATGCCCCCTTTCAGCTTGTTAGTATTGGACCTTTTTCCTGTTGACCTATTACGTCACAGACCAAACAATGGACAAACAAGTTAGCTACGGTTAGCTAGCAGCTAACTGCTACCATGGTGGACAACTTTACAGCTCTGTACATTTGGTGCGTCCAAAAAGTCACGGCTCTGGATGTAGATTTCTCCATGTTGTTACCGGCTTCTTCTTCTCTTACACATTTAATGCTATTGGACTTCCGGGTCAAAGCCCGGGGCGGAAACTGTGGAGCATGCTCAGAGCGCCTCGGCCAGTTTGGGTCTGATTGACTGTATACATGCAGGAGTCACATGATCTGGGTGTGTTAGTCCCACTGTGACACATTCACTTTAGGAACATTGTTTCTAATGTCATGTAAACGCACTGAGTTACTCGAGTACCAAAGCAACAAGTCTCTCTGTTGCACTGTCAGCATTATCATGTGTAATTGTTTCGGATGTTGGTCTTCCTCATGGAGACCATCTCGACAAAAATATTTTTTTTATTTTCCTCTGCAGTCATTTTCCAAAAGGATACAGAGCTCCAGATGAACTTTCTACATCGGTTGCACTGGTGTGCCTCACTTTTTTGTTCAGTTACCGTACACATTGGTAATTTCTTATCTAGGTGTGTAAGGGTAGCCATGCAGAGGTCACAGTGTGGTTCACACAGGAAGTGTTTCAGCAGCTGGAGGCCTGTTTTTGTAATAGTTTTTAATGAGAATGAAGCTTTTTGCTCACTGTTGTTGTGTTGCTACGCGCACTGTGTTTCTGTGCTCTATGCACCTGGCGTTTTTGCCAGAGCACTCTGAACTCCACGAGTTGAAATAACTTCAACTCAAAGTGGAAGAGCGCCCCACGTCATCTCCACTTTTCCCCCATTGTCCAGTGAGATGATTTGAGAGGCGAGGCTTCTGTGGTGGTCATGACAACAAGTTTACAGCTGGTAAACAATGGAGGAGAAACTGGTGGTAGTGGTTGCTGGATACCCAGAGCTATACGGCCTGATGATAGACAGCAGGTTGTCAAACTGCCCCTGAGTCATCCTAAAATCTGCCTGTAAACGTCCATAATGGAGGAGAAGCTCCTGGACCAACTGGTGGTACTCCCCATGATCCAGCCTCTTGGGAGGGGTTGTCGATGAGTCCAACAACCACGACTTTCACTCAGGAAGCCGGTGTTCACTTCCTATATGAATGTTAAACCAAACCCTGTTCTTTTGTCCTGAACCCAACCACGTGTGTGTTGTTGAAGGAAAACAATGTCAATGTGCGGTGTTATACCAACGTAGTACTTTTATTTTGAAAGAGACTGTATCAAACTGTACATTTCCTGTGAAAACAGAAGTGTATTTTGAAAACAGACAATGCATGTAACAGGCTGAAGTTGACACGGCGTCCCAGAACGTCAACAACCAACACACCCAGGGTACCTTGGACATCCAACCAAACGTCAATAAGTGACGAAGTTGGTGTGAGAAAGTGTTGAGTTAGCACGAGCTAACACAGCTGCAGCGGCTAACATCAAACACAGAGCAGTACCAACACACTCACAGCCCGACTTGTTAATAACTGTCACGTGACGTTAGCTGTGATGCTAACAGGCTCACTCCTGCAGCAGCAGTAGTCTCATGATTAACAGAGTGTGAGGAGATGTGATCCATTTTCAAATGTCAAATTTGCTGTAAAGTTGCTGTGACTGGACAAATCTGCAAAGTCGCACAGAATTCGAGGGGATTGACTGAATTTGCATTAACTGTTGCGCTCACAGCATCCTGCAGGGACTGATGTGTGATCACTCTCCCTCTTCAGAACTTGTTTAAACCTGCTGACGTCTGTCTATAAAGCCGGTGGAATAACTGCAGTATCATGTCAGATGGTTCTTTACATTCCTTTAATCTGTGTCGATGAGCAGATGGATGGGATTTACTGCATCCGGACAGCTCACATTAAAATCAGGACCGGGGTCAGCGCTCTTCCACAGCTGGGTGTGCGTCCATCAATGGTTGTGTGTGTGTCGAGAGTGTCAGCTTAAAGAGGAACACTAAACCCGGTGACACACAGCAACGGTCAGCAGTTACTGCTTTCAGTTTCAGGTCATCCGTAGGTCTGTCATTGATAACTACTTTTTGCTGGACGATATATTGTCCCAGAAAAATTGTGATAAACGATATTATTGTCATTCTAACAGCATTTTATGCCACTGTAATAGTGATCATATATATTATAACAATTCAAGTTAACCCTTTCAAAGAGCAAGGGACTGCTAATTCTCAAGAATACTCAGACAAAAGAAAAAAATATATACAAGAATGTATACACCGGCCACTTTATTAGGTACACCTTGCCAGACGGGCTGGTCTGAGTATTTACTGGGATGTTCAGCACAACCATCTCTAGGGTTTACAGAGGATGGTCCCAAACAGAGAAAATATCCAGTGAGCCAAAATGCCTTGTTGATGCCAGAGGTCAGAGGAGAATGGCCAGACTGGTTCAAGATGATAGAAAGGCAACAGGAAGTCAAATAAGCACTGGTTCCAACCAAGGTGTGCAGAAGAGCATCTCTGAAGCAACAACACCTTGTCCAACCTTGAAGCAGATGGGCTACAGCAGCAGAAGACCACACCAGGTGCCACTCCTGTCAGCTAACAACAGGAAACTGAGGCTACAATTCACACGGGTTTTCTCACCAAAACTGGACAATAGAAGATTGGAAAAACCACATTCAGATGGAAGCATGGATCCATCCTGCCTTGTATCAACGCTTCAGGCTGCTGCTGCTGCTGGTGGTGTAATGGTGTGGGGGAGATTTTCTTAGTACCAACTGAGCATGGTTTAAACACCACAGCCTACCTGAGTATTGTTGCTGAGCGTGTCCATCCCTTTATGACCACAGTGTACCCATCTTCTGATGGCTACTTCCAGCAGGATAACGCACCATGTCACAAAGCTCACATCATCTCAAACATGACAATGAGTTCACTGTACTCCAATGGCCTCCACAGTCACCAGATCTCAGTCCAATAGAGCACCTTTGGGATGTGCTGGAACGGCAGATTCTCATCATGGATCAGCTGTGTGATGTCATCATGTCAATATGGACCAACATCTCTGAGGAATGTTTCCAGCACCTTGTTGAGTCTGTGACACCAAGAATTAAAAAGGGGATCCAACCTGGTACCAGCAAGGTGTACCTAATAAAGTGGCCGGTGAGTGTAGATTAAATCATACTTGATGTAGAGGTTTCTGAGTGTCTGAGAGTACTTTAACCTCCATTTAAACATCAGCGAAATTCATTCAGGAACCTCCCCGCTCAGTCGGTGATCACTTCTTTCATTTCTTATTCATGAGGTGGATTTATTCCTCTCAGCTGGTCTCACAGAAATACATTTAAATCACATTTTATTGCTCACAAAATGTCACACTTTCCATACAGCGACTCTACTCGTGTCCGCCCCTCACCTGTCAGCCACACAGGTGCTTTAAATTTGTCATTAAAGTAGATGGAACAAAGATGAGAGGAGGAAGTGAGCTTTAGTTTGACAGGAGGAGCGTACAAAATGGACGTTAATGCACAGAAGACAGAGGAGAGACAAGTTTTTACAGCGCCAGAGAGATAAGCTGCGAGACAGTGTTCCATCACACTCATCTGTGTGTGTCTGTGTGTGTGTGTGTGTGTCCACTAAAGCGCACACACAGATGCAAACCAGACTGATATGCATGTGTGCAAACTCATTATTGCGTACACGGCTGTGTGCAGGCAGACACCCACAGACACAAAGTCACATAAATGTACTTATATATGCATGCTTGTAGAGAAAGGCACACATGAATGTGCACATGCAAGCACCCACACACACACACACACACACACACACATACACACACACACAAACTCAGCGGCCGGTAATTACAGTCGCTGGCAGAGAAACGGCAGCTATACATAGTCAATGAGAGCGGGGAAAACAATGAACACACAGAACAGATGATTGCTGTAAATAAAAGAATGAAAGTGGAGCGAGGGAGGAGTGGAGGAGGACACGATGCCACTGGCACAGAGTGAAACGGGGATCGGAAAGAACGAGGGCGAAAACAAGAGGAGAAATGAGGAGCGATAAAAAATCAAGTTTCCTCCCTTTTTTTTTTTTTTTACGTTTTCGCGACAGTTTGAAATCTAAATAAGTAAATTCAGACTAACTGATTCACCACATGCAGGTTGGCAGAAGAAGGAACAGTTTCCTTAAACAGAATGTCAGAGGGGATGTGGTAATTCCATCAGGTGAAGTGAAGGGAGCGCCGGCAGAGACGAGGGGAGGAATAAAAAAGGTCGACATTAGTAATAACTCCAAAATGACATTCAAACACTTGACTGTCTGTACTCTGTGTCTGGACTGTCTGGGCTTCAGCTCAGCGTTCCTTTCCATTGATTCATGATGTTCAGAAACTGCACAGACGTCATATACATGCCTCCATCAACAGGATAAACATCATAAATTCACATTTAATAACCTCAGATTTCGTAATCACTGGACTTTGGCTAAATCAATGCAGGCAGGACTTTGTGTGAGCTCAGTGGTAATTCTGTGACTCCATGGCAACTGAGCAAACTCTGCTGATACAGGCGGAGTGATAATCCGACAGAGTTCTCGCACATCCTAAAAGAAAAAGTCGTCAAAGTTCTGAATTGGTACAAAAGTGTCTTGAATCAATCTTTCAAATGTCTTAAAAATGCTCAGACATGGGAAGTAGGATTTTCTGAATCGTTTTTTCTGATGTTGCATCAAAAATTCTCAAAATATCTGGAAACATCTGTTGTTTTGAGGAAAAAAGTAAGACCTGCTCACTCAGTCTGTGCCACACAAGTTTAATGAGGACAGTATTTCCTCCTTCAGGTCAGACCTTTATAGAGTGTGGCGTCACTTTTTACTCAGTGCACGGTGTCTTTGATAGCCTTGCACCTACATTATGTGCAAGTAATATCCCTTTTCAACAGGGTAGTGCATATGAGGCTCTTTGTATTTCATGCAAATAGTTTCTCAAACTTGGCACAAAGTGAATAAGGGCATGTGCGATTCGTACATGCAAAAACAGAAACACCATATCGCCAACAAACACCAGCTATTTCCTGGGTCTAATCTGGGGCAACTGTGGCTCCGAGGTAAAGCGGGTCAACCACTAATTGGAAGATTGGTGGTTCGATCCTCAGCTCCTCCAGTCTGCATGTCAAAGTATCCTTGGACAAGACTCTCAATTCAACTCAACTTCATTTATAAAGCGCTTTAAAACAACCATAGCTGAAAACAAAGTGCTGTACATAGGAGGTCATAAAACAACAAAACAGTGAGATAATAAAAAGCAGTTAAAACAAAAAACAATAAAAACAGCAACAAACAAATAAAAACAGAGCGAGGTCTCATGCTGGGTTCAAAGCCAGTGAGTAAAAGTGGGTTTTAAAAACAGACAGTGAGGAGGCCTGTCTGATGTGCAGATGTAGATTATTGCACATTTTTGGCTTTTGACTCTGAACCCCAAATCGCATGTGAGAGGTTACTGAGTAGCAGGTGGCACCATGTATGGTAGCCTCAGCAGTGCTTTGAGTGGTTGAAGCACTAAAAAAGCGCTGTACAAGTGCAGTCCATTTAAAGGGCCAGTGTGTAAAATGGGTTGAAAACAGTGACATCAGTGGCCAAATTCTAGATTGCAGGGCTCACTCGCTCACCCCTCCCGTCGGGTAAATGACGGCGGCCTCGTAGGGACAAAAAGCCTTGGCACGAGTTTTTCAGGAGTAGGTCTATCTTGCGACGAGGCGAATATTTATTTAGAAATCTAAGCCATCTACTAACACTCTGCTGTTTCCTCCTTCTTCTTCCTTCCTTCCGCTGTCTTCTTCGTTGGTTCATTTATACATACAAAACACGTTCTCTGGCTGGCTGGATTGTCCGCTCGGTCTGCCGTACATACATGGCGGCGCAAGATGGCGACCTCTCTAAAGCAAGGCCCTTACTATATATATATATATATATATATATATTAAAGCATAACTATAAAGCTACGAAAACCAAACGAATTTTATTTTATAGCGATTGTACACTTATATAAACATATTAATGGGTAGAAGATTCAGATTCAGATTCAGATTGACAATAAACCATGCCAAATATTACACACTGGCCCTTTAACCCCGTCTCCACCCTGAAACAAAAAAGTTATGTTTTGTTTTTTTCTACCTCGTATTTTTCCTTTTAATTTTGGTTATTGAAAACTTGGTCTTAAATTTTATTCTGAGTGGCATTAAGAAGTCTTATAAACTCAGAAATCTAACTTTCCTTAAGCGTCTGGAAAGAGTGACTCACCCTAAGTGCTTTGTTAAACTAATTTTTCAAGGTCAAGAATGACCTTCGATGCTGTACCCGGACAGAGTTCTTGGCCACTTGGGGGGCAGCTGAATAAGCTGTAAACTCAACATTTACATACAGTTTATCATTGTATGAAGTTGTGAGCAAATACTTATTTTCTTGCTGAATGCGGCCCCTCAGCTGCTGAAAAGGATGCTGATGAGAGTGAACCAAACA